>NC_139939.1:18751119-18976119 GCF_963454915.1 Gymnoscopelus microlampas
AACCCAAAGACGCCAAACAACACCCCACCCCCCAGTAGCGACCCCCCTCCCCCGCGGTCTAATTAGACGTGAGATCGCTACAGTGCAAGATCCAGTAGACGTCAGACACCTGTTGTCACTCACACCTTACCGGAAGCACGCGCATCCGCTAATGACGATGATGTTGACGATGACAGGAACGTGTCAAGTTTCTGCTCCATCCATATTTGGCTCTGATCTATGCTGTGGTCTGTTTTCTGTCCTTGGATTCATAAGGCGTTTTTATTTTTGTGGCTCCCTGGAATCTCGTGGCCAACAGGAAATGAGAAACGGTGGTGAATCACAGCGACACCACACACAGTGTCATCGCCACCAGAAGCGCTAAGGAACCTCGATCCGTGACACCTGTGGTTTCATATCTCAGCTGCCTGATGGGAGGGTGGGGTGGTTGGTGGCGGGGCCACTGGCGGGTGGGCGTTGTACGTTGTAGAAACCAATGTGGATTTTCTCTCCAAAGCCTGTGTGTCTTTTACATTATACAACATGAGATAGACACTCACCCTGTGCAGAAAAGTGCACAGACTTTGGGGGGAGGGTAGAAGAACCGTAGCAGGAGGGCCTACTGCTGTTTCCTTCTACTACTGGTGTGCATTAAAAGTGTTTTCACTTGTAAGAGACCACACCTCTGCTTAAGTTTAACAATTTATTGTAACGTAATGAGATGAATGTGGAACGGGATGAGGAACCCGGGCTAGGGTGAGACTCAGGATGGGGGTGTAGTCTCGGGAACTGACGGCCATCGCGTTGCTGTACTCGGGGAGCGGTCGGTCGTCTCTGCTCCGTCACTATCCCCCCCTGGATTCCGAGAGAAATAGAGACAGATGGCAGAAGAGTGAGAATCGAGGAGGAAGGAGGAGGTTGGGGTGGAGGAGGACAACAAACTTGAAAGCAATGAATAGCAGAAATAGACAATCTACAAGCGCAATACTCACCACTCATGTTTGGTCTGCCTTGAAGCAGAATTAACAGGTTTATCAAGAGATAGCAGTATTTATACTGTGGTGGTTGAATGGAGGCAGGTGTAGTGGATACTGTGATTGTAAATGGGGAGTGGCCAATGAGTGAAGGCAAGTGTGGTAGATAGGGAAGCAATTGGGAACTGGGAGTGGCCGTGATAAGCAGAGGGTGGTCTCTACTCCTAAACATGCGCTGAACACAACTACATTACGTGCAAGTACACCCCCTGGACATGACGCTAGTATGTCCCAGGAACTTCCCCCAATCCTGAGTTGAGCGGACCAGTTAATTGTTTCTTGCTTCAACCGGACTTATCAGGAAGAGAAAACAAAGTGACCCATCCTAGCCTTGGTATTGAATGAGAGCAGGGCGGAGAGCAACTGTGGACCATGTGAATGTTTGTCTCAACACTAACAATCTGAAAAGGAATACTTTTAAAGTGTATTTGCTGCCAATTGTTTGAAAATAAATAATTAGTCGAAAGAGCAGCCAGTGGATAAAAGAAGAAAGAGAGCCTTTTCTCTAACATGAACTGTCAGGGCAAGTATAGGCAGTGAGTGGCCACTGATTTGGGCTCAATCTTTGAGACAAAGGGGTACCCTTACGGGTCCATTTGGTTGTATTTGTACACCCTCTGAGTTAAATTAACACTCAGGATATACGAGCGACGCTTGAAGAGAGACTCATCCTCAGCAGTCATCTGAGTGGGTCACATCCGGTGTGACATCAAGCCAGGTCGGTTGTGGGGCAGCAGAGTCACTCTGTCATCTCTGTCCCCAGCGGCCTGCCTCTTTTATCTGCCATTTGAAAGGACCAGAGAGAAGTGACCGCCAGGGCCTGTGTGTGTGTGTGTGTGTGTGTGTGTGTGTGTGTGTGTGTGTGTGTGTGTGTGTGTGTGTGTGTGTGTGTGTGTGTGTGTGTGTGTGTGTGTGTGTGTGTGTGTGTGTGTGTGTGTGTGCGCGCGTGTGCGTGTGCGTATGTGTTTGTGTGTCTTCTGACAGAAGCGCATGACTCACCACTTGATTACATATGAATGCTACTTGTGCATGCAGCATGGTGTCTCTCTCTCTCTCCCTCTCAGTCTCTCTGTCTCTTCATATTTGTGTTGGCGTCTGTAAAGCTGCATTGTGTGTCAGGAGTTAAATCTGAGGAGTTCATCTCCTTTCGTCAGAAACCTATTATGAGAGCAATTCCAGGCTTTTTATACACAGTCAGTTGCCAGCCATGCAACCCATACGTGTGCATGAAGGTGTGCCTCGCGTGACCTGCTGTTAAAACAGGACGGGGTCTAATCACGGCACGGCGCCCGAGTGGATGTCGGACATCATGTGGACAGTCTATGACGTCAGTCATCTACGACGTATCTGTGACTTCCATTATACAATTAAACTTAAATCCGTAAGAAAATATGATACAGAAAAATATTGGTACTGAGTTGGCCTGCTGGCACTATGCACGTTTGGTCGAGCGGTTTGCAGAAACAGACACACACACACACAGACAGACTGTCTTACAGTATATACAGCTAGCCTACTACAGATCCATGCCGTAAAGAAATGTATGTTAAAACATTTAATTTTAATAAATGAAAAAATATCTCTCACATATGTTTATGTTTAGGATCCCCATTAGAGACACTTGAATGCCTCTAGTCTTCCTGGGGTCCTGGACAATTTTTTTGATTAAAATGTATACAAAAAGACAAATTAACATTATATAATCAAATCCAGCAGTCCAGTCAAATGAAACAAATACACAAATAACAAACATACTTGACAAGTTACTTGGCAAGATATCTTAATCCGCTCCTCTAGTGTTGTAACCATGTTCAGAAGTCATATGTAACTGGTGAGCCAAGCTAGACTATTGGTGCTAATAATGTTCCTTAGCAGCATTAGATGACTCAACGATAATTTCTGTTCAACCATTAGCCGCGCCAGATGTTCATGCATATAGCTAATCCTTCCTGTATGAACAGCCTAGTGCCAGACGAGCCGCTTTATTCTGAGTATGTAACTTTTTCAAATCATATTTTGTAGCTGACGACCAGATTACAGGGCAGTATTCTAAATGAGACAGAATCAAAGATTGAATGAGTGATTGATGTGCGTGTGTGCATCCACGCTGCCGTGCGTGTGTTTGTGTGGCCTGAACCTGGGCTGTGTGTATACTGAGTTATGACTGTCTGTTTATCATTATTTACAAGGGGAAGGATATCCTACTGCAATCATTGTCACCACAGGAAATTCTACTGTCATTGGCAGAACATGCTAATGTCACAATGACATACAGAGGCCGTGGTTAGCCCTTATTCAGGGAACTACTCTCGGTAGTTTCTCGCTGATAAGAATTACTCTTGGCCCAAGAGACCTACAGCATAGTATAGGTACTTTTATTTGCCATTCATTGAGATAGTGTACAAAGCAAAACATTTGTTGATCTTAAAATGGACAAAAGTCTCTTGATGAATTACGATAGTACTCATGTGATCTACTGATGTCAGAATGCGTTTTTTGATTTATTCTTAGGCTTCCCTCCTTAATTCACACAGAATGCTGTGAACCTGGGCTGTTTGTTCTCATTTGTGCATTTTTATTCCAGTTTCCATTTCCAACAAGCACCTATACTTGAGAACTCTACTTTTTTTTTTATCCTTCTGAGACCTTTAACTTTAACTAAAGAAAATACGCCTGGATTATGCAATTTTGACCTGGACCTTGATTTTGACCTTGACAGCCTCTTGGCAGCCTACTGATCATTCCCATCAAGTTTCATGAAAGTTAGTTAGAAAGATAGTTTCATCCAGCTATCTGTCCTCAAGTAGTTTTGTTCTCCTTTGCTAAAATACAGATAATGACATGGACAGGACCAATCTCAATACACTTTAAAAACAAATGGCACTAAATAGCACTAAAAATTGTTCTTTGGTTCGTAATCATAAGGGAACTCTTAGTGCTATATAGCACCTACAGTATCTTAAAGGTGCTATATAGCACCTTTAAGATTTTCACTTTGTCAAATGGTGCTATAGTTTAGGCAGCTCTAATGGTCCTATATAGTATATAAATTAGAATCATTAGAGCTACCTAAACTAAGCTGAAGAACATGTAGAACATCGAGTACCATACAGGGGCTGAACTGTCTGGTTCTTTATACAACAGTAGTGCTATATAGCACCTTAACTACCCCAAAGAACCACGGAAGAACCGAGAACATTTTGTGTGCTATATTACCCTTCCACTCATTGCTGCGGGCATGGTAATAATTATTACATTTGTAGGTTTAGTCAATTAAAGCATTTACAGGAACTATGTAACCGCATGTGAACCATAAAACTTCATGGGGATTATGTTTTGCATGTATTAATCCTAAAGGTTAGCAGATAATTTTAAGTTACCAAGAAGCATACTGTACCTTCCAATATCTCAGGAACACTTTGAGAAAATGTCATGACATTTGGCACAAACATCCACATGGACTCAAGGATGAACTGATTAGCAGTAGGTGGTCAAAGGTCAATGTCACTGTGACCTCACAAAATATGTTCATTAAATTCCTTTAAAAGTAAATCATTCATCACTACATTATATTAGTTTGGATAGACATGGATGTGGTGGAGGCATATAACCGTGATGCTGTATTATCTAGTTACTATTAGATATTTGTACTATTCCTTTTTTATCGAAATACTCCTGGAATTCACCATTTGAAAAGATGGAATGCTAACAATCTTGATCTTGTTGACTGCAAAAATACCAAAATACCAAAAATCTTTAGTGGAGGTTTGGGAGGACACAGACATTTCTGACCCTTAATTGGGCAGTGCATGGCGGTTGTGTTGTGCGTCATCCAATCATGAGGCCTTTGGAGAGTCATGCAGTTCATGTATTGACAGAGCTGAGGATGACACATGGGCAATGACACACAAACTCCCTCTGTCTCAGCCCTACCTATTGTTCTCACCCACATTTTTAACATTTTTTAATACCTTGTGCGAACGAGACAACCAGATGCTCATTTTTCCACTCATTCTTTCTCTCTCTCTCTCTCTCTCTCTCTCTCTCTCTCTCTCTCTCTCTCTCTCTCTCTCTCTCTCTCTCTCTCTCTCTCTCTCTCTCTCTTCTCTCTCTCTCTCCCCTCTGTCTCCCTCCCCCCTCTCTCTCTCTCTCCTCCTCTCTCCCTCACAACACATAACCACTCCGGTCTCCCTCAGTGGGTTCTACCTCCATGTAAACCCTTTGCCTAAAGGATTATGGTTGCTCTGGCAAAGGAAGTGAAGCTGCTGGTCAGGGGGACTGACTCATCATATGGCCTGTCTCTGCTGACAAATTCAGCATCACAGCTGGACATGAGAACCTGAGTGTGTGTTTGCGTATGTCAGATAATTTCAGAAAACAACTAGAGGGTATCAAAAACGTAAGCCCTATTTTAAAAGTAGTGAAAATAGCTGAGAGATTGGAGAATGGCTATTTTCGCTATTATAAAAATTGTACATTTTTGAAAATCTTCAGCTACTGTATAATGACAGGCCCAAAATAGGGACACCAGGTTGAAAATTGTTAATTTATGTATGGTTGGTGCTTGCATACAAGACAACACATGTCTCTAACATATGTGTCACGTGTCACATGTAGATGGGTGGGCGACTGGGCGTGGATTCAGATGCACTCAGGGGCAATCTGCAAAAAACATTGCAGTTTGGGGGGTTAAGAAATGCACCGCATACAGCGCATTAAGGCTCAGTCCTTGCACAGCCAACCCGAGTTCGAATCCAACCCGAGGCCCTTTGCTGCATATCCTTCTCTATCCTGACATTTCCAAATAATTCTTGAAAATGCCCCAAAAAAGATATCTTTAAAAAAAGAGGTGGAGAAAATATGAAAAGGGTTTTCAATTTGAGGTTAAATGCAAAAGCTATTCCCAAATGACGCCCCTGGTGCATGCATGATTACCAGGTAGTTGGCTGTTCTATTATTCAGACTCACTACAGCCAAATAATCTATAATGTGTCATAGTTCAGGATCAATCATTGTTTTTCTTAGCCATGGAATGGTTTTAAGTAATTTAAGGATATGCATTTTTGAAGTTGTATAGTTTGATCCATTTCATTATCCAACCATGGATAACGACATGATCAACATTGATGGATATATAAACTCCATTATATATAAAGCCTGCAAAAAACGTAGCTAATTAGATGGCACTGAGCTGTTATTACTGCATGTATACTATTTCAAATTATGCAAAACACGGTGGCTAACATTAGCTAGACTAACACACACGTCATATTATAAAAAAATAAATTGCTATCTCAGACAGAGCACGTGTCCACACCCGAGGCCATTGGCTGCTCGGCATGACCTCTCGCTTGCCTGGTGGTACTACTTGTTGTTGTTAAAGTGATGTAAAAATCTCTTGACAAGAGTAGGCTATACACGTGTCATGGCTGCGTCACAGATCCTATAGCCACACCCAAAAATAACAGGTTCTGTCATTCATGGTATGATCTTCATCGGCTATGTAGGTCAATGCTATAAGAAAAACTGTTGTTGTTTTTGTCCATTATACATCCTAAGTTTGTTGAAAATGTTTTTCAGCAATGCCACACAGTGAAATCCTCTGTGCTGATTTATCAGTTTGTAACTCATGTGTTTGTTTGTTTGCATTTCCCACTGGCAACCAGTGGTACAATTGCCTCCAAACTTGTCTTTGTGACACTTTCTGAGACACGCGTGCACCCCTGTGCGCATGACTCACTGACACAGAAGCACTCTCTTCTACAAACAAGATGGAGTTTGGACATCACTTTCAAACACTCTGTTGTTAAATAAGCCAGCTTCAGCATACTCTCTCTCTCATGGACGTGCGCCACAGAAACATAATTATTTAAACGTCTTGCGTGTGTGTGTATGTGTGCAGGCATGCAGTCCAGCTGTTAAGAGTTACCATTTGTGCATGTACGTGTGTGTGTGTGTGTGTGTGTGTGTGTGTGTGTGTGTGTGTGTGTGTGTGTGTGTGTGTGTGTGTGTGTGTGTGTGTGTGTGTGTGTGTGTGTGTGTGTGTGTGTGTGTGTGTGTGTGTGTGTGTCGGAGGTCACTAACATTAATGTTGAGTCGGTGCGTACACATGCAAAAACAATGTCGGACTTGATAATTGTCTCTAGTCCCCTGCCAAATATGATTAATGATGACATGTGCAGCCATATGTCATCCTACCAACCACTGGTTGTTGAGCTGGTGTCCACATAATAACATAGGCTTTATAAATGCACTGATGTATGAATTACCGGCTTGCCTCTCCCGAAACTTCAGGAGGCAAACGAATGGACCAATTCCAATAATCTTAACACCAAGCCTTCATTTGTGGGAGACATGATCTAAAAATAGTGCCCAGGTAAAAAAAACAACAAAAAAAACAGACCTTTAAAGTGCTGTTGGTAGCTTTCTGAACTGTGTAGTCTCACACTAAGAAACTTTGCACCAAGCAATACACTATACGTTCATATTCCGCATACAATCATGAACTCTGTGTCAAAAACTATGATATAAAAGCCTATTCCCTGCAGTGATGGAAAGCATTTACTTAAGTACTTTACTTAAGTACAATCTTGAGGTACTTTTACTTCACTGGAGTATTTACAATTGTTTATGCTTTTACTTTTACCCCACTACATCTCAGAGGCAAATATTGTACTTTTTACTCCACTACGATTATTAGAACACTTTAGTTACTAGTTACTTTGTAGATTTTGATTATTATTACAAAACACGCTAACCATTTCGGCCATTTGAAAATAGCAGATCTACAAGCTCACAATGCTTCGCTATGCGACACATTGTGAGCTTGTAGATCTGCTATTTTCAGATTTTTTTTTTAATACATTTTGAACTGAAATGGGACATTCTGCACAATGAGTACTTTTACTTTAAGTATATTTTGATGCCAATACTTTTGTTCTTTTATTCAAGTACATTTTCAATACGGGATTTCTACTTGTAACAGGGTATATCTGCATTGCAGTATTGATACTTTTATTTAAGTAAAACATTTGAGTACTTTTTCCACCACTGATTCCCTGTCACCCTGCTGCCAGTAAGAATATCTCTAATCAGCACACAGCTCATCTGCTACTGTACATGAGCACTCTGCTTGTCCTCTGTTTTATGGATCGCACCTAGTCAGACAGCCAGGCCACTGGCCAACGGCGAGCCTCCTACTGCATACTTTTCTCCCGTGGGGCATTGCCCCGGCCTGGTGTCTGCGTGAGTTCATCTCCTGGCTCCAGGCAGGGGACTGTTGGGAGGGAGCTGATGCCAGAGGAGTAGGGGGAACAGATTGGGTGAGATTACTCAATGTTTTCTGGCTCCGAGGCCAGTGCTATGTCCCGTATGCAGGATGCTGTTGGGTAAACAAGGCAAAGCCAGCCTTGAACACCCCCCCACACCCCCCACCCGCCTCCATCTCATTTCCGTGACAGGACATGACACATCGGACTTTGTCAAGTTTGATGTGTCAGATTTATTCACATACCAATCGTTGCACTTCGCATACTCGTATGAGTGAGTGACACATAAAAGCGTCAGTGAAACTCACTGATTGAGCTCCCCTTGACTTTCACCTCCGCGCCATTACAATGTGTTGTACAAACAAACTATTAAATTACTTAAACAGAACCTTGAATAAGCAAAGCATACAGAGTTGACCTGACATTTAATGAAACTGGATATGCAATGTACCAACTGTCATCTTCCCTATTATGAATCAACATGCATTGACTTGTCTCTTACTACTACATAATAAATGTGGGCGCATTTCATAATACATACTCAATTCAGAGGCGCATGCCTACACACAAACACGCACACACGTACACATGCAGACACACGCAGACACTCGCACACGCACACGCACGCACGCACGCACACACACACACACACACACACACACACACACACACACACACACACACACACACACACACACACACACACACACACACACACACACACACACACACACACACACACACACAGAGTTTGGGGCTGCATTTTCAACAGCATTCAGATGTGTATCTGTTGTGGATTCACACCTTCATGCAAGCTGACAGGCTGTGATCATGGCACAATGACGATGACTCACGATGACTGTAGTGACACGATTCAACAGCCTCAAGCGGTTGGCAATTAATTATCTCTACACATTTTTCTCTTTCTTATTTTCAGTGCCTTTTGTGTTGTGCGTTGAGTTATTGTTATGCTTTATTATCTGCCTAAAAGTGCCTTGAAATTGAAGTGATGTTTTTGATTGTTGTGCTGATACAAACTACGTCTGGACAATAGGGAATTAAAGGTTAGAAATAATGGTCTATTAATTGGAACGTCACCAATTCAAATCCCTGCACTGGCTGGAAAAATCTCTTTGCACCTTCAAGCCTGATTTATACTTAGCAGATCTGCTATTTTTGGCACGTGACACCATCATACGATGAACTATAAATTAAGCATTACACCTACTCACTGGCCAACAATGGAAGGTCTGTGTAGAGCTTTGTGAAACGGCATGCATGCTCAGCAATAACCAGGGTAAATAAAGGCTTAAAAGCCCCATATTTACTGTCTGAAAAGTCTATGCCCAGTGGAAATACATTTTTACATTGTTGCTGCTGGAAAGAGCAGTGTTGTGTACCGCCGTCATAGAGCTCCTGACAAAAGCCCTCATTTCCCCCATTTCCTGTACAACAGGAATCGCCTGAGCATGGCCAGTTCTGTGTCACTCAGTAGGGCTGAGGCAGGAAATGTGCCCTGAGCCGACAGGAAACTGTGCCTCCTGGCATGCCAAACATTGTCCTGCAGTGTCGGGGAAAGGAATGTTTGGACAGTGTTATCAGCGCAAACTAGTGCTGAATCCACAGAATCTTGCAAAACATGATATGCTATCGCAAGCATTAAAATAACTAACTTGTCCATCTGGTTCAACTTGTAGCGAGCCATGTTCTGGCACTGCTTGTTTTATCCCTGTCTTGCAGATTACATTAAAGATGTCAATGTGATGAACCTTTTGAGTGATAATGGCTTTGGAAAAGCGTTGTATTTTTGACAGGTATACTGCAAGTGAAACAGGTGCTTAGCATCAGCAGAGACACCGAAAAGGTTGTATTTGCTGTGTGCAAAGGCAGCTTGTGTATTCTAAGTCAGTGATTCCTAACCTGTGGGCTCTTTAAACCTTGAAAAATGTGTTTTCATTGTGATACAGATGAATAGGAACTTAACACGGCAGACATTCGGCTGCTGTATTAAGTGGTCAGATGGGTGGGCCGTTTACATTTTTTCAAGTGGGCCCTGATCCAGAAAAGGTTGGAAACCACTGCAATGTACACATGATAATATTAAGAATACTGTAGTACTGGACTGTAATCAAATAAATAAGAAATAAGAAAACAAAACAGCAGCAACAGGGGATGTGCAATGGGGAATATGAAGAATTAGAGGGGGGGGGTATGTAAGACGTAACAATAGAAATGTTGAATGTTGACTCTTCGATAAGCTTCACGCCATCACCGTTTCCTCTGTCACAGCTATAGTCACTGGCAGCTAACTGCAGGTGAAATGTGACATAAGACCTATCGTGACCACTGAGGTCAGCAGCGGGTTTTTCTTTTTTCTCTCCCAGCGCTGACGATGGCGGCTGTTAATAAGTGTGTGAATTGCATAGGCCAGCTGCGGCATAACAGTGACTCATCGGGTGATGATGCTCTACCCCCCGGCTAGCCCAAGCCGTCGCCAATCCTAATGAAAGCCCACCGGGGTTTACGCTGTTCTGCATACGCAGAACAGGTCCACTCACAGGGGAGCAGTGCCGGAAAGAGGAAATTAAGTACATTCACTCAAGTACTATGCTTATTACAATTTTGAGGTATACTTCATTTGAGTATATCCTTTTTTCAATACTTAATACACTTATACGTCATATCTTGGAGGCAAATATAGTTGTTTTTTTTACTCCACTACAATTATTTGAAAACCGTGCACAGTTTACGTTGTGGATTTAGATTATTTTTTTACGAAACAAACATTAACCAATTAATCCCTTTTTTCTACTTCATCTATTTGAAAACAGCAGATCTACAAGCTCACAACATGCTGAAGTGAGCTTGTAGAACCGCTATTTTCAAATAATTTCGACAATAATAATTGTAATTTCTTTTTTGCACTTTTATCTTTCGTAGTGTTTGATGCAAATACTTTTCTACTTAGCCTACTTACTCAAGTAGGCTACAATGTTGAATACAGGCCTTAATTGTAACAGAGTCTTTTTTTATATTGTGGTATTGCTACTTTTACTGACGTTAAAAATTGGAGTACTTCTTCCATCACTGCAGGGGAGAAGATTGACAATTAGCTGTAGCATTTTGATGTCAGGTGCAATTGTCTGGCTCAAATGATAAGGAACAGACACTAGGTGGAAGCTGTCCTCCTCCAGCGGATGAGGAGAAAGACAGGGGTGTTGCACTGGCTGAGTGAAGGCCATTTGGTCTGATTTGTTTAGGATGTTACATTAGGGTAGGAGATGGGTTGGAGAGATGATGCAATAAGAGTCAATCTAGTGTGTCAAATAGGTCAAAGAAAGGTTTTGAAGCACTTCACCACTTTCAACCTGGTGTCCCTCTTTTGAGTCATTATAGGAAAAAATATTCCAATATACTCCAAAATTGTAAATGTGTAAAAAAAAAAAAGATAATAGCTGATCTACAAGCTCACAGTACGTTGTGATGCGACGCATTGTGAGCTTGTAGATCGGCTATTCTTTCTGTGCGGCACCATCCTACGACAAAGTATAAAGTAGAGCTTAAGTGGTTCACTGTCAAGTACAGTAAGTAATGGAACTAATTTATACTGGCTTTTTTAATTTGTTCCTAATAATCATGGCAATAAAATCGGGCTATTTGAACTTGTCAAATGGTGGTTCTGTAATTTGTCAGTAGTGCATGCAACTAAAAGTGGAAGTGGGTCCACAGATCTTTACATAGGAACCAGTGACTTCTCATTGGTTACAGGCACTTCCTCTCTGGAATTCCACTCTGGAGGGGAAGTACGTTCACTGTGCATTACAGGACCCCAACTAGACTCATCACAGTGGGCAGACGTCTGCATGTTTCCCTGCCTCCTGTCCTTTCATCAGTGCCAGAGGTATTTCATGATAACGGGCTTTAAACTTTATCACTGATTCATTCAGTCAGAGGCACTCATTTCCAACCCATCGATCGTCTCCTAAACACTGTGGAGTTAACAAAGAAAACGAAAGAAAATTAGATATATTAACTTGAAATGTGCTGCTAGATTGAACAGCTCCATGATAGATTAAGGGTGTATGAGTGCAATCCAATGACCTCATCATCAGCACAGGAATCTAGCATATTTTCTGCCCACAGTTGCCAATGGATACCAAAATCTTAGCTGCTCTCAAAAAAGAATACAAGTTGAAAGAAACAGAAATGATTGCATTTTTTGGGGGGCCAGTAGAGCAAACAAGTAGCTTAAACAAACAAGGCTGGTCACTCAGCATGTGGCATGCGGCGTGACGGATGGTTAGGAATTATCACAGTAATAATCTCGACGCCCGGATATTGGAGTCCAGAATATGTGACTCAGAGGACACGGGCATTCCTCCTCCCTGCTACAAGACTGTGTGACAACATCATCAAGAGGCTCAGGGAAAGCATCATTACTTTACGAGAAAAGGAGAACTGATTAAGTCAAGGTATTCCCTCTAGTCCCAACCCTCTGCTGCCTGCGTGGGAGTACGTGTGTACATCAAAATCCCATTATGCGCTCACTTCCGCCCAACCCCCGGCAGACACTGATGGGCTGCTGGTGCTCATGATGTCTCTCTCGAGTCTCGGCGACTCGGGAGTTAAATGTACTTTTCGAGTGAGTCATCCAGAGTGTTTTGATCACCGTCTCAACGGCTGTCATAAAATGTGGATCGAAAGAAGAAAGGCTGGCTTTTCTTAGCGCCTATTTTTCTGTCTCGCTTCCTCCTGAATAACCACTTAAACCCTATATACTTCTTTGACCCCAGGGGTCTATACTTGGTCCCCTCCTTTTTTCTTTGCACACCAAATCTCTTCGCGGAAAATGGCCGAGCTACGAGCTTACAACGCGCTGCATTGTGATGCATCGTGAGCTTGCAGATGTTTGCGTATTATTACCTATTATGCCCAGAATTGGGACACTAGGGTCCATGTGGTTAATAAAATGTTTTTGCTTGGAGCCTGTCCTCGTACTCAGTTTTGCCATTAATCTTTTTATTTATTTATTTATGTGCTTTTCTGAGCCTTTATTCATTAGGTACAATGGAGAGAGAAAGGAAACAGGAGAGCGAGCAGTGGAGTGGCATGCAGCAAATGGTCCAACCGGCCAGGAATCGAACTACATGGGCATTTGAGCCCATGTGGTACGCGCCCTAACCACTTAGTCACCAGGTCACCCTGATCTCATAATTATCAAAAATAAGTGCGTCACTTTTGTCAGAGTTTAACTGGGTTTCTATAAACAGGACGAGGGGAGGTTGCGTTGTCTTCTGTAATTATTATTTGGTATAAATTATTTGGCACAGAATCTCTGGTATCTGTCTGTCTGTCTGTTCATCTGACTGCCCCTGAGTATCTCGAGAATCATCTGACCGATTGACTTCAAACTCGGCATGTGTATCACCGAGGACATCCAGTGCCCAGTGGGAAGTCGGTCGGATCAGATCAAATGTCTCTGTGTCTGTCTGTCTGTCTGTGTCTCTTTCATGCCCATTGTATATGGGGATCCCTGATGTTATAAATATGACATCATAATCCTGACATAGTCCCTGAGTCAGGACTATGTCAGGATTATGATGTTATATTGATAAACATCATTGATAAGATCCCTGCGTTGTGAGGGATGCGTTGATAGCATTGATATTAAAAAGGGATGCGTTGATAGCATTGATATTAAAAAGGGATGCGTTGATAGCATTGATATTAAAAGGGGATGCGTTGATAGCATTGTTATTAAAAAGAAAATACACTTTTAAATTTTGACTTTTGAATACTCAAATATTTTTAAGGCAAGTACTCGAGTTTGACTGATGATGTAAGATTAAAACAGGGTGGCTGAATGGATATAGAAAGGGAACCTCCCCATCACAGGTGTTTCATTGCGCTAGGCTCCTGACAGTCTTGGCACCTAGTTGCCTTTGTCTGTGTTGAGGCTGAATCAGGTCTGTGATGAAAGTGGAAAAACTAAGGTCTGTTTTTTTGGTTTTGTTTCCGTTTACCATGATAACACAGACAGTCTACCCATCCTGTGTGACTCAATCCTTCCTTAAATATTGATCATTTCAAATGACTGTACGTCAAGGCTTGTTTCGTGTATGCAGCAAAAAATACATAGCATGTTACAGTGCTATGGCAAACAATGACATGGAGTAAAGAAGAAAAGAAGTAAAAAAGACATAAATTAAAAGGTGTCACTGTCAAAAATAGTAAAAAATATTCTTTCAAAATCTTTCTAAACGTTTTAAAAATGGCAAAAATAGCCGATTTACATGCAATGCGTTGTGAGTTTGTAGATTGGGATTTTTTTTGGGGGTCTCAGCTTTTCTCGGTTGTAAAGAAGGGGGGTCTCCAGGAAAAGAAGGTTGGGAACCACTGGTCCACTTGATCGCAGCCTGGATACCATCATCAATGCTGATTGTCAGTTGGATACGGTCGACCCCCCGCTCCCCCCACCCTACCAGCCCTTATCAAGAGGCAGCGGATCCCTATAATCAAGGCAGTGGGTTAGCCAAGATAAAATTAGCCTCCATCCGTGATGAGAGTGCCATAGGGAAGAAGGGAGAGGGGGAATGTTTGGTGGTAGGAGGAGATGTATGCCTCGAGCTTCTTTTCACTCAGCATGCACACAAATGCACTCCCCACACACTCTACTTTTTCCTCCTTGTCAAGTCATGGGGGATAGTTGGGGTTGGGGGGAGTCATCATACCCAATAGGGGAAGAGGTAAGCGAGTCAGTCACCCACCCATCCCGCACGGCCCCCCTCCCTCCCTCTCGGATCGGGGGAAGTAAAAAGATGGAGTGTGCAAATGTATGAGTCACCAGCCGCAACCCCTGCCTCAGTGCCGTGGAGAGATAGTTATAGGATGGCATATACTGTAGGACGGAAGTGTCAGACATCAGCAGACTCTGTTAGGGCCGGGGTGCAATGGTTTTTGACTATGAAAAATTCTAGATCGATGTCATTAACCCAGTAAGACCTGAGGCCGATTCTACAAATGGCTTCTAAATCAGTAGTTCTCACACTTTCAAGATGTTTCTAAAATGTTCAAAAATAGCAGATGTACAAGCTAGCAGCGCACTGTGACGCACTGTGAGCTTGTATATCTGCTATTTTTGAATAGCCAATGCTAACATCAGATGCTTTTCCGGTTTTAATGGGTTAAAAGGTGGAAAACGTTTTTTTCAAAAGGAAATATAGTGAAAATTACAGGTTAAATAGCAGGTCACAACGTGCACCGCATTGTGGCACATCGTGAGCTTTGGCTAGTTTCACTATTTCTGCACGACACCATTGTCTGAAGAGGTTTATGATAAAGCTGAAGTGGTTAATCAATTTATTATATTTATATAAATTTGCTCTTTCAATATTTTTATAGATTTTTGACAATTACGTGCACATTACAAGACACATACTTAAGACAACATACCCCCAAAAAATAAAAACACAAGACAGAATCAACAACAAGCCAGCAACCAACAATTGTTTCCTCATTTTCAATAAAATAAATATATAAACAATAGTAGTAGTCATGTATACTCCCAAAATGCAGTTAGACATTAGACATTCTCATATATTCGTCACTGCCATACAAATTACTCTTTTCCATTCTTCTTTTAAAAACCTTGCAACTGGTGACCAGTCTCTAACGGAATCAGCAAGAGTGCCTTTTAATACATATGATAAACTTACGTACATACGTTTTTCATACCATAATTTAAACCAAAACTAATCTGCTTCTCGAATATTTGATTAATAGAAAACATAATTGATAGAATTACTGCTAAAAAGAATTGCTAGTTGCAGTCCTAGACTCTATGCCTGTCTGTCAATCTGTCTGTCTGAGTGGCTGTCTGTCTGCCTGCTCAAACCCACAACCACCTGCAACATTGAATAGATCTGTAAAACCCCCGTAAAGACACCCACAACCATTGTTAATGTGAATCACTAAGGATGTGACCTGCAGATGTGTGATGTGTGATGTACGTGTGTGTGTGTGTGTGTGTGTGTGTGTGTGTGTGTGTGTGTGTGTGTGTGTGTGTGTGTGTGTGTGTGTGTGTGTGTGTGTGTGTGTGTGTGTGTGTGTGTGTGTGTGTGGCCTGTGCATTCCACATTGATGATCACATTACATGTTCCTTGTTCGCCACTTCGCCCACCAATGATGATAATCATCTGCATTGTACTATGCATTAATTTGGAAAGATGATGTACATGGTATTCCATGTAATGACCTGCCTCATTATTATCAACATAACTGCCTATATGATTACTTTTAGTTCGGTGTGTTTCGTAGCTATTGCAACTATGCAAAGTAGTGTACTTGTTCTGAAGACATGCACCAGTATACCCAATGCACAAACATACAGGCAGAGATTCAGTGTATTTATAGATAGATTTACCTCACCTAATTAACAGTTTGTTTGCGGGTTTATGCAAGATTATTGACCGATTTCAGAACTTTGAGATCTGTGCTGTACTGAGTGCTTTCTATAGTTCCTCATGAAATGGCAGAGGTCAGGTTACGCTGTGGCCAGCAGCATAGCGTTTTTTAACCACTTTATAAAACCTTTTGACGAAGTTTGAAAATCTTTGCAGGTGAGCTCTTATAGCGAAAATAGCCAATCCACAAACTCACAATGCCCAGTGTGCTGTAAGGTTGTAGATCTGCTATTTTCGGCTATTTTCATTGTACAACAAAGTATTAAATAAAGCTTAAAGTGGTTCTCTCTGTCTCTCTGAACCTGCTGTTCATAACACATGTGTGTGTGTGTGTGTGTGTGTGTGTGTGTGTGTGTGTGTGTGTGTGTGTGTGTGTGTGTGTGTGTGTGTGTGTGTGTGTGTGTGTGTGTGTGTGTGTGTGTGTGTGTGTGTGCGTGCGTGCGTGCGTGCGTGCGTGCGTGCGTGCGTGCGTGCGTGCGTGCGTGCGTGCGTGCGTGCGCGCGCGCGCGCGCGCGCGTGTGTGCGTGTGCTTGCGTGCGTGAGAATTTAAAACTATAAACCTACATCCTATGCTCTCCAACTCCTCCGACCCCTAATCCCCGCTCCCCTTTACATCATACTTTCATCCCTCCATCTTGTTGTCATCTATTGGTGTGCGCGCGGGTGTGTGTGTGTGCGTGCGCCGTGCACGCACGTTCGTGTGGTTTGTGTGATTAGAGAGGAGCAGTGCGGTGTGTAGGTCTGGCTGAGTTTAATTCCAGCTGAGTGGATTAGGCTTTATTCCTCCCACACAGGTGAACAGGGGGGGGGGGCAGATAGCATCCCAGCTGGACCCCGTGGGATGAGATGGGGAGAGTGAAAGAGGGCAAGAGAACAACGTCTGTAGTTCCGGTGTTAAATGAAATCCTTTATCTGGATGCATCTGTTGTGCGGGGGAATTCTGACTTGGTGGTGTCTGCTGAAGGTCACATGTGCTTGTTTGTTTCCACACTGGACCATGCCCACAGACTGCCTCTATTGTTTTTACATCATATAGCTGCTGGGGTTGCAAGGAAGTGTCGAGTGTGGGTAAAATCAACTTCCTGAATAACAAACACAGAGAGACCTGTCGACCGCTCTCAAGCGGAATCGTTCAGAGAAAGAAACACGAGTGCTTATTGTTTACTTAGCATGTCTTTAAGTGTGAATAAGCGTAATTCACGTTCTATATCTTCTTGTTATCTCTGAGCACACTGAAACAAATTCAAAATCAACTGTAATGTTGGTTTTGATGTTAAAGTATTGAATCTTGGATCTTATTGAATCATGAATTAAATTGTATACCTCTTCGTATGGCTGCGTTGCTCACGGAAAATGACTGATGAAAATCAGTTATAACTTTCTTTTGAACTCTGATGATTATGATGCATTCATTGTCAAGTCCTACAGGTTATGTATTTTCAGGGCTCTCAGTCTAAATCTATAGTACTGTAAAGCTGTAACCACATTTGCTGTTGATCAAAAAACTACAAAATGATCAAAAAACTGCAAAATGATCAAAAAACTGCAAAATGATCAAAAACGTTTCTCAGAGAAATGTTCTAAATGTTTATTTGTTATTGAACAGAGCCCTCGCAACTTGTACACACTTTCACATATGAAACATGTATATCACACACAGCTGCAAACACAAATATCCAATTGTTTGAAGGAATGTTTTTTGAGCTTGCTAGGGAATGTACTTCCTTGAGCAACAAAGGCTCACTTGCAAGTCGTCAGGAAATGCCCAGTATATGGTTGTTTTGCAGTATGTTCTTATATGTCCTCAGTGGACTTTCACCCTAGAGTTTTTTGTAAAGTTACAAGGCCGTAAAAATCCATGAAATATCTGAAAGACGACAAAATGAACCTCAATACCGAAGGACCCACTATTCTATCAATTGTTATGGTCTGTTGAAATCTCTTAACATCACAAGGGCAAATATTGTTATCTTTTATCAAAGACAGGCTGTCGAATATTTGTTTCTGCTTTGCCCTCTATCTTCATACAGCCATGTATTTCATGAATTCAAGTACTGTATGAATACAGGTCAACAGAGATGACGAGGCAACATCCATGTGGAACTAGAAGGACTTCTCCACAACAGCCAGGTCCTCAACTGTTTTAATTGAAATCACCATCCTATTTGCATTGTTGTCAATTGGAAACGTCTATTTCCTCGTGTGTAAACCTGAGCCTGATGTACACATGCAAATACAGCATACAGTATATGTTGGAATTATTCTGCAGGGCTTGAAATTTATGATGTGACAGATGACTCACTGGTAAGGGCGTAAAGCTGTAATCCATAAGTTTGCAACTGTACTACCTGAGATTCGACCCCAGGTCTCCCAAGAGGGATTCGTCGCTTGGTTAGGGGGTATATTGGGCTTATGAGCATCAGGCAACCAGTAGGTGGCCTATCCGACACCAGGGTGTACATTTCTCAATGGAAGAACAGGGAGTCCACCTCCAATCGCTGCAGATGTGTTATTTATATTGTATTAACATACAGTTTGGTTAAAATAACATTTTATTCATTAAGTTCCAGATTGCAGCTTTAAATTTATATTTGCCTCCTTGAAGGAAGACTGCAGTTTCTGAGAATAAATCCCATCTCCCTCTTCTGAGTGTTCAGTCCTTCATTCTCCTTACTCATACTTCTCTGTGACCCACTTTACTCAGTGGAAATGAAGATATATAGACAGTGCAGTGACATACAGTATATACAGTATATGTGGCGTAAATTAGATCAATATCCAGCTAGCCAGAGAAGCAGAACTTGCAGCATAAATTGAAGAACTGTTCCTTATACAAATAGCCTACTGCTGCTATGCAGTATATCCTACTATATTCCGGTTGGTACATTTTTCTCATTCATATAATTATATTCTGTACATTCCTTAACCTGTAACCCTGCTCACAAAAGAGCACACAGAGGTGTATACTGTATATCAGTGCTTCCAAAACTTTTTAGCTCCAGACCCAAAACAGAAATTCGGTGTGTCCCCGGCGGGACCCAAACTTCCAAAATTACGTACATTAACAATTACATTATGAATTAATCACTTAAAGCTCTAATATGTAATTTTACCTCAAGAGCCGCCTCTTGAGGTCATCTCCCATGTAGGTTTTCCACACATTCCTCATCCATACAATGTATTCCCAGCAAGTACCCTCTGGACTTTCAGATCCTGTTCCGTCGAGGAAGTCCAGGCACTGAGATATTTGAAGTCTTTGACTGAACCACTGCTAAAACCATTGCTACTGCCAGCTCCGTCCTGGCTGTAGCAATGGTTTTGTCCTCCGTGTTAAATGCCATTACAGTGCTTGAGGCTGATCTTCCTGCGCTCCATTTCTACTGCCAGTAGTAGTAGTTCCCTTCTTTGCTCTGCTGTGTCCGAGACTATAAGGCAATGTCATCTGCAGAGTCGAGGTCAGTAATCATGATGGGATGTACTCACTGAGTCTTCCTCAGGACCAGCGTGGAACCCAGTGTATCCTCCCTGCTACTGATTGTGAATCTCCGGGCATGGTCCATTACCACAATAAACAGGAAGGGGGCCAGGGTATCACCCTGTAGGACGCCTGCAAGTATCTCAGGCTCTTTAGTCACACCATCATGGGTCAGAACCTTGGCTCGAGTCTCACTATAGCTTGCCACTATCATCTGCACCATCCTCTCAGGAAAAGCACGTGCCTGCAGCATGTTCATGCCTTTCCCCCGGTGTATGGTGTCAAAAGCTTTTCGGTAGTCATCAGCCTACCTATTTATTTGTTCTTAACCTGCTATTTTAGCTTGTTTGTTATATTATATATTGTTAGCACAGTCTACAGAGCATGTCACACCAATTTCACTGCATGCCCATACTTGGATGAGAAACCTCTTGAATCTTGTTCATGATCTCATATTCAATCATCAAGGCATAAAGACACCATTGCAGTTATGTTTCTCAGAGGTGCTATAGCCGAACTGCCCCACTGGTATAGAGAGGAAGTGGATGTGTGAATGATTTGACACAGAATAACAGCACAGTCTGTGGTCTGTGAGTAAGCACAGCAGATATGAAACAGAAATTGCAATTTTCGGATTCTGTTCTGAAGAAGGAGGAGCTGTTGCTGCCAGGAAATGTTACATTTGTGTATTTCACCATGGTGACTGTTGCCCACGTACATTTCTCAAGAAAACGTGATCCATGAACATCCATGTTTAATTTATTCTCTGTCATATGCCGGTGTCGCTCACCAAAAACAGCCAATCTACAAGCTCACAACGTGTTGCATTGTGATGCATTGTGATGCATTGTGAGCTTATAGATCGTCTGTTTTCGAGGAAAAGACAGACTGGTGAGGGGGAAATATTAGTGGAACTAGTGCAGAGCCTTGGAGGACCCCGGTCAACTAAACATAGGGTTTAAGTGGTGAAACACTGTTTTCTTTTTTACATGATAACTTGATATGTTGTACATTTTTGTCGTAGCTGGAATGCAACAACAAAACAACAAAAACAGTGAAATGTCTGAATAACAGATTGGATGTGTGTTTATTATCATAATTATATGCTGAGGATAAGGCTCCGGCCGAAACGTGTCTGGTTGCTGCTGCCCGTGCCAAATAAAAATAAATAAAGAGGACTTTCAGTGAGTGCTGGTGATCTTTTTGGTTTTATATTGTAACTCATGGTGAAGTGAACTGTGTGAGGAGTGCTCGCACACATCACGCATTGCCCTACATGTAGAAATGTGCGTGCGCGTGCGCTTGTGTTCGTTAGCGAGATCATTTGAGAAGGTCACGGTCACAATCAAGTTCAAGGTCTGAAACTCGTGCGTGCGTGCGTGCGTGCGTGCGTGCGTGCGTGCGTGCGTGCGTGCATGCGTGCGCTTGACACTTTGTCAACATTGTTCAGGGTTTGATGGTGACATTGAATACCAGGGGTTGAAGTCATTGCAAAATCTCAGAAAAGGACAGAAAATAATAAATATTTGGTGACGTTATACAGTGGGGTTAAATGTTAGCTATAATAACCAGTGATAATCTATAATCCAGTGATGTCCAGAACATCAAATAGTGATAGTTAACCACTCAGGACCTCCTGACAAAATGATTTCTGAAAACCACAACTATTCTACGTATTGCTTCATTCCATTTTCAGTAACTGAAACAAATACCAACCTGCTATCATCAGTAGTCATGTTAGGTGAAAGATTAGTAATGCAGTCATTTTTGGGAAACGGTGTCGTGTCCCAAGAATCTGGTGGCGCTGTCAGCCAACTGCAGGAAACACCTGTATGGCCGGGGGATGCGTTCTGGCGAGTGCAGCCCATTGTGTTTAGGTTCTTTTTATAAATCCAATGGAAACAGGGCCTTTCTGGACAGGAAGTCACTCGATGCGCTCACATTCTGTACCAACGCAGTCTAGCCAACACTTATTGTCTACTGTAAACACAAAGATGCATTGACCTGAGCAGAGCAGTATAACACCTTGTGAAAGCGCTTACAAGGAGAAATGTCATAGGCTACTGCCATATATACAGGTTACAGACTCATTCGGGTTAGTTACACTGATTAATGAGCCATACACCTTGTGTGTGTGTGTGTGTGTGATATATATATATATATATACATATATATATATATATATATATATATATATATATATATATATACATATATATATATATATATATATATATATATATATATATATATATATATATATAATGCCCAAAATAGGGATACAAGGTTGAAAGTGGTTTTAACTAGTTACATGCGTCCTCTGAACATACAATGCATCCGTTTCTCACTGTGAGGACACAAGACATTTCCCAGAAATAGTTTCCTTCCCAGAAACTCGGCTCCTTACACTTCTGACCCCAATGTGGCACCAAGTCCATAATATTGCTACGCTACTGTATGTGTACTGTCTGTCATACTAATTTATAGTCATCACAATAGGACTCTAGCTCTGACCAGAGGAGTCAGTAGGAGGAGGGATTGTAACAAGCTTAAAGCTTGCCTGACAGCTTCCTAAACTTATTAGCTATACTGCCGAGCCATGAAGACGCCAAGGAAATCCTATAAGAGACATTATGTATGGACCCAAGACATGAAAGGAATGGGGCAGGACCAGAAATTGAGCGAGTGGGTACATTTAAATGTCCAAAATACTGTGGATATGTGAATAAACAGGCAAAGATTCAAATAAAGACTTCTGCATGGTTAGAGCGGTAATATCACTGCTCCAATAACCAAAATGTTCAATAAATAAATAGATAGATAGATAGATAGATAGATAGATAGATAGACCATACAGTCTGATGTTTAACTTACGACTTACTACTTGTTTATTATTTTAGGTGACAACCTTGTATAAGCCCTATAGTTTCCTTTCTCACCTGCACTTATTTCTGTGTCTTTTAATAATGTTACCTTTGTACTGTTTTTATTGTGCGAATAAATAAAACAAATAAAACAAAATCAAATAGATACTATATATGTTGATGCATTAACAACTTTATGTAAATGTAGCAGAGTAGCCCTGCGTGAAGACCAGAAGCCTAATAGCTGGCTTGGCTTGAATTCCCCTTTGACTGAGTGGTAGTTGTTTGATTTCCCATTAGGGAGATTAATAGTGTTTAGCTGAAAGAAGAAGAGATTGTGACACTCAAGTACTTGTGTATTCAAGCAGTAGTGAAATAACAATGAAATCAGACTTTATGGCCAAATAGATCAAATGGGAGAATGGAAATTACATTTAAATGATTATGCTGATTATAATTATGACACTGATTAAGATAATACAGAATAATGCATTTACATGATGAGTTATTATTATCTATACATCCAATCTGCCCTCATTGTTTTAACCACTTTCAACCTGCCATTCCTATTTTGAGTATCTAATGCGCAATGAGCATCTTGTAGGCAACATTTTCCCAACATTTTCAACATTTTTCTTTTGTATTGAATACTTTATTAGTCAGAAATGTAAACGGCACGTGGTACAGTAAGACATTAAGGCTAAAGGGATAACACAAAAAAGTCCTTGGGGCTTGTTTCCATTGTGGTCCTATGTGTATTCGATTCATCAACATAGCATAAAGAATTAACACAATAATAGATGTCATCAAGAAATACAAACAAAGGTGCAAAGGTGAAAAAGGGAAAACGGCGTCAGTGAATGACTCCTCCTTTTAAATGAAAAATAGCTAACATTGTGAATCTACAAGCTGTGAGGTTGTACATCTGCTATATAGCGCCTTTCAAGGGATGCAAGCACACAGAGACAGAGAAGAAACAGACAAGTAGATAAACAAAAACAATGCTAGCAGCCAAAAGCCTTAGTGAACAGGTGCTTTTTCAGAACTGATTTAAATGTGTTCAGAGTTGGGGCAAAGTGAATCTCTCTCAGGAGAGAGTTCCAAAGCATGGGGGCTGCCACACTGAAGGCTCCGTTCTGTGGGGGGGAGAGGAGACCTGAGGCCACAGGTTCCATGAGGGGGGTATATGTTGATGGAGGAGGGGTGTGGGGGGTTTGTAGGTGATGCAGAACGTAATCAGAAGCCAGCGTAGGTGAGATGTAGGGCTTACTTACTGTAAGTGGTTAACACCCCCCCTAAGAGAAGGGGTGTGGTGGGAGGTAAAGGATCAAAGTGAGACAGAGAATCCAATTGATTACTGGTCTAATGTATTATTGTCTGTGAGACATGTTGTTTATTAGGGCTGACACTACACTACCAAATGAAATGAGGGTTAGTGATGGTGGGTCTCCCCGCTCATCAACTGTGATGTCATCAGCCCAGATTAGACTGGCCCATATGGCACGCTGCCCTGCTGCAGGCCTACATCTAATCCACCACGGCCATCATCCATTCATCAATCTATCCACTCCATCACCATCAATTTCTCAATCTGTCCGCCTCTTGCATTTTAGCAATTCACTGCCAGGCATAATGATAAGGATGGCTCCCTGGGCATAGTGCCACATGCAGGGTCCCTTTTCTGCCTCAGCTGAATGCTGAATCGAATCAGACAGTCAATGACCAGAGGGCATTCCATTGTTTTGTCTGTCACTGGAGCCGTCTTTGTTTGTGTGT
Source organism: Gymnoscopelus microlampas (assembly GCF_963454915.1). Classification (NCBI taxonomy): domain Eukaryota; kingdom Metazoa; phylum Chordata; class Actinopteri; order Myctophiformes; family Myctophidae; genus Gymnoscopelus; species Gymnoscopelus microlampas. Next base: position 18,775,978 of record NC_139939.1, read on the forward strand.
CGTGCATGCATCTGTCACATTCAACCCCTCGTTCGCCCACCTCTTTTTCTCACTTTCTTTAATTCACTCTCTTCCACACACATTTTGTAACCGGTGCATGCGAGGACAAGTCAGTTATCTAGACAGAAGTGCAAACATAGATAAACACATGCTGTATGTAAACACACGCACACGCACACACACACACACACACACACACACACACACACACACACACACACACACACACACACACACACAGACAGACAGACAGACAGACAGACACAGACACAGACACAGACACAGACACAGACACACACACACACACACACACACACACACACCACCAAACAAAAAACAAATAGACTCAGACTCAGAGGTGTAGCCTATTATTGAGCCATGTGTCAATGGTTAATTGATTGCTTGTCATGTGAGTGCATCCAGTGTGACGTTTAAGCCTGGTTAGTCCATTGAGGAGATTATGGCAGGCAGCGGATCTAGAGCAGACATGTGAACAGTGTTGCCATGTCCACTTATTACAAGTGACTTTGGGTGTTTTTGTAAAGTTGCTTGTAAATATTGGTAGTTAGTTGCGGGTTGTGGTTCTTTGGAGCTTGTTTCTAAAGTGTAGTTGCTTATTTGGGCTACTTTCCTTCCTAATGTTGTTTAAACCAGTGCTTCTTAAACATGTGCATGCCAAGGACCCCCAAATGAATATTTATTTGTGCCAGGGAGTCAGGGACCCCCATACAACATTTGTGTTCAACATTGTCCACATTTTCTTCAAGATTTTTTTTTTAAAATAGCAGATCTACAAGCTCGCAAGGCTTCGCATAGCTACTCTGTGAGCTTGTAGATCGGCTATTTTCAATTAGCCTAGTTGTTTCTTTTGGGCTTGTTTTCATAGACCTGGTTGCTTATTTCTCTCACAAAACCTGGCAAAACTGGCTATGCTCAGCTGCAGCTCATCGACCAGCTATTCTGTTTTGTTTTGTTTTTCTAAATAATCGATTAGTTCTGCACATTGAGGACGAGCCTAAGTTTGCATTGGTTGCGCAAAAGAAAACAAAACAAATAATGGGCCTAATAATGTTTTTCTAGGTTATCTTTCTCAGAAACGCCGCTTCTATGATTTCTCTCTAATTGGCCGTGAACACACAAATAACATGAAATCGACACGCAACAGATGAGTAAGGCTGATTGATTCAAGCATAGAGAATGTATAGGGAGGAGTCACGCTGCAGTCAACAGTGTGGGCAGGCTTTTTAATGTGAGCTAGCGTTGCCAGGTGTTGTGAAAGACACAAGCAAACAGGTCTATGAAAATAAGCCCAAAAGAAGCGAGCCCTTCGCCCTTTAAATATATGCATCGGCTATTTTTAAAACAAATCTTGAAGACATTTTGAAAAAATGTGGAATATTTTTTAAACATTTTAACAACGCAAATCTTGTGTTGGTGTCCCTGGCATAAACTGTTTTCAGATGGGTGGGGTCCGCACTCCGCAGACAAATACACATAATTTGACATGAAAATGTTTGAGAACCACTGGTTTAAACAATAATTAGGAAACAAGCCACAAATAAACAACTTACACGTTGCTAGAAACAAGCAAAAAAAAACGCAACCCGCAACAATCTACAAGCAACTTTACAGAAAACAAGCCCAAAGTCGCTTATAATAAGCGGACATGGCAACACTGGTCAACAGTGTGGGCAGGCGTACCTTGCCCTATGTCCATATATGGTTCGTGACGTCACTCACCGGAGGTTCCATTCACATAAAACCGATCTGCACGGAATCCCCTCGGAGGAAATGAAGACACAGACACAGACTGAGCTCTGTCTCTGCTTCGGGATTTAAGTCATTCTTTACTTAAGGCAATAATAAAACAACTTCCAGAGTCAAAATGAAGGTGTCAAGCATAGACTGCCGACGTCTTAAGAAGATCATAAGGAAGGAGTGTGGGAGCTGTCTGATTGTGGATTGCCGACCTTATTTGTCATTCACGAACTCTAACATCAAAGGCTCCGTCAATGTCAACTTGAACTCGGTCGTAGTCCGGAGGTCCAGAGGGGGACTGGTGCCTCTTCAGTTCATCATCCCGGATGAGAGCGACCTGGATCGGCTTCGAGAGGGCAGCATATCGGCGGTCATAGCTCTGGATGATGGGACGCCTCACTTGCAAAAGCTGAAAAAGGACAGTATAGCACAAATAGTGATCAATACACTCACGCATCTAGCCAGTGGGGCCAGCATCTGTTTCCTGAAAGGTGAGATCCTTTACTAAATTATATCAAAATATTGAGATATTAGGCCAAAATATTGAGATGTTTTGGCCTACTACATTATATGAAAAATATTGACATTTTTGGCCTACTACATGATATCAAAATATTGAGATATTTCAGCCTACTACATTATATCAAAATATTGAGATGTTTTGGCCCTCTACATTAAATCAAAATATTGAGATATGTTGGCCTACTAAATAGCCTATATTGGATGAGGTGGGTTATGTTTCTGGCGTTTGTTTCATGGATTACTGTCTGACAGCTTATTTATTTCACAAGGTGCCACACTAACCACAAGTTACCAAATATGGACTATGCTATTAGCCTAGATAGAATATTAATACACGGCTAATGTGAAGCAATCTAATTTATAATGTAGGCTAGGCTTTGTAAAAAAAATAAAAATCGTTATCAATGTTCACATTTTAGAATCTCTTCGGATCTAATCAACTCGTTTCGTCAGCTCCTTTTTAAACATTCTAATTTTCTGGTCTGTGTGACCGTTTAGAACACTGTTTCCCTATCAGTGGGTCGGGCGGACCAATTTTTATGGGTCACGAGTAAATGTCAAAACATTAAAATATATATATATTTTTTTTCATGAATTAAAAAAGAATCAATGAGTTTTCAAAAATAATTTCATGAATAACTAAAACATAAATAAAACATCAAAGAAATTCCATAAATTAGGAAAAAATGTTTAAGAAGTAGTGAAAATAGCCAATCTACAAGCTCACAACAGCACAAAGTGTCCATTGTGAGCTTGCAGATCTGCTATATTCACTAGTTTGGGTACTGGGCAAACATCTAATTTCTCTTTTGGGTCTTGAGCTAAAGAATTTGGGAACCACTGGTTTAACACTTTCCTTGAGAATGTGTTGGGCAACCATTCTAGTGAGATTGTGTTGGGTTATTATCAACCATTTCCTTGAGAATGTGTTGGGTTATTATTATCAACCATTTCTTAGAGAATGTGTTGGGTTATTATCAACCATTTTAGTGAGAATGTGTTGGGTTATCAACCATTCTAGTGAGAATGTGTTGGGTTATCAACCATTCTAGTGAGAATGTGTTGGGTTATCAACCATTCTAGTGAGAATGTGTTGGGTTATCATCAACCATTCTAGTGAGCAATATCCTGCATTTTTCTCTCTGTTCTTCGAGAGATAAATGTAACTGCGTGCGTCAACGGAGTGGATGACTCAGTGCGCAAGGAGCTGGAGTGAGAATAAACAAACTGCAGTCCACTAGGCCTTACACACTGTTTTGGATACGAATAAATGTAATTCATTTATCCTGTCTTTAATCCACTACAAACTCTGACTGTGTCAAAATGCCAGTGGTGGAAAAAGTCCTCAAATATTTTACGTAAAAGTAAAAGTATCAGTGGGTAATGTATGTTTGTTTTGTAGTAGCCTAATAACAATCAAAATCTACTGTACAAAGTAACTAAAGTCTTCAAATAATTGTAGTGGAGTAAAAGTACAATTTTTGCCTTTGAGATGAAGTGGAGTAGAAGTGAAAGTACTGAAAATTGGAAGTACTCCAGTAAAGTAAAAAATACCTCAACATTGTACTTAAGTGCAGTACTTGAGTAAATGTACTTAGTTACTTTACACCACTGCAAAATGCACTCACTTCCTTCTGGAACCGAGCTACGTCCTCAGGATATTGGCCTAAATGGATTACCGGTGCCTCCGTTGTGGGCACCAGTGATTAATTACGCGTTTATAATCAGGTTATAAAGTCTATAATCCCACACAAGTAACGGTCCGTGTTCAGTGTGTTTCATAAACAACATTCACGTGACATGGTATCTGGTGTCTGTTTATTATAAGGGACAGAGTTCTTCTTCTTGCTTATTTATTAGTGTGTCTTATTTAATGTTTTCGACCTTTTCTCATGCAGGGGGATATGAGAACTTCCACTCTCAATATCCTGAACTTTGCACTGAGGTGAAAACCATCATCGACCAGAGCGGAACTGAAACCGAGAAAAGAGTCAACAACCACTATGACAAGCTCTCTCACCGCAAACCAGATTATGATCAGGTATGGAAACGGAAACACCCATGCAACAGAACAGCCCTTCCCACTTTCTTACAGCACCGGTTTCCACTATGCATGTGTCAAAACATCTATATTTATTGCAATGGGCTTTTTTTTATTATTACAGGGAATGTTAGGCAATTTTTTTGGCTATAATTTACGTTACTTGGCCAAACCACTATAATTATTAAAATATACTGAATACATTGTTCTGTTCATCAGAACATTTTCTCAAAACACACATGATATTCTCTGACCTTCACTGCTCGCCTGGCACCACAACATATACTTTGCTTCAAAACGGAGAGGCCACTCAAAACCAGCTATCTGACATCAGATGGCCTGTAGAGAACCGCACTCTTTCATCTGTGACCTTTCCTGCATCTCTGCCACAGCGCAAATGAAAAGCATGTGGCTCGTTCATATCACAAAGAACTGTTGTGTGTATGCCTGACATATCATGGGTTATTCTGCGTAATTGTTTATTTATGGACAAATCCATATCTTCAGATACATGCATCTAGTGTGCTCTTGTCTCTATAGTCAGTGCACATGATGTACCCCTCTGTGGGTTATTTGGATGGTATAGGATGTCCAGAGGCACAAGATTAAGATTATATTATAATGTTAGATACGCTGAGATCCAAGGTTCAGTATCTTATGTTACTGTATCAGAGATCCCATAATTATTAGCAGTGTGATTGTGATATGCTATTTCTTTGACACATCCTCCTTTTATTCCTCTCTTAGGGTACGCCCGTGGAGATCCTGCCTTTCCTCTACCTCGGTAGTGCCTACCACGCCTCCAGACAGGACTATCTCAGCGACCTTCACATCACGGCCTTGCTCAATGTTTCGCGCAGGGACCTGCAGCCGTCCAAGGGCCACTACAGCTACAAGTGGATCCCTGTGGAGGACAACCACACCGCCGACATCAGTTCCCATTTCCAGGAGGCCATAGAATTCATTGGTGAGTTGAGTGGAATACACATTGGGCAACTGGTGTTTTTTTTGTCACCAACTGTGCTGGGCAATCATTCATTGTTTTCACGGCTCGTTATTTGGGAGGGTTGCATTGAGGGTTGATTTAATTTACATTCATTAGGGTCTGTTTTTAACACCTGTTAAACTATCATAATATGAGATTTCATGTTGTAAGCGAGTATACATAATTTTCCAGGTCAAATGTCTACTTAGGCTGTAGTTCATCCTCTCTTGCTGTGAAAACAAACACATCCTCCATCTCCATAGAGAAGCACCCTTTCCTTGAATTACCTGGGGTAAAATACACAGAACAGCTGTCAGATAGGGATAGAGAGAGAGCGAGAGATAACCATAGATAGCTGCGTCTATTTTGAAACACCTCCAGTCTTAAAAATAATCTCCCTGCTTCTCTCGCCTACTGTTCCAAAACAGAGAGCACTCTGAGCTGTCACTATAATCAGTCTATTGCCTGCCTCCAATCACTCCCCACAAATCTAGCAGTCTGCTTTCATTCAGGGAAGCTTTGCTCTTCCCCTCACGTCACCCCCTCCCTCTTCCTCTTTAAGTTTAAAAAAGACGCTCCCATGTCGTCATCGCCTCCGAGGCCTAATCTCGCTAGCTTACTCTTCCGGGTGTGGCCATTAAGTGTGACAAGTGGGTGAGCTGTCTGTTAGTAATGACTGGGTGGAGGAGGAGGTTGGACAAAGTGACGCATACACACACACACACACACACACACACACACACACACACACACACACACACACACACACACACACACACACACGTTCATGCATGCAGAGACAGAAATATAGAAAGATGTCGCTCGCTGTGGTTGAGTGGAAGTTGAAGGCTGACTGACACCGGGAAAAAAAATAACAACAGTGTTGCTCCTGTGGTTGCAGGTGGCATTGATCGACGGCCTTGTGAGATGTGGGTGAATGTATGTGTTACAGGAATGATAGGGAACTAGAGAGAGAGAGAGGTTGGGGGGGTGGTTGAATAGTGGCAACAAAGATGTACACAGTGCTCGTGGCTATTTTTAGCCAGGCATAGCAGAGTACAAAGTACACCCACGGGGGCCTTGACTGACCTGTATTGGGTGGCTGCTATTGTTGCTACTGTGCTTTGTTTGGGACTCCAGCCTACATTTAAGGCATCTTTGTGTCAGACAGATGATTATGTAAGGCAACAAATTGCCCCAGTAGCGCCTTTAGCTTTCATGCAGAGTGCAGACAAGGCTTCCAAACGCTATTAACAATGCCAAGTGATTTGAAATCCACCATACATAAAATCCAAGATAGTCAACCTCCTGTCTCTGCATGAAAATCAATCAAAACTGAATACCCTCTGAGCTGTTGTGCGTGTGTGATATGTGGTTACGAAAAAGAGAAATATTGATGTGCTTCTTGAAAAATGGCAGCTGAAGTGTGTCAGGGCACAAATGAGGGTGCATCATCTAAGGATGGTCATTAAGACACCCACAGCCTCTACTCTCCTTATGTCTCCCCTATGTAGCCTACAGTATAACTCTCCTCCACTCCAGATGTAATATTCATGATTCTTTCATGTCGTCTTTCAGAGGGACTGAGCTGTGAATTTTAGCACTGTACTTTCACTGTTTGCTGTGACTCAGGGCCAGCTGGCCAGGCGCTTGCTGTGGCATCGTGCTGTGTGTGTGTGTGTGTGTGTGTGTGTGTGTGTGTGTGTGTGTGTGTGTGTGTGTGTGTGTGTGTGTGTGTGTGTGTGTGTGTGTGTGTGTGTGTGTGTGTGTGTGTGTGTGTGTGTGTGTGTGAAATAGTGAGACAGAACTATACATTGAGACATTGATTGCCTGAATTTGTCAGTGAGCTGAGTTTCTACAGGGTAAAGCGAGAGAGAGGCAGGAAGGCAGATGCATGGTGACGGAAAGAAAGAAAGATATCTTTTGGGGTGCACGGTAGCTTGGAGAATTAAAGGCACTATTGGTACCTCACAGTAAACTGAGCTAATACAGAGATGAGAGGGGGCAGATTTATGTGTAGGCATTAGAACACTTAGACAGAGCGTAGGAGTGCTACATCTCTAAATTACAGCACACATCTCTGTGCTAGAGTGACCTCGCTGCAGCAGCGTCAAGCACCCCCTCAGGCATGTAGGAGAGACATTGTCTCGTGTACAGCAGTTCTCTGTGACTCACATAAGCCTCAGGGCTGTGGGACAAATTTATGCTTGTGTGCACATGATGTGTGTGTCCTCGTAAACCTTATAAAATGGATCCTTCTGTCAGTGTGTGTGTGTCTGTCAGTGGATATAAAGTCTGCACGGACCCACAAACTAGACATTATAGCTGCACTGGTGTGTGTCAGAGTGTGTGTGTTTCATATTATAGCTGCACTGGTGTGTGTGTGTGTGTGTGTGTGTGTGTGTGTGTGTGTTTCAATGTGGGCAGTGTGACAGGAGAGAAATGAGTGGCATAGCGCTTGAAGGCAGTGTGTGTGGGCCTGATGAAGAGCCGATGATTAGAGGCACTCCGAAAAATCGAGTTTTTAATCTTTGCTGTCAGTCACAGCTTTAATACTCGGTCTCAATTATATTTTCTCATCCTTTGACACCCCGTAACTCGATTTTCAAAGTATCACGTTTAAATAGTCTATCTTTGAGGCTAGAATTTATCGTACATTTTGTCATTCTTTCTGACAAAGCAAAACAAACAAACCAAATGATAAATCTCTCATTTACCTGTCAAGTGTAATTGTGTTTTTTTAATGATATTGTGGGGCAATCCATTAACAATATTATATTCTCTTCTCCTTGTCCTTTCAGATGACGTGAAGCGATCTGGTGGCAAGGTCCTGGTCCATTGCGAGGCAGGAATCTCCCGTTCACCCACCATCTGTCTGGCATACATCATGAGGACCCAGAGGATGCAACTGGAAGAGGCTTTTGACATCATCAAAAAGCGCCGCGTACTCATCTCGCCTAATTTCAGCTTCATGGGTCAGCTGCTGCAGTTTGAGTCTGAGGTCCTCTCCTCTGCCCCAACCCACCCCTCTACCCCAGAACCTGCTACACCCTGTGCCCCAGAGGCGGCCTCCTTTTTCGCCAATGACTTCACGGCCGCTTTCAACACCAAGAACTTTGAGCCGTCCGTGTTTAGCTTCCCGAACTCTTTCCTGGACCCTCTACCCTTGCAATCTCCAGCCCACCATCAGTTCGAATTGAGCCCAATAATAAGTGCACTGCCTTAATTAAGAGAACTGTGACTGATTGTAGACTTACTTGAAGAAGAAAAGAAGAAAAAAGATTACAGTACTCTTTGTTTGCCTGGTGGTCAAAGAAAAGATATATGTAACAGAGACTGAGAAAGGTCAACATGACCATATTTAATAAATGGGACAATGGGACAAGTCTTAGAAATTGGTCGGTCTCAACCATTGACGCTGTTGGCTTATTTACTGCATTGCAGTGATAAAACCACACAGCAGAGTGATTAAACTGCAATATAAATGCCTTAGGTTGATATTGTGATTTTCTTGCCTATTCACAAAGCCAGTCAGGCATTTGAATCTAATTTATTTTATAATTATTGTCTGTCTGATGTTTCCTTTTATAAATGTGGATGTCAATAAATGTTTCCACCTCAATCATTAACTTGTTTTCATGTTCTATTTTTGCCACAAATGAAATAATAAAGCACCGCACAGCCATACTAGTTGGTATAAAATAGTTACAGAGCATATTGAGTTAAGTAAAGCAAACAGAAAAAGAATTGGCCATTGAACAATAAGTGATAGTTAGAACTAAGTGATAGTAGCTTGATATTGTGACTTGCTCCTGCAAAGATCAAGACAACAAAATGTTTTAAAAGGTAGATTAAAACATAGCCTTTTCTCTTCGGGTGAGTGATGAGCATCCTATACAGCAGGGGTCTTCAACGTTTTTCATGTTAAGGACCCCTTAGCTGAGAGAGATGAACGTTATATTATACCTCTATGGAGATGAAGCAGGGACCCCCCACTACATATTGTATACATTTTTTCAGATTAAACCTTTTCATAGATTTCATAGATAGCTTCATTGACTTGTTTGACAACACCGTCATCAGTGTATTTTCAGACATTTAAAACTCTCAGTAGGCCTACTTTGTAAACTTGACCTATACTTGGTCTGCTCTTTTCCCCTCTACACCAAACCTCTTTGCCGAAAATAGCCGATCTACAAGCTCACAACATGTTGCAGCGCGACGTGTTGTGAGCTTGTAGATCTGCTATTTTTGGCTAATGTTCACCTCAGAATTTAGGGATGCTAGGGTTCAAGTGGTTAATGTAAATACAAATAAAAAGGTCCTATCACAGAAAGATTTGGGGTCCCCCTGTGGTAACCATAAGGACCCCCTAGGGGTCCCGAACCCCCTGTTGAAGACCCCTGTAAAACCAAGATGCCGCCTAAAAGAGGCAACAGCGACACCTACAGTGTGACCTAGAATTAGGAGACTAAGCTCCACTAATGCTGCTAGTTTTATGCTGATTTAAAACAACAACAACACAGAACAGGAATCTTCATGGGAAGTGAATAGCAATTCTATTACCAAATCATTTATTATATTTCATATATTTCTATCTGGACACATTTATATTGTAGAACGTTTAGTGAATGTATGTGTGAGGTCGTCCAGTTTGGCGCCCAACGTTTTCCCCCAGACCATACCAATTTAAAAACACGGGTGTTAATGATTGAACACGATGCTTAAGGCACAACACAATAACGTACTGAACATGGACGTAATGTAATCAGGTCATCGTATACTTAAAAACAATTATAAATGGTGCATTTTCAAGTTTACGTATGAGTACGTGGCATAATCTTACATGGACATAAGATTGAAACCCCTGTTGTTAACTTAATGGTACAGTCCATTCTTATCCCGCCCCCCCTGACGCCATTTTCCATGTTGTTCTGTTCTATGCGAGCAATTCAACAACATTTTTCATGCAATAGTTTCGTCAATTACATTCATTATTCTGGACTAATAGGACTATTAAATTCCCATCTTCTCCAACCGAGAGAAGAGGGGAGTTTATCTCCGAGTCCACGTAAAGGAAAGTCCTCCAGTAAGGCAGCATGTACATCAAACAGGTAAAGCTAACAGCTAGCATGTTGTTGTGTGTGTGTTGCTGATTATTTCGACTTATTTTCGGAGACCAGGATATTTTACTGGAATGGAGTTATATTTAGTCGGCATCAAACAAACATGTGGTGTTGCATAAGTTATATATTAACATTTTGCCTGGTTAGCGACCCGCTATTACAACGGTGCAGTTGCCGTGCTAACGTTGGCTAAAGCTAGCCGTGTTTCTGTGCTGTCCGCCCCTTTCCTTTTCCAGTGGTCTGGTCCATGAAAGTGCTAGGTGGCTAAGCTTAGCTAACAGGCTAGCTCCTCCACTTGTTGTGTTTTTTGTGCATGTTTTTTTATATTCATCAAACTAGTTGGGTGTCATTTAACAAGTCAACAAAATACTTAATTTCAGTATACGTGCTTGTTCGGGTGTCTGTGGTATGCATTAACTTGCCAGCTAGCAATTCAACACAAGGTTAGCGTCTACAGAGCGATACTTAGACAATAACCCGTGTTTATATAAAATATATCTACATTTCTCTTGTCTGTTTAATGATTTAGTGATGTATGCAGAGACTTGTCTCTGGGTAATAAAATAGTAGAATGGTTGTGTCCGCAATGTACACCAGGCAGAAGGAAAGAAACTATTACAATGTAGGCATTTAGCAGACGCTCGTATCCTGAACAAGGTAAACATACTATATCAAATGCAGACTGACTCAGAGAGGTTCCTTCCTGGTTTAATTACCGTTGATCCTAGACAGTAGACACTTGAATGTCTCTCTGAGAGACATTCAAGTGCATCAGTCTAAAAACTATGCTATCAAAAATAATAATCTGTACATTGAAACTATAGGATACCAGGTAGACATTGACCCTAGCATCTGGGAACATTGGGGATGACCCCCAGTGTAGGAGTGAATTGTTGGGACTCTTATGCATGTGTATGCTGGCTGCTAAATCAGTGATTTTGTTTATTCTGCAGGTCATCATCCAGGGGTTCCGAAGTTACAGGGACCAAACCGTTGTAGACCCGTTTAGTCCAAAGCATAATGTCATTGGTGAGTGACATTGCCTACTGTTGTGTCTAATAATGAGCAAAAAGCAGGCACATTGCATACACTTTCACTCAGTATTTTTCATTTACAGAATACCAGGTCTAAAATAAAAACAAAGCTGTGTTATGTTTAAACTCAGCAGCATTATCTAAGCCTTTCTGATATTTCTGTCAAAAGCAGAGACTAATTGTTTAAATATGTGTACAAAACATCCATAATATGTTTATATTGAGTACAATGATCCTGTTGAACAGTGACAATATTATGTTGTCATTGTCATGCAGACGATGCAGTCACAGTGTATTAAGTGTAGATACAATATTATTTTGTGTGTAAGTTTATTGTGTTTGCTTTTCCTGTCGATTACAGTTGGACGAAATGGGTCAGGAAAAAGTAACTTTTTCTACGGTAGGTACTCCCAGCATATTGTAATTAAGATAAATGATTTGCAGTTGAACATCCTTTTTGTTTTGTGTTGTTTTTATTGATTGAAAAACAAGGTGGCTCACAACTTACAGTAAATTACTTTAAAAGTATTTTCACAGCGTCAGCAAAAAATGACTTAACTTGACAAAGACTGCAAGGTCAAAACATTTTTTTGCTGCTGCTGTGAATAAAGTCATTTTAAAGTGAGTTGCGAGCCACCTTGGTTTTTCATGATTCTGCTGTTTGCATTTTGGCTCTGCACCAAAGACAAGAGGATGTGCATTATTTTTGTCTTTGAATAGTTTTATTGATTGACCTCTAAATGTTGGTTCTTTTTCTTCTCTTTAGCCATTCAGTTTGTGCTCAGCGATGAGTTCAGCCACCTTCGTCCTGAGCAGCGACTGGCCTTGCTCCATGTAAGTGTAACTCCCACAGACATGTTTTGATGGTTAACCAATATGATTATGTTGTGTAGATGTGTCTTGTGCATCTACACAAGAGACATTGTTTGACAGAGAAAAAAAATGCGGATTGTTCAGACAAAAGTATGTAGTCTTAACATTTTTTGTTGTCTGTGTTTCTAGGAGGGAACTGGGCCTCGTGTCATTTCGGCTTTTGTGGAGATTATATTTGACAATTCTGACAACAGGCTGCCGGTAAGAATGTCACAACCTATCATATTAATACCTCTACTTAAATCTTCTGACATCTCACAATATTGCCTATTTACTCATGCATGCATCATGCATATTTAACATCCATATTATCTATATACGTGTCTGAATGTAAAACTTGTCTCCAGCCTGTCTAGTTAACACTGTTTTGTTCATATTTTCTATTTGATTATTTTCTTGTGTAGTTGTTTACCTCTCTTTTGATGGAAACATGCATGTGTTTAGTAGGATACTGCAGAGGGCATGCTTTTTACCTGTAAGCAGCCCCATCTGTTTGGGTGACTTCCAAAGTTGTATTTATTTTTGTAGGGGTGTGTGGTGACAAATAAAAAATGTCATAGCAGCATTGTGTGGGATGGTGGGACCCCCCTTTTGTTGCTCCCCCGGCTTTGCATAGCTGCATTATACTCCTACTCTTCCTTGACACACAGTTGAAAAATGCTCAAGTAACGTGAACGAGTTACAAGAGGTTGCAAGATCAAAGAGTGTCTCGCAACTGTCAATAGGTCTAGACTCTGGACAGAGTACTGCAAAATAATATAACTTTAGTTCATAAAGGCATAAGACGAAGCTGTCTTCCATCTTGAAAAATATTAATATATAATGTTTATAATTAAATATACATAACAATTTAGCAGCAGCGCTGATAAATCCAGCAGCAGTGCCATACCGTTGTTAAATGCATATAAGAGATACACTGACATTATCATATTGGCTTTCAATGGGTACTGATGCTTAGCCAGATTTCAGTAAAAGGTCCCCCCTGTAAATTTGGGCCATTCTCAGCACTGGTCATTATACTCTTATGTAGAGATATTTTAGCTTCTAAAATATGTACTGTACTGCTACAACTACACCACAGATTTTAAAATGTTTTAAAAAGTAATTAATTATCCTACTCTTGCACAGCAGAAAATGTTAAATAAGTGTCTGTCCATTCGACAGTTAATTTCCTCTTTTTCTTCTGTCTTTTATTGATCTGACTACAAATAGGTTTTCCTATTCTATTGTTGTGTTTGTCAGTCACATGGTAACAATATTACATTTGGTTGTTTTTTTCCGGACTTATGAAAGCTCTCTTTTTTCCACCATCCTACATGTGTTGGTACCGACAGTAATCTTGGACGCTTGACAGTGGTACTAAGTGCTTACTTAGATCACAAAAGCTTGTTCTACCCAGTAATTGCAGTCATATTACATGCACTTGCATGCACTCAGTCTTCATTATGACTTTGAACGCAGCATGGTAGTTACATTTTGTGACAGAAAAGACCGCTTTCACCTGGATTGTGTAACAATAATCACCGTTGTTTAAGTCTGACATAACCATCCAGCTCTGCTGTGTCTCCCATTGACACGTGGTAAATCCTTCCCCACAGATCGACAAAGAGGAGGTGTCCCTCCGCCGTGTCATTGGGGCCAAGAAGGACCAGTATTTCTTAGACAAAAAGATGGTGACGTAAGTACTGCTGTCAGCCAGCTGCCCATCTGTCATTGCAGGAAAAAACATCAATGTGAATGAATGCATGTTTGTTTACACCTGTGGTTCTGCTTTTCTTTTGTAACAGTAAGAATGATGTCATGAATCTGTTGGAAAGTGCTGGCTTCTCTCGCAGTAACCCGTACTACATTGTCAAACAGGGAAAGGTGAGTGTGAGCGCCTTCACACATTACTACCACTCTGTTGTATTACTCTTAAAATTAATTGATTTCCCCCCTCTGTATAATAAAGTTGATAGAATCTGAACATATTATAACAGTTTTATTTTTTGTTTATTGTAGTGTGCATTGTCGCAATAACTTATGGGAAGTTGTAATCCTTATTTGATAGATTGTGCTTGTTGTCTTAACCTTCAAAGTCAGACAACTTTTGTTGTGGGAAAATAGACGATTTACAAGCTTGAAACGCAGTGTGTTGCGAACTTGTAGGTAGGGAAGTAGGGATCACATGGTTAACAGACTGACATGAAGCTTGGCAGAACATCCGTACAGATACTTTACACTCATCAGCATGGATTTTGATCTCTGCTTTGTTGCAGATCAACCAAATGGCAACAGCTCCTGATTCTCAGCGTCTGAAACTGTTGAGAGAGGTGGCAGGGACCAGGGTGTATGACGAACGCAAAGAGGAGAGCATTTCCCTCATGAAGGAGACGGGTAACATATTCTTAACACATCTTTTAAACAGCATATTTGACCAGCTTATACGTAATGAATTCTGTTGACACTTTTTGTATTGAATTTAAATCTTGCTACCGTTGTGGATAGGTTTTCCATCTGTTAACAGCGATATGCAAGCCCTTCTTAATTGTAGCAACACTGATTACTGTGGATTGTTCCAAGGAAAATATAGTTTTCAAGGATAGCACTGAAGATAGTTTGCATCACATATAGCAATGGGCCACTTAAACCCTATATACTTAGTGGTCAGGACTTGGTACCCTCTGCGACACAAACGTTTGAGAACTACAGATTTGGGAATTGTAGAGTCGGCCTCAGGTCTTAATGGGTTAATCATGCCAACTCTTCAGTGGACAGCATGCTAAAAACCATGTATCCTAAGGGGGGAGGGGGGGGGGGTTGTATGTGTGTTTATATAGTCTTGTATGTTATATCAACGCGATCTCTTTTTTTGTATAAAATGCTATACATTTGTACATGTATATACGTGTATGTAACATAAAAACTGTAAAATAAAGTTGTAAAAAACCATGTATCCTGTCCAGAGGGTAAACGAGAGAAGATCAACGAGCTGCTCAAGTATATCGAGGAGCGTCTGCACACCCTGGAGGACGAGAAGGAGGAGCTGGCTCAGTACCAGAAGTGGGACAAGATGAGGAGGGCCCTAGAGTATACCATCTACAACCAGGAGCTGAACGAGACCCGTGCCAAACTGGATGAGGTAAAGTACAAAGAACCTTTAAATATGGGGTAGTTAAACCCCATTTATGAAATGTTGAAAATTAACTGGCTGTTCACACATTTGATAATATGCTTCTGTAAGTTGTGAAAGTAATGATGGCCACCAGCCAAATGCTGTTAAATGCTTGCAAGTCATACTGTGTAGCATTTTAATTAAACAAAGTTATTTTTATGTAATCTTTTTTCACAATAAACATTCCACATTCTATCCTCTCTAAACACTATTACACAATATCCTTATTTGCGCGTGTCTGCCCTAGGCATCAGAAATGTATGGGGATTGTATTAATCTATACAATTTTAACGTTAATTAATACCGTTTGCGTTCCAAAGTATCCTCGGGCACTATAAGCTTACCCTTTTGAGTGTTACTTCCATATAGACAATCTTTGTGATGACAATGGAGCTGCAAGAAAGAAGACCACTAAAATGAATGTTACACAGTATGACCTTAAGACTGCAGTGCTTTTAATTTCTGTTGTTTTTCAGTTGTCTTCAAAGAGAGAGACCTGTGGAGACAAATCCAGACAGCTGCGTGATGCTCAGCAGGATGCCAAGGACAAAGTCGAGGTAAAAGAGTCAATGAACTATGATATAGGATGTTTAAACGTTTTGACACAAGTGGGCTGGAAAAGGGGGCTTTGGGCCAATAATGTGTTATGACAAATATGAAACAAGTTGCCATTAACTTATTAACTCAGATGTAATCCTGCCAAAATATAAGTAAATATGTGAAGGATCTAAATATTTAGTTGAGGGACATAGCTGTCCTGGTATTGTGGATGTGTGTATATATAGATCAAAGACCAATGTGTCGGTCGGCCCTAGCTTGCCACCATTGGTGTGTGAATGTGGGAAGTGAGGACGCTGGCGTTGACTGTTCGCTGCTTCACCTCCCTATGTATGAATGAATTAACCATTGAGACCTGAAGCCGGTTCTACATGTCTCCTAAATCTCAACAGTATTCTCAAAAACGTACGTTTCTATGTCCGTGGTGCTCAATCTTTTTCATGTCAAGGACCCCCAAGATTATATGTATTTGACCGCGGACCCCCATCAAAATATTTTGTTCCAGGGACCCCCAGAAGCAAAGATTTGAGTTAAAAATGTTCGCTTTAAATATATATATATTCAAAGATTTGCACACATTTTCACGATTTTTCAAAAATAGCAGATCTACAAGCTCATAGCGCGGCACTCGGTGCCGCGCTATGAGCTTGTATATCTGCTATTTTTGAATAGCCCAAAGTGTAAAATAATGCTTTTTAGCTCAAATCTAAAAATGACACAGTTCCAGGTCTTAATGGGTTAAACATTGTACAGCGCTGAGTACTTAAAAAAAAGCGCCATAAAATACAATTCATTATTATTATTATTATTGTGAAAAGGAATAAGATAAAAGCACTGAGAAAATGGTAACATGCCACAATTCAGCCTTAATCAGAGCAGAGTTCTCAGAAGAATAAGTATGTCTTGTATAATGTTGCACCATACATGATGGTGTAATTTGGATAGCCTGTGTCTTCCCCCATGTTGAGTACTCTGGGCTATAATGACGTTTGGACCCTTGTAGTTGGTCGTAGACAAACGTTGGCGCACATCCCCTTCTCCTGCCAGCATAACGATGGTCTATTTTCATACATAAACCTTTGGGCCTCTCCCCCGATTTTTGCAGGAGACGGAGCGCGTCGTGCGAGAGATGAAATCTAAGATCTCGGCCATGAGGGAGGAGAGGGAGCAACTTGGGGCCGAGCGTCAGGAGCAGATCAAACAGAGGACCAAGCTGGAGCTGAAGAGCAAGGACCTGCAGGAGGAGCTGGCAGGCAACAGTGAACAGAGGGTACGGAAGCCTCCCATCTGCGTCACTCGGCACAGATGACGCCGCACAAACAGTACAGTCTCCCTCCCTGGCCCTGCTACTGTTCGCTCATACATCTACGCTATATGTAGCGCGATGTCTATTTCTTACTCCTCCGGTGTAATTTGTTTTAAATTGCAGTGTGTCATCTGAGTTGTATAAGTAAGCAATCTGGCTATAAGGCTGAATGGCCTCCTTTTTGCCACCTATCAACCTTGTTTTCTATTGCTTTAAGACGTTCCCCAACTCTATTATTTACTCTTTTCTGATTGATTTTTCTTTACATCCTCTTTTTTGCTCTTTACCTTCATAACCTTTTTGCTCTTTACCTCTTGTTTGCTTTCCTCTGTCTACAACTTCTGTTTGCATTTTCACTCCATAGCCATTGTGTCACAGCGAGAAAGTAGTACAACAGTATAATAATAATAATGTGAAATTAAAAATAATTATAATTTAATCTAATTTCTTCCTTCAGCAAATGGTCAGTCCTGTTATTTAATTGTTTGTTATAATTAATGTTAATCATCAAACCATTGAAGAATTTGGAAACCAAACGTAAAAAGCAGCAGTGAAGAAAATAAATAAATAAAAGAATATGAAATTACACTGCTCATAGCAGATTCTTGTAGTTGCTAGCCATCTCCTTTATATACGTATTTCTGGGCATGAGTTCAAAGGTACAGAGCTGGCACGGGCCACCGGCCGTATGGCTGTGTTATGTGTGAGAGGCTGCAGTGAAATAGCTAATCGTACATTATGCCTAGTTGGCCCAGCCCATGTGTGAACAACTCATGGGTCCCAGGAAGGCAGCATGACACACAGGCAGGCTGCTAGGTTGGTTGGATTAGGCCCACCTGGCCAAGGCTGTCTAATGTTGGCTAGGGTTCCTCAACACAGTGAGGAAGGGAGGCACCGCAGCGTCATTAGCCCTTAATGCTGCTGGTTTCCATCTGATATGGAGGACTCATCTCACAGGAAAATTGGAATTTGCTCTACGTGCGGGTATTACACGCACTTGCATATCTGAAATCGGTAGTCTAAAGATAATTCAGATTTTGTGCTGTCTATTATGCATTCAATTCAATCTTTATTTCAGACTCTGATAAACTCTGCATTGAATTGAACACTAGACTAAACAAAAGACTATTTGCCATGAACAGTCATTCATTTTGCTTGCTGCAAGACTAATAAACTGACTTTCTCTCAATTTCTATCCACAACTTTTCCATTTTCTGCCATTTTGTAACACCATCTTGTCCTTAATTTGACATCCTTTTTACTTTCTCCTTCCAGAAACGTCTGCTGAAGGAGCGTACGAAACTGTTGGAGAAGATTGAGGAGAAGCAGAAGGAGCTGCAGGAGACAGAGCCCAAGTTCAACATGGTGAAGGAGAAAGAAGAGCGTGGCATTGCTAGGTAGGGATGACTCACTCACAGCTGTTTTTACCCTGTGGCAAAAGGAGACTAAACGTAAGCCACTGAGTCAGATCACATTTGGAGTTCATATATTAACCACTAGCGGAAATAGCCTATCTACAAGTTGTAGATCTGCTATTTTCAATTTTTGGAAAGTGTTGACAATTTCCACCTATAATGGCATGCCCAAAATACGAATGCCAGGTTGAATATACTTAAGGAAAAGATCAGGACAAGCATGACTTGGCATTTCATGAATGTGAGTTTGTTAAATGAAGTGGTACAAATGGTTGTTAAACATTGTTCAGACCTAGCAGAGTCTGTGTGGTCAGTTGGACTCAGGTCAGTCGATTTTAACTTCAGCTCTGTTTGCCTGGTGCCAGGAAGATTCATTCTGCAGCCTTAATCCAATTTCCTAAAACAACTACTGTCACGGTTGACATGTGAAAAACCCATGATAATAATAATAACCTGTGGTGTTTATTTTACAATTTACATTAACCTTGCTTTTTCCCTGCATCCCCACCAGACTGGCCCAGGCCACGCAGGAGAGAACAGATCTGTATGCCAAACAGGGTCGAGGCAGCCAGTTCACCTCCAAGGAGGAGAGAGACAAGTGGATCAAGAAGGAGCTGAAATCCCTGGACCAGGCCATCAACGACAAGAAAAGACAGATCGCTGCCATCCACAAAGATCTAGAAGACACTGAGACCAACAAGGAGAAGAACGTGGAGCAGTACAATGTATGTGTTAGAAATGCTAATAACAGTCATAATCATAGATCATAATCATCGTAGAAAAAGTATAGAACTTTTCCACGGCTAGCATCAGTATCTACTTGTGTACTTTTTACAATTCTAATGTGTACAATTGAACAGATGCAGTCCTCAGACACATAAATGCATACAGTTATGTTAACGATATTGTAGAGTACATTGTGTTAAAGATATAAAATCATGAAATTCTGCTGCTATTTTATTCGAAGCATGACTTGGATTTTCCTGCCAATGCTTTGCCTCTGTAGAAACTCGATCAAGATCTCAATGAAGTCAAGACTCGCGTTGAGGAGCTCGACAAGAAATACTATGAAGTAAAGAACAAAAAAGATGAGTTGCAAAGTGAAAGAAAGTAAGAAAAACCTCTCTCCCCCATCACTTTGAAACTTCTTTTTCCTCCTTATATAATTTGAATCTTAGTCATGACTTGCACACTTCCCTTTGATTAACACAATACACCACTGTAGCAGCATCACTCAATTCAGATGAGTCAACCCTGCACTTGGCATTAAGCTGGAAGGTTGAATTGAACACCCCCTTAGACCTAAATGCTGTTTCTGCCCGCCAACCTTTTTTCCCATTTTGGAGCATTGTCTCTTGAATGTCACGTTGCCTTTTCGATCCCTTTTTAAACGATGAACTTTATTTATATCACCATAGAAGGATGTCTCAGTTCTCTTGTTTCCGTAATTGCTGAGGGAACCGTTATGTAAAAGGTTCTTTGAGGGGTGTGTGGTTTGGTAGCGCTTCAGTATCCCCAATACATTTTGGAAATTATTTCTATTATTTTTCTTCCTTATACCGGGCTACTGAAAGATCTCTCTCCTTATTGCCGTTGGTGCAGAAATACTCTGCACCACCAAATCAAGTAGATACAATGTTAACACCCTCATTTCAGCTGCTCTTTTCCAGCAGTTTTAATATTGTGCTGGTGAAATGTTGAGGCTTAGTGGGCTCCGGTACTTAGTTACATATCTGAGTGCAGCCTGATGTCCTCTGGCAATGTCATTTAGGCTTTTCTAAAGACCCAGCTCATAAATAAAGATGACCTGCAGGCTGTAGGTCTTTCGAACACCAGAAATACTTCTCATAATGAACTCATTTTAGAAATAGTTGGTCCTTTGTCCTATTCCTCTTTACTTTGTAACAGTTATTATTGAAAAGTACTATATACATTTTTGTAATACAATCTATAACACTACTACAGTCAATTTCTAATAAAGTAAAGAATGATGGGTTTTGTTTTATTCCACGCATTACATTCCTAATTCCTGTTCATGCGGACATCATTGTGTGTGTTGGAGCTTGGTGTGATATAACAGTGTGTGATTGGCTCTGTCCGTCCAGCTACCTGTGGCGTGAGGAGAACGCAGAGCAGCAGGCCCTGGCAGCCAAACGGGAGGACCTGGAGAAGAAACAGCAGCTCCTTAGAGCTGCCACTGGCAAGGTCTGTGTCTTGGTGCACGATCGCATAACTTAACCACAGGATACCTGGTGCTCAAGTCCCAAGATGCGTTCACTCACAAACTCCAATCGCATAAGACAACACTTAAAAATCCAGGACAGGTTTATTATGCCACAGATGTGTTCGCAGACGCACACACATAGACATTATCTTTGTCACATAAGACGACAGAAGCCAATGGCTCGGCGACGGTGGCTATGCCATACCACACTTGCTGGTAAAGAAACATACCAGTGTTTTTCTATGTTATAGCACTGACTACAAATTACTTATTCTTTATAGCAGTGCGGCAATTTTCCAAAGCATATCATACCTTTTTAGATGTTTGAAAGTTCCAGGAATCCTTTTTTTCCATTATTTTAAGCACAGAATGAAAATCATCTTGCAGAGACTAAGTCACTTATGTTTACATTGTGCATTGCTAACACTTATTCCCATGGTGCCATGTCTATCCCTAACCATGTCTATCCCTAACCTCACACTAACCTAACAGTCGGAATAATGGGATGATGGAATTATGAGGGGACCCCATTCCCACCACATTTGAAGACACCCACGCAACAGATTGTATGTCTCCAAAAAGATTACTTTGTGGAGAAAATTTTAAACATTCATGACTTTTTTTATTGCAACATCAATATTAGAAGCTGAGAATTGTAAGGTGGGTTTGTCACCAGAAAGTTGTAATTATTCCAACATAAAGTGCATCTGGTCTGGGGCGTACTGCTGCTGCGCCGAAATGCTCTCAGACTTGAGATGTTTTTGCATGCAATGTGTTTCTGTATGGGCGGAATATATCTTCTATTCATAGTTGATGTCGCGCTTGTGCAAATTTCAGCAGATTGTAAGGAAAGAGAGATGGCTCACTCCTGCCTAGCTTAGAAAAAAATATGTTTAAGTAGAAAAATACTGCTGATTCGTAAGCAAACTAACTACTTATCGATTTAATCGATTAATCGTTGCACCCCTATATGGTCCTTTAAACTGACTTCCATTGTTCCGTACAGTGGTAGTAGATGGTAGAATCATACCATTCATCCACTCTCGCACTGCATCGTACAGTAGTCAACAACATTTACATAATATGACTCACTATCCTCTTATTCCAATAACTGCCACTCGTTGCAATACCAGTCTGTCAGATAAAAGGATTCTGTTCAAAGTACTCCAGGTATTGATGTCTTTTTCCACTCTTCTATTGGTGTTACATGAGTCCTATTCTCTCCAGTTCCTTTCGCTAATCCATTAACTCTCTCACTGCCAAGGACGACTTGTACGCCCTGGCTATCAAGGACGACTTATGACGACTTTCATGTGATAATGTGGCGTCCAAGGTGAAGGCTTATGTGTGGCTAGTGAGGTGGTAATGACTGCTGGCCATGGGAGTTTCGAAGAAGTTCACTTATATATGTTAGATTGGTTATTTCATTCGGTGACCACGCGGTTATTTAATTCAGTGACCACGCGTGCGTATATATGTGCGTATATACAATTATGGTATACCCTCCCAAAAAACCTAGAACACACCACTGTTTATTCCCAATCCGACTATACAGTGCGAATGAGTTTTGGCAAGTGATAAACGGGAAGAAAAACTGAGTGTCCGATTTGTTTTTACAAGCAAGGATCCTTTTATAGGTTAATAGTTTGCGGGTGCTTCTACATTACCTGCCAACATTGAAGGCAACCTAAACAGTTCTACAATAGTACTATTGTCAAGTAGGACCGATACTGACAAGACATCTCTGCTACTTTCTGATTCAGTCAAACGAGGTAACAGTCTGTTTCCTCTGTAAGATAGCCTAGTTAGGTCTTAAATTCCATTCTATAGGGCATTAAAAGGTCTTAATAGAAATTATAATATTTTACTTCATAATCACTGCAGTCAGAGGTTTTTCTTTCAATTCTAACTGTTGAAATTATACGAGGGATTTAAAAACATCAAAGACATAAAGTAAGCAAGGAACATTGTTTTTTTTTCTTCCTTCCTGTCTCTTTAGGCTATTCTGAATGGTATTGACAGCATCAACAAGGTTCTGGAGCATTTCCGCCGGAAGGGCATCAACCAGCATGTCATAAATGGATACCACGGCATTGTCATGAACAACTTTGAGTGTGAGCCTGCCTTTTACACCTGTGTGGAGGTGACTGCTGGTACTAGGTAAGCTCTTTAAAAAGCACAATGCTCTACTGCACAAAACAGATTTTCTGTGTATTGACTGTAGTGGCTACTAAGAAATGGTGAATGCTACGGCACTAGTTGTGTATTCGGGACTGTCTGAGTTTACGTTTTTTAATGCAGCCTCTCCACAATCATCTCCACTGAGTGATTGTGTGGCTGATTCTTCCATTCATGTCCTCCTGTCCTTTGCTTTCTTTGGTGATTTACCCTCTTCTCTTTCCTCCACCCTACTCCCAGGCTGTTTTACCATATTGTAGAGACTGACGAGGTGAGCACCAAGATCCTGACGGAGTTTAACAAGATGAACCTGCCTGGAGAGGTCACCTTCCTGCCCCTCACCAAGCTGGACGTTAGGGACACGGCCTACCCAGAGACCAACGTATGGGCCCATTTCTTCTCTTTTACAAAGCCATGAGTGGAACATGTAGGGCTGTAACTATCCTTAATACTTTTTAGCAATTATTCTATCGATCACTTTTCCTATTCAATCGAGAATCAAGTTCTTTTTTTCGTTATTAACGAATCTATACAAAGATATTTGCTGCAAATGTTCACCTATTTTCACCAAATGTTGGCCCACATGACATTATGTACAGAATAGGGATGCAAAGGTTCACGTGGTTAATAAGAGATGCTGATGATCTTGCTAGCCTGGTGCCTCATGCACATACAAACCTCTCTTTGTCCTTCAGGATGCCATTCCTATGATCAGCAAGCTGCGCTACAGTGTGCAGTTTGACAAGGCCTTCAAGCATGTGTTTGGGAAGACCCTGATCTGCCGCAGCATGGAGGTTTCCACACAGCTAGCCAGAGCCTTCACTATGGACTGTATCACTCTTGAGGGTATGTTGATCCTTAGTTTCTCTCTCCGAATATTTTCCAAATTTTTTGTGCCAAAGGCACACCAATGGGGAAGTAAAAGACAAATTCATAGCGCAATTAGCCAATCGACAAACTCACTATGTGTTGCGATGCAAGCTTGTAGATCCCCTATTTTTGTGTGTGAGGGGGGGAACACCATATGACATACCAAAAATAGGGAAGACTGATTGAAAGTGGTTAAAATATATATATTTTTAGGTTATAGAATTTACCTCTGTATTGGTTAATTAATGTGCTGATATAGTAAATAATCAAACATTCATAGCTTTATGTATAGTTGCTTATATTGCAATAATGTGTGGTTGTCACATAACCCCAAGGAACACCTGGACTTAAGTTTGTAAAAGCGATCTGTAGCTCTCTTCCCAGTTGTATTTCATAATAATTAAATAGTACAAATATTTAGAAAACCTCAAAAGATGTGTACTTTACATTTACACTGCTTGACAATTTTTTTTCTTAAATCTCAATGAATAAAAGAGGAATGAAAAGATAATGCATATTGTGAATGATATTTTGGCCAAATTACCCAACCCTATTGAAAATAAATAGTATATTATGATCATTTAAATACCCATCTATACTTTGACTTAAGTAAATTCCTGGAAAATATTTTTAAATTCGAAAAACTGTTTTCCAGACCTGGAAAGGTTTGGAATTAATCAAATGTTTTGGAAATGTTTGGATATACATTGTTTTAGTATAAAATTATGTAAAATATGTAACATAGTAAAAAGGTACTCACTGCACTGAGTGCGGCCACAGGACGTCATGTGACAAAAAGAATAGATGTACAAGCTAACAACACGTTGGACCGTGATACGTTGTTAGCTTGTAGATCTGTTCTTTTTGTCACGTGACACCTTTGCTCAAGTCTGTCTTGGTGCATTGATGGCACACTGGTGTAAGAGCCTCATTGCACCATATGATTGCTATAAGCCTGGAAATGGGGTGAAATACTTTGGAAAAGTTATGGAAAGGTTTTGAAAATTCATTGTTAAAAATGTGTGGGAACTCTTCATATTTCGGATTATATAGCATTAAAATGGTAGCACCGTAGTATGGAGTGTTTGTGTCCAACGCATAGATGTTTGGCCCCATCCCCCTAGGTGACCAGGTGAGCCACCGTGGAGCTCTGACAGGAGGCTACTACGACACCAGGAAGTCCCGCCTGGAGCTACAGAAGGACATGAGGAAGGCCGAGGAGGAACTGGGCGAGCTGGAGGCCAAGCTGAACGAGAACCTGCGCAGAAACATCGAACATATCCTTTCTTTGTTTGATTAGGTTCTTCAGCGCGCCAGCCGTTTCAATTTTCACTTAAGATTTGTTAAATGAAATAGTGTCTTCTTTTCTAGAAGCGAAGAAAGCATAATTTAAAAGTTAGCAAGCCAACAACCCTTTGAGAATTATGTTTTTGGAGTTCATTCTCTTCTTACCAATACTTGTATGGTTGTGAGCTCTTAGTATAAAGACAATTGATAGTTGGCTATATGGAGGAAACCATGACAAATGAGAACAGCATGAGCTGCTTTGCATGTCAGATATAGACAATAATATGTCATACACTTTTGAGGACCTTTTTCTCAAAAACAGTGTTGGCATTGAAATATTCATACCCAGTTTTGCTCCCACAATGCTTTGTATGAAGAGCCAGAGCTTAGCTGAGTCGACCTAACTTGGTATAACATAAAGCACATGAAACCTACCATCTCTATTCTGGGGCCAGCAAACATAGACGATCAACAAGCTCAGTGTTTAGTTGTCTTTAAATGCGTCTTTAGCAAAGTCTGAAGAGGTTTCAATATAGAACCAGGCATTACTCATTCTCTGGCGCTGGGTGTTTAGGCGCAGTTGTTTTCTACTAAATGAGTCATGCGCCGGTCTCAAAAGCTTCACTAAATGGCTATCTGACCATAATCTTCCACCTGTTATGTTTGACGTCACATTATGATTGACGTCACATTTAAGATATCGGAGTTGGATGCAAATGCAGTTGAATACCTAATAGCACCAAAGGAAGGGAATAATATCAATCTTATTTTCATGTGTAAAGTAGGAGATTGAATGAGTTCTATATGGATACAGTGACATTGTGAAGTTTAACAAACATTTTGGTATTGGCTTAATCTCATATGCCTTTTAAGAGCTGAAGAAACCTCCAGAGCACTGCACACACACTTTAATTTCACAATCTACGGCATATGCAAGACTCCAGTGTATATTTATATTCAGTGTATTGCACGATTGTTTCAGAGGGCTTTAAACAGTGTTGCCTGGCCTATATTACGCTGTGGTGACTGACACAGGCAGTCTGGCTTTTGTTAATGTGGATTAAGGATTAAATCCATTCAGGTTATGTAGCTACCTCAACCTCCGTAGGAGGCTGACATAGGCTGAGGTGGAGTGGGTTTTTTCAGGCCAAGGATGATTAGAATGTTGGTTTGCAAAGGCCAGAGTCGTGACTCACTTATGTTAGAGTTGGAGAGACAGAGGGATCAGAGAGGATTTCCCTGCATGTGTTCACTTCCGTACTGGTCATGCTTATCAGCATGTTTGTGCACCGGTTTGTATGTTGCAGCTTACTCACAAATAACCTTTTATGTATTGGTCAGCAGGTACGTCACGCCTGGCTGTCATATGTGCGTGTGTGTGTGTGGGAGGGAGGCGGGGAGAGGGAGGGATGGACAGCTTACTCAGTGGATCACATGATGACAGCCCTTGACTCCTGCAGAGGTGAGGCAGAGCACAGATCAATTATTTAACCCATTCAATCATCTCTTTTCATTTTAGATTTCTTTGGCTATTCAAAAATAGCAGATATACAAGCTCATAGCGTGCCACTTGTAGATCTGCTATTTTTCAAAAAACGTGAAAATCTTTGCAAATCTTTGAGTATTTATTATGATATAATTGTTATTGAAATGACATTTATAAAATATTTTGTTCCAGGGACCCCCAGAAGCAAAGACCTGAGTAAAAAAAAAAGCTTTAAAAAAACATATATATTCAAAGTTTTGCAGATTTACATGCTTGTGTGGCTCTCTCGCGCTATGAGCTTGTATATCTGCTATTTTTGAATATCCAAAGCAATCTAAAATGATGGAGATGCGTTCCCGGATTGAATGGGTTAAAAGCATGCTGCTGTTCATGATCCACCTCTGCCCTTTAGATAAGCACAGGATTAGAGTGGTGTACCTCGTACACCAATCCCCTGCTAGTTCCAACTGCCGTCTTAAAGCTTATTTTTGCTTCTGCGACAAAGTGTCATGCGAAATGTTGCTCAACCAAAATAATGCATTTTCAACTGTAAGTGCAATAAGACATGTTGTCGCTGAAGTGTAAATTGGGCATTAGGTGTGATATAGGCTACGTAGTGCGTCCCTGAAATAATTTCCCCAGCTGCCACAGCTCTGTTGGTTCGCTCGGTTCATCTATTTTATGGACAGGAGGTAGAGCAGCCGTGGTTTGATCGCTGGCATAGTGTCGGAAGTGTCCTCGAGCAAGACACTTGACCGCTAACTGCTCCCAATGAGCAGTTTGGTGTTTTGCATGGTTGCCTCCACTTACTGTCGGTATGTGAATGGGTGAATGTAATGTACGTTGTAAACCACTTTTGGATAAAGACGGAATGAAAATGTTACATTTTATTCAGTTGAATTGCACGTGGTCTTCATTAGGGCTGTCAAAATTGGCCAAAAAAGTCATTTGAATATTCGTTCTAAACAAACCAAACCATTCAAACCCGTAATAAGCCACTTTCATCTAGCTGGAATTTTGCTTCCGAGAGTCATCCAAGATTCAAATAGTTTATTTGTCACATGCTCATACTGTATGTGCAGTGAAATGTTGGTTATTTTGCCAGACTATGCTAACAATGTCCAATAATACAAGGTACTGAACGTTATTTATAATACAAGTAAGGTACTAAGTGCAAAAGAAACTGCATCAATACACCGACATTGATGTAGAGAATGGCCATTGACTAACGCATAACTGAGGAATTTCACCATTCCTGGGTTACTGAGGCAGGATATTTATCTAGTATGGTTCAGCCATAAAGAAATGACAATAGGAAATACGGAATATAAATGAATATGATATGAATAGTATGAATTAATTGGCAACTGAATATATACAGTCGGAACATACTTTCATGCAGCAGAAGGATGACCAAAGCGGACATGCATATATAATGTGCACATGGCTGTAAATAAGCTCCAGTTTGTGTGGTGAACTGTAGTTAGATATCCAAAAAGACATACAGTTTGTGCAAAGGGACATACAAAAGTAAAAAAAGAAATACCGTTTGTGATCTGTTGGTGAGCGGGTAATTACAGGTTAAAGACAGTAGGGTCCTTGTTCAGAGCTCTGATAGCTTGAGGGAGCCTCTGTGGTGGCTTTGTGGCAGTGTAGGCGTTTGCCTGACTGCAGAGGAGGTGGGGGTCCTTCATAATCCTTCTAGCTCTGCTCAAGCACCTCTTTGAATAAGAGTCCTGCAGGGAGGGGAGTGAAGTCCCCATGTGTGCTCGGGCCGACCGCACCACCCACTACAGGGCTCGCTGGTCCGGAGAGGAGCTTATACCAGACGGTGATATCCCCGATTCCCCGTCAGAATGTTCTGTGTACGGTAGTTGCATAGTAGAAGAATTCCAGGATATTCTCTGAGACTTTGATTTTCCTCAGCTTTCTGAGGTGATGGTGGTCTCAGGTGCTGCCTGGCCTTCCTCACTACAGTGTCTGTGTGTATCAAGTTTTTATTTGTATTTCGTTTTGACCTTTTATTTTCAGTTTTAGACTTGCAGTATATCATGCCCAGGTAGCTGTATACTATCATGCCCAGGGAGCTATTTAACCATGGGCTCTAGGTGACAAAGTTCAGCCTCCCTTTAAGAAAATCATATTGTCGTGCAGAAACCTTGTATCTCCATATTTAGTCTTACGTGTTTTTTTTATACTTAGTTGTATGACAGTGTCGTGCAAAAGTAGCTCACAACAAGTTGAATCACGACGCATTGTGAGCTTGTAAGATTGCTGTTTTTGAAAATATTTGAAAGCTGGAACATTTTGAAAGATTGAACATAATGAAAGATTGTGTCTATAATGACTTGCCCAAAATAGGGACACCAGGTTGAAAGTTGGTAAGTCTCTGGGCTTTTTTACATATTTTAACCAATGAGAAGTATTAACACAAGCTTGTGCCTAAATAAAAAACAGTTTTGGACATGCATGTTTCCCACTCGACAGCGACAATACGATGCTTTCAAACTGTCCATTTTCCCTGTCCATGTTCTTTAGCCTGATCCTGAGCACATTTTAGATCGATAAACAACTGCCAGACTGAATGGCCTGTATCGTGTACTGAGCCCTGTTCAACCTCCAGGGCCCTGAGAAGTGTTCCAAGCCCTTGGTTAGCTTTGGAGGATCAATAAACCTGTCTGTTAGATTAGCCTAATAATGATGTGTGTGCATCCCACCTTAATCCTCTGTTTTGAAGTCAATGATGAGAGAGGCTGCCCTGGGAACCACAATCACATTACTGATGCCTTTTGGGGGTCACACCCCATAACACAAATCCAATCAGACTCCTTGCGACTTGGTAAAGCAGTGAGATTGAGATGGCAATAATATTTATGCCCCCCACATAGATAGGCCTGTCACAATTGTTAGATAATCGCCTGATAGAAATTATTTGAGCTATTGCACTCATTTTTCACAAGTCGTTTCCATTGATCTGAAATTGAGAGAAATGTCATTTCTATCATATTTCCACGTTGCCCACACTCTTTTAAACACTTTGAACCGGGAGTCCCTTTTTTTGGGCGGTGTAGCCGCCCCCTATAAGTGAGTTTTGGACACCGACAAAAAAATGTGTGTACCCCCTAACCCTTCCATTGTTAATGCAAATCGATACTTTTTTTCATATCAGCCAATCACATTACAGCTAGTGTCATCACCACTAACTGTAATGTGATTGGCTGACTTTGCAAATTCAGGACTGTGATTGGCTAGCGAAACACATGACACATGTGCAGCCCTATGAATAGCAGTATGGACTTTAAAAAAAGTAATTTATCCTTTTTTTAAAGTGAGTCATGTTGTGATGACCACACACCGCCCACTTCACACTGGGTGTGATTTTTTACATTACATTTTCAAAAATGTCCCAAAACAGCAAAAATGGCACATCTAGAAATTCACAACACATTACAGTGTGACGTGTTGTGAGTGTACATTGGCTTTTTTCAATATTTTTTAAAGTATTAGCTTCAGTCGTTTCTTTGTATATTCCTGTAATAGTCTTTGTATATTTGAGTTATTTGTCATATCTGCCCTGTGTAAATTGTATTTACAAAGCCTAAAAAAAGGTAAACATATATTTATTTTATATTTATGTTCCAAAGTTCAGTGCCACAAACACAAATTAATCACAGTTATTTGTATTATAATTAATCAGTAATCAGCTAACGTTTCATGATCATAATCATCTTGTGCCCTACGTTACACACACACACACACACACACACACACACACACACACACACTCTTTGCCCTATTGCGCTTCCTTAACATCCGGCTGCACGCATCAACAATGAGATTGACCAGCTGATGAACCAGATGCAGCAGATCGAGACGCAGCAGAGGAAGTTCAAAGCTTCCAGAGACAGCATCCTGTCAGAGATGAAGATGCTCAAGGAGAAGAGGCAGCAGTCTGAGAAGACATTCATGCCCAAGGTAATTGCTTGCTGACACGGACACATCTTTTCTGGTGCCGATCAGACGGGTTAACCCTCTCTGAGCACAAGCTTCCAAACAAAGTTCTACTGTGTACACACACACAGGCTGGGCAACATGGCAAAAAACTAATTGCACAATATTTATGACTAATTACCTCTAGCGATAATGCATTATGACGCTAATATTGAAAATAGGGCTACAAGCTCACTGAGTTCGTAGATTGTCTATCGTTGCTATTTTGAATATTTTTGTATGTATAATAGGTTTTTATGTGATTAAAACCAGGAAAAGACAACACTTATGCTATATCATGTCCCATATCTATTATCACGATATTGATATAATATCGATATATTGCCCAGCCCTACATCACCAAACAAAATGACGTTTGTTTTAAGTTTGACCGAATCAACTGTGGTTAATGCAGCGGCAACTGCGTTTGTGCGGGCAGCCAACGTTTGAGTGATTTAAGCTGGGCTTTCAAGTTTTCAGGGAGGTGTTGAGGCTTGTCACAGTGGGTGGCTAACTGGTGTAATTTTGTCCTCACTACCATCATTTAATGTATTATCTGTAAAACCCACACATTCACAGAGCCTCACTGCTGACGTTAATTAAATGACTTCCGATTTGCAACACTGTACGTAATCAATGACGCAAGGAAATGGTTACTCTTAACCAGAAATATGCCTACTGAAGTGGAACAGCTGTTTTGGTTGTATAATTCTTAACCATTTTCAGTGAGCTGCGACTATAGAGAAACATTTAGAAGAATAGCCAACAAATTATATAGGGTTTAACCACCTAAACCCTTTATACTTTATTGACCGGGATCCCGCTGAATGGTTAGTGAGCCCGCCTAGGGAGCCAGAGGCCCTGGTTGCCCCAGGTTCGATTCCAGGCCAGGTCAGCATATGTGTCGATGAAATGAAATTTGTCCCTGAGCAAGACTCTTAACCCCTAATTGCTCACAGGTTCTCATTGGAAACAAGACCGCAAGGACTTTCATGAACGACCTGTTAAAAGGAATTATCCTTATCCTTATCCTAGAGCCCTTGGGGCCTAGGTCCACTACTTATTTCCCTCCTCACCAAAATATAGCAGATATAGTAAGTGTAAATATCAAGTTCACAACTTGTGAGCTTGTAGAACTATTTTTCGCCTAATGCTCGCACCCAGAATGGAGTCACGAGGGTTCATAAGTTAAAGTTTTTAATAATGTCTCTCCTGATTTTTCTGCCCTCCTAGCAACGTAGTCTGCAGAGTCTGGAGGCCAGCCTGCATGCTATGGAGTCCACCAGGGAGTCACTGAAGGCTGAGCTGGGGACAGACCTCCTGTCTCAGCTCAGCCTGGAGGACCAGAGGCGCGTTGATGACCTCAATGATGAAATTCGTCAGCTCCAGCAGGTACGGCCAGGGCACCTGCACGCATTTTAAAGGTTTTGTGTAAATGGTGCATGTAAGGTTGAGCAATATTTGTTTTCTCATGCTGTCAACCCGTGCTAAAGATTACTGTGTACCGTATATACAGTAGCATTGCTAGGTAAAAAAAAGGAACTGTGGGGGAAAAAAGTTTTTCAGGGGGAACTGTAATGCAAAATGTCAAGGCTCATCTGGGTGTTTCTTGTCCGTTTTTATTAGTACAGTACCTGTTTTTGGAATGTATTTGACTTCCTGGTCCTTGTTGCCAGGAAGCCAATCACAGGCAGGTACGGGGCAGGTCTATGGGTCTTTCTATAACTTATGTGCAATTCATAATCGAGCGTGGTCATCTAGCATTGCGCTCTTGGTCCCTCCAACTTTCTTTCCGGTGGCTGCACTCAATTGCCATCTCAGTGGGCCCTCTGCAGGCCTAGCCAACATAATGCAACAGCCCTGACTTAAAGCCTTTCATGTCTGCTGCTGCTGCAGGGCTGGCATGCATATGTCATGGTGCCCTGCTCCTACCTACTCCATCTCTGCGCTTTTATGACAAATCTTCTCACTTGTAGGTGTTTTGGATTTAACACATCGGTTGCCAGAGGTTTTCTAAAACAGGGTACATCCAGTTCCAGCTTTTCTTACCGTTTAAGGCGATGTTTTTTTCTTGACTTGGATTTGAAAAAACGACTATAGTTGTTTTTGGCACACAATGTGTTAACATTCATTCGTTCTGACATCTGCTTGGCTGCAAGTGCCGACGGTGTACAGTAAATGTTGTGTCAGAGGTATAAGCTGTGTGTCTGGTTTGTTATGGTAAAGAGAGAATGAGTGTGCAGGACATGGGTCAAAAGGATTTGGGTAATTCATGCTATGACTTTTATCTGCATCGACAAGGTAAATGTTAAGATCACTACATCAGGACAACTTGGTTTGTGCAAGTTAACAGTACTGTATTTTATTTGTCTCAACTGTATGCTTTTTGAAAGGAGCTAATTTGTGTGTTTGTGTGACCACAGGACAACAGGCAGCTTTTGAATGAGAGGATTAAGATGGAGGGCATCATGACCAGGGTGGAGACGTACCTCAATGAGAACCTACGGAAACGCCTTGACCAAGTTGAACAGGTACACAATGAATAGTATGTCAACGTGACATTGTTCAGTTAATGAGTGTGATTAGATAACCTAATTAAAGAGCTGCAATTTGTCATACATTTGAACATTAATATATTAATACCAGGTCAGGCACCATCATGCTGATAGACTCAGTGATAGTGAAGTTACATTGACTTTTCAATATATAATAATACTCATAGTTCAGATAAGGCCACCGTTTTGATTATAGGTTAGGAAAAAAGTATTTTTATCTCAGTCCTTTTATTTACATTTTTTAATTACATTTTTTATTTAGAGTAGCCAATAGTTTTTACCCCCTTTTTCTCCCCAATTTAGTCATTATGCCAATTAATTCCACCCCACACACATTGCTGTGTTGTCACTGCTGTTGACTCACCTGTCAGTGAGGAGCCCCCACCGGGAGAACGTAGGGCCTTTGTCCTAGTCCTCCGCCCAACACTCCCTGATGACAGCCCCAGCTAGCCCCAGCCCGTAGGAATACATGCAGTGACAAATATCACCCTCCCCGGCCAGCTTCCCTCCCCCGAACACGGGCCAATTGTGTTCGCATAGACGCCCGACAATTCGGATGCACCACGTGGATTCTATTCTAAGATATACAATTAGTTGAAATTGTGTCTCCACTATTATGGTAAAGATTTAGTTGAATATTTCGATTCACTGATTCCCGTGTGGTGTTTTTCCTCTGTGCAGGAGTTGAACGAGCTGCGAGAAACCGAGGGAGGCACGGTGCTCACAGCCACCACCTCTGAGTTGGACGGCATCAACAAACGTGTCAAAGACACGTTGGCTCGCTCAGAAGGTAGACGTACACACTTCCAATTTGTTTCTCAAAATCTGATCTTTAGGCCTGACGTTTTTTGCAAGTGATCAGATTGGATTTGTGTATTCAGACATCATCGACCTGTCTGCATTGGTTGCTATGGTAACTGTAGTGACATACAGTAGCTGTGGGTAATGCTGAATTTATACTCTTGTCGTGCGATGGCGTCACGCTGCGAGTGATGTTTTGGTCGGTTTGATAGGCGATTTGAGTTGGAGATTCAAACGCAAATGCATATCAAACTGGAAGTCGTTGAAATAAAAAAGGTTGAGAATCACTGAATTCACTGAGTGGTTATGTGACTCAAACACAATGCGGTTTCCAGAAAGGACCATTTCGTTTAAAATAGAAATCATTTGAGTGGTTATTTATTCACACTCAATAACTTGTTCCTGACCTATTCATAACTTGTTCTCATTTCCACAAGTAGACCTTTTTAATGTCATTGCTTTTGTCGCAATGCATCACACAATTCATTTATTTTCTCAGATATTCCCTTTTGATTTTACATTCTACCTGTAATAGTAGAAAAATACAAGGTACAATCACAAAAGAAGCTGTCCTTATTCAGAAGTAACAATGAACATTATTATTTGGCATGTCACAATAGGCAAAGATTTGGGTGAAAATAGGTGAACATTCAGCTAAAATGGCAAATCTACAAGCTCAAAATGTGACGCGTTGTGAGCTTCTAGAATGTCTATTCTCAGAAAAAAGATTAACTTTCCTATAGTTAAAAGGTAATCTCGATTGAAAACTGTTTCCTGCCCTCATTCTCACAACATCCAAATCCCTCCCCAGATCTGGATGTTATGGTTGACAAATCGGAAGGTGAGATTAAGGACCACCTGAAGAACATGGATCGCTGGAAGAGCGTTGAGAAGGAACAGAATGACGCCATCAACCACGACACCAAGGAGCTTGAGAAGATGACCAACCGACAGGGCATGCTGCTCAAGAAGAAAGAGGAGTGCATGAAGAAGATCAGAGAGCTTGGCTCGCTGCCACAGGAAGCCTTTGAAAAGTACCAGACCCTGACACTTAAACAGGTACGAATGATTCATCAATACTGGTTCTTGTTTATATTGGCCTAATGAACCACCTGGCATCCAATGATTTGGTCATGTCATTCAGTATAGCCAAACAATAGTTGTGATGTGAAACATTGTGAGATTGTACAGCGGCTATTTTTGAATAGCCTGAAGTATATAAAATAGGGATTAAGTGGTTAAGTGGCAGATTCTTTTTGTTTGTGTGTGTGTGTGTGTGTGTGTGTGTAACACAAATGCACACATCGCAAGTCTTTTTTCTTTTCTTGCGGGTGAAACGTTCTCGGTAACAGGCAAGCCCCCAGAACCCAGTGGTTGCATTGAAGCGGAATGGACATGCTGGCCATTTGAGGTATTGCAGGTGGGGCCACTGTATATGAACCAGCCCACCGTGATGGGCGAAGCCTATTTGGGGCTTCTGTGACGCACAGAAGCCCCAAATAGGCCTCGCCCATCAGATTTTCCAATACGTTTCCAACCCGGAAGAAGGGGTGAATTTGCCTCATGCGCTGGGTGAGCAACTCAATGCAAGTGGATGGGAGGGGATATCCGGTGCCCTCTCTATTATTTTTAACTCTATGGTAACAGGGCACCGCCATGTTTGTTTTCAATTTCGCTTCATGTCGTTATTGCGCATGCGTAACTCGGCAGACTGTAAGGGAAGCAAGAAGGTTCACTCCTCCTTAGCTTAGCCACGGCTAGCGGCGCTGTAAAAAATGGTGTTAAAGTGGAAAAACAGCCGCAATTTGTTGCCGATGAAAATCAATAATCAAATTGGTTGTCAACAAATTTAGTCATCGATTTTAATCCATTAGTTGTTGCAGCCCTGGTTGCAAGTGGTTGGCGTTTCAAATCTTTGGTTTGGACTGGGCTTTAGTCGTATGACAAATTGGGGAAAACAGCCGATCTGCAAGCTCACAACGCATTGTGAGTTTGTAAATCTGCTATTTTCGCTGTTTGTTGAAAATTGCGAAAAACAGGGATGCCAGAGTTAATCTGGTTAAGAGCAAAATGGCCGGCTTGTGAATAATATGGTCAATGAAGGTCCATAATTCCATGTATCTTCACACCATAATCATGTCTTATCTCTGAGTGCCTCCACACATGTATTCATCTAAGCTCGCACTCTCTCCAAGCGTGCACACACAATAACTCCCCTATAAAGTGGGCAGTCACATCCCACCCACTCAGCAGTGACTCAGGCATTACTTGGAGCTCTATCTCTGATCTCTCATCCAGCTGCCTCCTCTGGGAGCCACTGAGTTGCTGTGTGTTGAGTGGAGTAACTGTGTGCGTGTGCCTTCTGCTCTCCTTGACGAGGCTGAAAATAACCTCACGCTGTCTCATAAACACTCTACATAGTTAATCTTTCTCCGCAGGACACTGCTTAGGGTACCAGGCCAGTGTCACTGATTGCACAAGTGGATGAGAGGCCGAAATATTGCGGACACTTGTTCACTTTCTTTCCGTCATTAGCGCTTGAGTCAGGAGTCGCTGTTGACATCAAGTGTTTCGATCCAAATCAATTC
This sequence comes from Gymnoscopelus microlampas, assembly GCF_963454915.1. Lineage (NCBI taxonomy): Eukaryota > Metazoa > Chordata > Actinopteri > Myctophiformes > Myctophidae > Gymnoscopelus > Gymnoscopelus microlampas. Next base: position 18,812,729 of record NC_139939.1, read on the forward strand.
TTGTTCAGCTAAGCTCATGTCATTTGGAGTTATGAATTGAAAGTGCTCTAATAGTTCTTTGACTGAAATACCAGATTGCCTTTTAAGGATGACTTTTGTGTCTGAATGTAGAAGTCTTAAAACTTGCTTCTTTGTATGTATATCTATGCAATGAGCAGATTGTATAGATAAATGAGGCGCCCTGTGTCTTTGCAAGGCACTGGGTGCTGGGTAGTACATTGATACAGTTTGAACACAATGGATTCAAGGAATTGTAAAATCAACATGGCTGACATCACGGCCAACCTATGTTTTAAACAAAAATGTGATTCACAATCTAGTAAGAGGCATTACACATCCAACCAGCATCTTTTACCCAACTTAACCCTGCTTCTGTGTCTTTATTCAGGATTGTACCATTATCTTTCAAATGCATCAGTTTGATACTTGGATTAATTCATGTTTACTTTTGGGTTTTACCATCCAGTTGTTCCGTAAGTTGGAGCAGTGTAATACGGAGCTGAAGAAGTACAGCCACGTGAACAAGAAGGCCCTGGACCAGTTTGTCAACTTCTCCGAGCAGAAGGAGAAACTCATCAAGCGTCAGGATGAGCTGGACCGCGGCCACAAGTCTATCATGGAGCTGATGAACGTCCTTGAGCTGCGCAAGTACGAGGCCATCCAGCTCACCTTCAAACAGGTAAGCGGGGGAGTGCCACGTAATCTTAACCCATTGAGACCTGAAGCCGATTCTACATGTCTCCTAAATCTCAATAGTTTTCTGAAAAACATTTGTTTCTATATCAGTGGTGCTCAATCTTTTTTCATGTCAAGGACCCCCAAAATGATATGTATCTGGCCGCGGACCCCCATCAAAATATGTTGTTCCAGGGACCCCCAGAAGCAAAGATTTGAGTTAAAAATGTTCGCTTTGAAAATATATATATTCAAAGATTTGCACACATTTTCACGATGTTTCAAAAATAGCAGATCTACAAGCTCGTAGCGCGGCACTCGGTGCCACGCTATGAGCTTGTATATCTGCTATTTTTGAATAGCCCAAAGTGTAAAATAATGCTTTATAGCTCAAATCTAAAAATGAGACAGTTCCAGGTCTTAATGGGTTAAAACAACAGCTATCAACAGCAGAACCATGTATTGGATCTCAAACTTGAAAGAGAAATTTCTGATATCTTTTTAAATCCCTTTGGCACAACACAACAGGATGCCTTGCTCTCTCGGTATTATAATCTAATGTTTTTCTGTATCATAGGTTTTTAGATGCACACTATATACAGTTTTATTTTGAGTGTTACAACTTTACAACCAGGTCTCTAAGAACTTCAGTGAAGTGTTCCAGAAGCTGGTTCCAGGGGGCAAAGCTACATTAGTCATGAAGAAGGGCGACGCAGAGGGAAGCCAGTCCCAGGATGAGAGTGAAAGTGGTGCTGATGGCGAGAAGGGCTCAGGCTCCCAGAGCAGTGTTCCCTCTGTGGACCAGTTCACTGGAGTCGGCATCAGGGTAAGACTGTGTGTGTGTGTGTGTGTGTGTGCTGTGTATCTAGTTGAAAGACGTACAATTGCAGTAATGGCTACTGCTTTTGTTGTTGTTTGTTTTTATTTGAATCAAATGAAATTGTGTTAAGAAAAACCTCTGTCGTGTTGAAATACTCGCCTACAGAACATAAGAAGTTGCACCTTGTAGAAAATAACCATTTTCAGTTTGAACGAACCTAAACCGTAGTATCTCATATTTTCTCTCCTTTCGTCAAATTCACATTGAAACGTATGACAGCTGGTAGAGGTATTTTTGGCACATTATGGTTATTTCTGGACTGTGGCATAAGAGAGCATGCTCTATAACCACAAAGCCGAAATCCAGGTGTGAAAGGATAAGTAATACCCTCCATCATTTCAGCCTGTTACATAACCTCACAGAAATGTTCTGGTTTTATTATCTTTCCAAAAGAGAGATCTTAAGTTATACCCAATGTCCTCTAAGCCTGATGCTTTATGTTTCTGTGAAGTAAGTGTTGAGCAACATGTCGTTTGACTAAAATAACATACTTTCGACTGGACAACAATTGTCTGTGATGTGGCGACCTTTTTTTCCGTTGAAAATGTGTTATTTTTGTCAAGCGGCACATTGCACACACTTATTTATAGGGATGCACCGATTGGGCAATTCCAATGTCTGAAATAACAATTTGTCCGATAGCCTAAGCCACTACCGATGTTTGTTTTGTTGTCACTCTGATTCTCTTGTGCCAGGGAAATCAATCAATCTATATTGCAAAAATAATAATTTTAAAGACTTTCATGAAGCTATGTTTTAATGAGCATAAATTCAATCATATAGATTTATGAAACGGCTAATAAACATCAGCCACTGGCATTGGTGAATGTAATCTTATTTGCTGACACACCGATGTACATACCGATGTACGGACGGTAAATCAGTAGCCATAACATAAATCCAGGTTTTACTGACTGCTAATATTCGTCTGTTACTGACTCGCATCTACCCTCTTCTTCTGTGTGGTGTTCAGGTGTCGTTCACAGGGAAGCAGGGTGAGATGAGGGAGATGCAGCAGCTGTCTGGTGGTCAGAAATCTCTGGTGGCCTTGGCTCTCATTTTCGCCATTCAGAAGTGTGACCCTGCCCCCTTCTACCTGTTTGATGAGATCGATCAGGCCCTCGACGCCCAGCACAGGAAGGCCGTCTCAGGTAAAGAACCAAACAGACATTTCACCAAGGTGACTGGTCATTTCTTGGACTCTAAAAACACACCCGTTTCCAGAGTGTGTCGGAAAAGAGAAATGTATCTTTTTATTGTGTTTGTTTTAGATATGATTGTGGAACTGGCAGGCCACGCCCAGTTTATCACCACCACCTTTAGGCCTGAGCTGTTGGAATCTGCCGATAAGTTCTATGGAGTCAAGTTCAGGAACAAGGTGAGCCTTAACCACTTTCAACCTGCTGTCCCTATTTGTCATGTCATTACAGGGGAAATGTTCATAAACAAAAATAAACCTCCAGCTGCAACGTATTTTGAGCTTGTAGATCAGCTATTTTCGCCACGCAACACCATTGCACAACAAAGTATAAAATAGGGCATAAGTGGTTTAGATATTCCAGCTTCTGGTTTGTGCATGAAACCTTTTCTTCACTTGACAGATTCAAAAACACACCAGACACTAGCAGTTATGCACCAGGGGCCTGATGTCTGATTTGAGGTCTTTACACACTAAATTATCAAACTATTCATAGAGTTGATGGCTCATTCATACAGGTTAATGCCTTCATTTGCAGTGAAAAAGTTCCAAATAAATTGCATTGCTTTATTGCTGTGTAATATTTGCATTCTGTGTGGATGTACTCATCATGACTCAAGTGACAGTTCAAAATATACATATATCCGGGCAAATCTCACAAAATATTGTACCTCAGATGTGTAAGGGTCTTTAGAATGGAAAATATTTTGAGGTTTCGTGACCTCTAAATGACATCCAATAGTGCTGTACATGAAATGGCAGTACCGGTAACTGGAATAAGGAATCCTAACCGATTTCCAAACTATGTCACAACAGACTTGAAAAGGTGCTCCACCTGAAGGGACAGGCTTTGATTGGGTTTTAAACACATGAACACTATTCTGGGTATGTCATAATAAGGGCATTCACGCAAGTAGGCGGCATTAGGTGAAAATAGCAGCTTGGCTATTTTCGGCCAACAGATTTTGTGTAGAGGCGGGGACCAAAACACGGTCAACAAGGTCATTGAAGTATATAGGGTTTAAGTAGTTAATGGGGTGTGTTTGTTTTCAGGTGAGTCATATTGATGTGATCTCAGCGGAGCAGGCCAAAGACTTTGTGGAGGACGACACCACCCATGGTTAAGAGCAAGGTTTATCGTCCACGTCTATAGCACACTGCGGACCTCTGACCTTTTCCATCCTCACCACAAAGACGCTAAATCATTCATCATCATTGAGACAGGAATGTAAAAACCCAATCTAAAAAGGCGTGTAGTGTTGTTCCTACTTCCTTCTCCCCCTCTGTCGTTCCATAGAATTGAAAACTACTAGAACTGATGTAAATGTTCATACACTGAAACCATTCCCTCATCTGTAGAGGTCCTGTTGAGGGATATCAAAATCTGTCATGTTTTATACACTTGGATTTTATAACAGTAAATTGCAAAAAGGTTAGGAGCTGAGTTTTTTATAAGCTCTTGTTTGACACGAATGGTTCCGGAGAAGTATTTTGAATCTGTAATGTAAAGAGTTAGGCTTTTATAAAAAGCATGTGGTCTTGGTTCGTTTTCTTTTTCCAGTTGAAATGTGCTGTAATGGTGCTGTCCGCTACGTCCCATTATAGGGTTTTGAATTGGGGATATGACTCAAAAAGACTAGGACACACAAAAATAACGCTGAGTGGGAGGGTTCATTATCAGGAGTGGGGATGTCATTTTTTGCCACTCGAGTGATTGTTCACTTGGCGCTTGCAGTGGTTAATCCACTTAGAACTTACTGTATGTCTGATATGACTGACCATATGGTTGAAGTCTTAAAATTGTGGATCCTTTTATTTCCTTGTGACTGTCTTTTACTGTTTTAGGTCAGTTGATTATATATCATAACTCGTTTTAGTTCCATACTGCTTTTTGTATGTTCTTTTTTGCTTGTTATGCAACTAGAAAACAATAAATATAACGATATGTAATTGTTTTGACTGATTCCTACTTTATTAGACCAGTAGGGGGTGCCATGTCATTAATACACTAATTCCTCACAAGGGCTTGGTGTAGGTTTAAATGATTGTTCCACTACTGTTCCTTGTCATTGGTGATATGCCAAATAGTTTTATCTTACCCGTATCATAATATTTTGTTGTATAAATAATTTAAGTCGGGCAGCATTTCAAATGATGGAGAGTCAACATAATAGAATATATCATAATTGGCATTCTCATAAATGATACATGTTATGTACGTATTGAAATTCAGTGTTTGAATGGCTAAATCTGTCCTGCCCCTACATTCAGACAACATCCAGTAAATAACGTTTTGTGATGTGTGAGTGATTTTCTATCCCTAAACTCAACCAAGCTCCATATACACAAATACCATATGTTTATGAATATAGATTTAATAATTCACTGTTGAGAGTAGAGGGATTTTTAGTAAATTGCTAATGGTTTGGGATGCAAGACATTTACAATTTCCTTCACTCGTGATGTCACGATCCTTCACACCCAGGCAGCTACTTTTTCTGTAGTTATGTTTCTCATTTTAATTTATTTCCATATCACTTTTTTAAAATAACTGATATTGTTCTCTTGATATGGCCTAATATGTAAATATCTGAAGTTCCTCGTCTGTTGCCTTACCTTTACAGAAGAATAAGCTCCTTTTAGCATTTTTTGTTCACTCTAACAGGCAGATGGGGAGCCCATGGAAGGGTAATAGAAAGAAGAAGTCTTCAGACAAAATTCCAGACAGGCTTTGCAAAGACACCAGAGACCGCTAATCCAAAGTGCCTTTAAACACAAAAGTCCAGTATCAACTATTGTTGAGTGTACTGTCCTGCTTCCCAGTATGTAAGTATATTTGGACGAGTAGGGCTGAGAAAATCAATCTAGGATCAAATTGAATACTTGTGTTTATATTAAACACCCTTACAGCATAAGTAAAAATGTCACTCAAGAAATTCTGATATAACTAAGTATAACTTATTTCCTATTTACGTTGGCAGTATACTTGTATAATAAATCAGTTGCTGTAAGATTTCAGAGAGTTTGTGACCAGCATATTAGATACTTTGGTCTAAGGTACATTTAATGAGAGTAGTCTTTTAACTACTCAATGTTGTCTTTCTACTTTGGAAGAGTTTAGCTCTGGGGAGATAAATGCTACTAGGTTTTAAAATTAATAACTCAGCCTTGCACTTTAGATTGTTACATGGTTAACCTTAAGAGCGTCCTAATATATCAGGCTATATATCAATTCATATTTTGTCATTTATCCTTCAATCTGACTATGCAGTGTCTTTGTAATAGTAGAGGTCATGGTTAATGGACATTTCAAACCCCGTAATTTATGTTTTTTAGGATTAAAACAGGATGTGGTCAACATTGAGTTTAGTGAGGCCACCAAGTGTGGCGGCATTCCTCTCTGCCCAAGAGATTTGAAGCTGGCATGCATTACACAGCCGTTAAGCATGTATTAAATTCTGTTCTTATATCAATGCTCTTATTGAATTTCAGTCTGCCGGGGAGAGCCCAGATATTGAGATCCCTCTCAACATGGGTGTCATACTTGTATGACATCACCTTTCACTGGCAGTGGAGTTGAAAGGTCCTGACCTCACTGTCAGACACCTGAGACAGTGAGTCACCCGAATTGGACAGTACCACTGAAGACCCCCACACTGGACAGTACCATTGTAGATCACAAATATCCAACATGCTGTAGCCTACACATAGGCTACACTATATTTGTGATGCATGATGATACTGTGCAGTGTTCTTACCCAAAGAGAGAATCCCCCCCCCCCCCCCCCCCCTCTGCCTTTTCTTTTTCTCTTCCTGAAAACAACAAAGACGATGGAGCTTGCACAAAAGACAGACAGACAGACAGATTGTCCAGTTTAACTCCTACAGAGCTAGCGTTCCTCATCAGCTTGTACACTTTGTTATCGCCCCTTGTGTTTATGTTAACCCCCTCCCAAGAGATAACGGCAAAGAAGAGGACACTGGCCACTACAGGTGGTAGAACATCTGCAGCAGCCTGTTTGACACGTTGAAGGGCCCTAGCCTCCTCAAGAAGAACAGCTTGCTCTGTCCCTTCCTGTTGAGGTCCTCAGAGTTGAGGTGGGACCGGTCCAGTTTATCATCATAGGAGCACAGCTCATCGCCCCTTGCACCCTGGCCTGACTACAGAGGCAATATCTATGACCTTGCCTGCTGTCACACAGCTCATCTCCCTTGTACGCTGGCCTGACTAAAAGAGGCCATATCTCATGTCTATGACTTTGCCTGTCACACATTACAGACACCACCTATCTAGTATCTCCAAGTCAGCTGATAGAAGCTCTGGAAGCAAGGCAAGGCCTACTTTTGATATCCTTCCCTATCTGTTCCCCTGCATTCCCCGCCTCATCTCCACTAGATATCTCATTTCCTGTCTGGCCTTTTTTCATCATGGTAACTCTTTTCCGCTGCAACACCCTGAATTTAATAAAGTGTTATCCTATCCTATCACTCTATCCCCTTCTAATTTAGCTAAGCTATATTTTCCTACACCCCCTGTTGCTTTTCCTGCTCTCCATCTATCCATCCGCCCATATTCCATATCTCTTACTGAGGTGCTTTGCTCTGGTGCATTCCTTTCCTCAGTTAACTCTTCTCACCCTCTGTTCCATCACCCATATTGCTTTAAGGCTGAATTATGCTTAGGCGAAAAAGGGTTGGGTGATGTCTTTGACAAGAATTAGATATTGTTTTTGTTATATAGATATTAATTAGTGTGTGTGCGTGTGTGTGTGTGTGTGTGTGTGTGTGTGTATATATATATATATATATATATATATACATATACATATATTATGTGTGTGTGTATATACCGTATATAAGATTTGTTTACACTTTCACCAAAGCTTCAATTCAGTCTTCCCCTCGTTCCCTTCACCTCTGTTTACTGGCAATAAAACACTCCTCTGTTCTCAGGCAATAAACGCCACACATGTGTTCATGTGTCCGCTGGGCGGCCTCCACCCCCTGCCGTTCTGGGACTCAGAAAACCGCCTAACGAACAGATAATACCAGCTCCCATAATCGAGCTCCTAATCATAAAACGGGGCATAAAACTGTCCCAGCTTTTATTGGCAACAAGTTAATTTGTTGTTCAACAGGTGTTTATTAACGGTGTCGGGGTGGTGGAAGAGGAGGAGGGGGCTCTGGCTCTGCTAACAGACTTGCCTCTGTCCTTGGACTTCATGGTGGTCCGTCGGTCCGCCCGACTGTCTCTCAGTATTTGGATGTCTGTCTGTAGGCTACATTGGACTATCCATCTGTCTGTCTGTCTGTATGTCTGTCTCCCTGTGCTTCTCCAAAAGTTACCCGTCTGTCACTTTTTATCGGCTTATCAGTCAGCCCACCAAAAACAGCCGATCAATAGCCTAAACTAAGAAATACCTTTACAATTAAAGGGAATAAAGAAATTAGTATTAAAGAGTTACTTCACATTCAGGCCTGGAATTTCATCCTTTTAGAGTCAAGGCCACTTGGCCTTTGGCGTTGTCAATCTTTTGAGGGCATAAAGGCCAAATACCAGGGCAGCAAGGCCATCAAACAAAACAATTATTTCAAGTCCACATCATTTTGTTTTTGATATAATTACTAAATAAATGAAAAGGCTGTTTATTTCACAAAATAATGTATTAGTATTTATAAATTACATATATTTGTAGTTCATATACACACTCAACCCTGGACATTGGACAATAGACTAGACTCAAGGTTTAATTATTCAGAACAAAAGACACTGGTCGGTGTCTGTAGATGGTGAAATCAGCTGGGGCAGTACAGGGTATCAATGCCACTGTGGCCTCAGGGCAGATACATTTTTTTAGGGGCAGGAGGCCAAACAAACTGAGGGGCCATGGCGGCCATGGCCTTCATGGCCTCCGTGAAATTCCTGCCCTGGTCACTTTGCAATTTATTAGAAAAAATAGCTTTCTCTCTGGGGATGGATTGATTGAGATAGATGGATTTCTCCATACATCATAGATATATTTTATCGAGTCTGACTTTTACTTTCGTATGATAGATAGGGCCTATGCATTTGTCGAAACGATATACATCTATGATAGTCTTGATCCAACAAGACTAGTCTGGTCAGTGTTATAAAGTGTCAGCGTCCTGATATGCTCAGGGGGGCCTGTCTGCCTGAACCAAGAGCCGTTACAGACGGCCTAGCAGGCAGGCAGTGGTGGGAAAAGCACTCACATTTTTTACTTAAGTAAAAGTATCAATACTGCAATGTAGAACAATGTACTTGAGTAAAAGTACAAACGTATTGGTATCAAAATGTACATAAAGTTCCAAAAGTATAAAGTATTCATTATACAGAATGTCCCATTTCGCAAGTTTTCAAATGCATAAAATGTATAAAAATCTTTTGAAAATTGCATATACAAGCTCTCAATGCATCGCATCGCGACACATTGTGAGCTTGTAGATCGGCCATTTTCAAATGGCCGAAATGGATATATGGCTGAAGTGGTTACGTAGAGCCTACAGTAACCACTTCAGCCATATATCCATTACAAAACATAGCCTACAGTGTAGGCTATGTTTTGTAATAATAATCCAAATCTACAAATTAACTAGTAATTTAAGTCTTCAAATAATTGTATAATATTTGCCTCTGAGATGTAGTGGAGTAAAAGTAAAAGTACCTCAAAATTACAGTACAGTACTTGAGTAAATGTACATAGTTACTTTATACACCACTGCATGCAGGCAGGCAGGCAGGCAGTCATCCCATCTGGATGGTGGCCTGCAGCTGAGCCCCACAGGAGGCCCGGCTAAGTGGCTCAGACCGCATGGAGCCAAGGGTCAACGCCAGCTGATCTGGGCCCGTAATTTAATTGTATAACCTCGCAGGGTGACAGGTTGATGTGATGGTGTCAGTGTTTCCACAGTTGCAACCTTATCCCCAAATGCTTGGAATTCATTTAATTAAATATAAATAAATGTAAAAAAAGCATGTCGTGTGCATTTTGAGAGGAGATTTAAATATGGGTTTGTGCAGGAATGTACCTCATTGCTTGTCTTGTAAAGTAACTAAGTACATTTACTCAAATACTGTACTTAAGCACAATTATGAGGATTTTTTTTACTTTACTGGAGTATTTCCAATGTTCAGTACTTTTACTTCTACGCCACTACACCTCAGAGGTTTACTCCAGTACAATGTTTAGTTAGCCTACTAGTTAGGCTACTTTGTAGATTTTATTTATTACAACACATACATGAACCACTTCTGCCAGTGGTGTGTTCTACCAGTATTTTGAAGGGGGAAAAAATAGTACACCCATACGCTGGAGGAGGGGCTGGGCCTAGGAAGAACGTGCACTTCAATCGCCTTTTTCAGATGATAATGTGATGTCCGAGCACTTCCATGTGAAGCCTTGGGTGTGGTGTGGCTATATTGAGGTGACAATGACCGCTGGCCATGAGAGTGTCATAGTACTTCACACGTTAACTTAACAATACATATAATGGCACACTAATTTAGTATTCAAAGTATGTGGCGTATATAAATATATGCGTGTATGTGCGCGTGCATGTGCCGTGCGCGAGGGAATCCTAGACTACAGCACTGGAATTCAGTCCTACAGTAATTACATTTCGGCCATTTGAAAATAGCCGATCTACAAGCTCACAATGCCTGGCATTGAGACGCATTGAGCTTGTACATCTGCTATGTTCTGCTATCTGCTATTTTAAAAAGATTTGCAATGCATACATTTGAAAATATTGAAATGGGACATTCTGCATAATGAGTAGCCTACTTTCTACTTTTGGTACATTTTGATCCCAATAGGTCTACTTTTGTACTTTTACTCAAGCACATTTTGAATTCCGGACTTTTACTTGTAACAGAGTATTTTCTACATTGCAGTATTGATACTTTTACTTACGTAAAACATTTTTGTACTTTTCCCACCTGTAGGCCTACTGAATGAACAGCGCCCAGCAGACTTACCCATAATGCACCATGATCATGCCTCCTGTTTCCAGCTTCACACCAGGCTGTTTATGGCGTTATGAGGTCAGTGTTAATGTACTGTTTCATGTGTACATTCTGCAATTGATTTTGCTTAACAAATATATTTTGAGTAGTTAGATATAGGCATTAGCGTATTTATAGTTTTGCGTTCAAAATCGGGATTTTCATAATAGCTTCAATTGTTGTGGCTGCTCAAAGACAATTGTCTTTAATTATGCATTGCTTACTTTTACATTACAGTCTAGCTTGTGCATGTATCATGCAGTGGTGTAAAGTCACTAAGTACATTTTACTCAAGTACACTTTTGAGGTATTTTTTACTTTACTGGAGTATTTCCAATTTTATGTAGGCCTACTTCTACTCCAATATACATCTCAGAGGCAAATATACGTTTACTCCACGACATAACTTTCGTTACTATAGTTGCTTTGTAGATTTTGATTATTATTACAAAACACATTAACCAACCACTTCAGCCCTATTTGAAAATAGCAGCTCTACAAGATCTGCTATTTTCAAAAGATTTTTTAAACACATTTTATACATTTGAAAACTTTCTGCATAATGAGTACTTTCTACTTTTGGTACTTTAAGTACATTTTGATACCAATACGTTTGTACTTTTACTCAAGTACATTTTGAATTCTGGACTTTTACTTTTACTTTAAGTAACACGTCTTCTACATTGTGGTATCGATACTTTTACTTTTTGAGTACTTTTCCCACCACTTTTATCATGATTTAATTGTTATTCAGTCAGTGGGTTATTCATGTCAGTAAAATGTCCCCCCTATAGTGCTGTTAACAAGCTCTCTTCTCTTCAATGTGCTGTAACTAAGCAACTAAGCACTCCTGTGATTGTAACCGCTTAACCTCATTTATACCAGGGACCTTGTGTGTGTGTGTGTGTGTGTGTGTGTGTGTGTGTGTGTGTGTGTGTGTGTGTGTGTGTGTGTGTGTGTGTGTGTGTGTGTGTGTGTGTGTGTGTGTGTGTGTGTGTGTGTGTGTGTGTGTGTGTGTGTGTGCGTGCGCGCGCGTGTTTGTTTGTTGCTCTCAAGTCTATAAAAAGTCCCTTAGTGTTAATGAACTCTCTGGGTTCTCATCCCAGCTATTCAAAGTCTGCTGCTGTTGTCCTTGCGTAAACCCCATAACATATCAGGAATTACATCATGTGACACGGTTGTGAGTGTCACTGTGTAATTTTAGTTCAACATATAAAAATGCAACTGCTCACCCCTTGTGAACAAAAGAATTTACGGGCCCGTTGTTGTCAGTGATGGGTGCCCCTCATGCCTTTTTTAAGCTTGTTTTTACGAGGTCATGCGTTCTCTGAATCCCTGCCCAAACGTTGACGTCTCTGGGCAAAAGCTCTCTCAAGTGCAGGGCTAGAAGTGTACCAGTGTCTCACTGCCAGTGATGGACAAAGCACTCAACCCCAGTACTTGAGTTAGTATAGATAGGCTACTCCTGGTCAAATATAACTTAACTACAGGTGAAAAGTTGCTCTGTCAAATGTGTACTTGAATTTTCATTCTAATATCAGTGTCGCTCTAATGAAATTTAGACATTTTCCCCCAAATTCTAAAATGTTCCAGAAATTTCCAAAAAATATCAATAATAGTGAAAATATTATTTTCACGGTGCTACCTGTTGTGAGCTGCTATTTTGAAATAGGCTAATTCAAAATGTACCTTTTCACTTCCTAGAAAGGTAGTGGAGTCAAAAGTACAATATGTAAACGTACAGATACCCCAAAAATAAGTAAATGAACCTTGTTACTGCTTTGTCAGTAGCAATAAGAAATACTTTGGTGTGTTAAAGTGTGTGTGTGTGTGTGTGTGTGTGTGTGTGTGTGTGTGTGTGTGTGTGTGTGTGTGTGTGTGTGTGTGTGTGTGTGTGTGTGTGTGTGTGTGTGTGTGTGTGTGCGTGCGTGCGTGCGTGCGTGCGTGCGTGCGTGCGTGCGTGTGTGTGTGAGTGTGGGGTGGGGGGTGTATGGGTGCCCACAACAAAAGAGACCCATTGTAATGGATACCTCTTTCTCATGCTATGGTTATAACCACGTCTGACCTTCAGAGTGTGTGTGTGCCACATGTCTTCATGCATGTATTTGTGCTGTGTGTGTCTCACAGGGTCACATAGCATGCTCAATTCGCAACACAAAGGCCTAACCTAATGAGGCTAAAGGTAGAAAATTAGAATGGTTTTAATTATCACACTAAGCCCATTAAATGACTTCACACATGTCAGCTTAAATCCTCAGCAAAATAAACATTCCCTTGTTCATGGGAATGCCCTCCTCCAGAATGACATTCCCAGCTGCACAGAGCGGTTTGTGGAAAACCGATCCATGGAAAGGGAGTTGTTCCTCACTTAACACAGTCTTACCCACGGTATTCAGTAAATGCCAAGTCGAACAGAATGTTATGGTTGTCTACGGTTCACTGAAATATTTCTTTATTGTTCAATTTTTCATCCTCTGACAAATGCAAGAAATAAGCACCTCTGACACATTGTTCATAAACAAAATAAATAATGTAGCTTTATTTTCCCTTGTGGAATACATAACACACACATTATTACACTTTTACATTCGTTTACTGGGGGAAAATGCTGGTGTTTCATTTTTCTAATTTCAGCCACGTTTCCTCTTAAGGCAAGAATAAAGAAAAAATGTCACCCCGTCGTTGGAACAGCAAAAGACCTCCTGAAATGTCCGTATCCAAAGCATGGTGATAGAAGAACGTCTAGATTTTGTTGGGGATTTGTTGAACAAAACCAATTTCTTCGTAAGCCACATATTGTACGCCTGTACATAACTCAGATATGATCATAATTTATGAACACACTTTATGTTATGCATAGGCGTAAAAGAGGTGGATTACGATGACCATGTGTTACACGGCCATCTAGCCACGCTCCGTAGAAACCACTTCATACTACAGTGGTATCTACTTTCTCACAAGGCCAAAAATAAATGAGGGGATTGTTATGCAGAGTATCTCTCTGTGTGTGTGTGTGTGTGTGTGTGTGTGTGTGTCTCTATCTCACTTGTTCACACACACACACACACACACACACACACACACACACACACACACACACACACACACACACACACACACACACACACACACACACACACACACACGACATATGAGAGAGTTTCTTACACTTGTCAGCAAGGATTTTGACACGTTTTGAACCTTGCTATTCATCATTTCAACAGATCATGTGCCGATAGAGAGAATGTTGACCATGTCTACCATTATTCATTCTCACTGCTGTTACTGCTATGACACCTTAATTAATTATCTAATCATATCTTGTTTTATCTGTCTATCTGGTAGCGACGAGGCCGTATGTCACAGCCAGGTTCCACAGCAGTGCTGCTGAGTGGAAGCCAATATATGCCTTTGTCAAGAGTCAGCTGAGATATGAGTAGAGCCAGAATGCAACTCTACCCCGGAAGACAGTGAGTACAATAAAACACTTTATTGCCCCTTGACAATAGGAGTGATTGAGTCCGAGGCATGACTCTGCAGTCATACATAAGTTTAATTATAGTGTTCATAGGCCGTTTCCTGATGTTTCAATCATACATTATTTTTGTTGGATGCTATCATCCAAATTACAAAGGACAAAGTAAGCACGTGTGTAAGTCAGTGTTCTGTCTCTATGTGATATGTGCTGGTGACAATGGTCATTTCTTCCCTGGGGATTAATAAATTATAACATTATTATCATCATCATCATCTTAAAGTATTTTGAAGAAATTGTATGTGCTGCCATTTCCTTGTTTTGTAAAGAAAGGGGGAAAGAATATTCTTGTTACTCCTCCTTGTGAAAGCAGTCATTGTACATTTGGCAACCTGCACAGGAAACCCAGACTTAAATCCTCACACTAATCCTGTGGAAACAGCCTGCGTTGCCAGTCACAATATTATCCTCCCAAATAACCATTCCCTGGTTCCGCAAACAAACAAAGCGACCAATCAAGGGGCTCACCGCCGGAGCTTAGCTCTCCCCTTTGGGTAACATGCTCTCACTTGGGACACATGCTAATGCACTCTCACTCAGTGCTATTCTTCCCCTGATGGTAATTTATTACTGAGAGCGAGGTGTCCCGAGTAACGCTTTGGCTTCCAGATGTGAAACTGCAGACAGTTGAGGCCACCACAAAATGCGAATAATCTTGACACGGTGTCCAGGCGACTGGAGACGCCCCTCGGTTCCTCTAGCAGCTAAATTGATCCCGACACCTACTGTAGAGTGACTGATGGCATTCTTAGCACACCACCATGCTCCCACGTCTAGCCAGCTTGTGTGAGTGTGTGTGTGCGCGCACGCGAGTGTGTGTTACTGTTTGTGTGTGTGTGTGTGTGTGTGTGTGTTTGTGTGTGCGCGCATGTGCCCGTGTATGTGTGTGCGACCGTGCGCTGTAGAGGTGATGCAGCAGCTGTCTGGTGGTCAGAAATCTCTGGTGGCCTTGGCTCTCATTTTCGCCATTCAGAAGTGTGACCCTGCCCCCTTCTACCTGTTTGATGAGATCGATCAGGCCCTCGACGCCCAGCACAGGAAGGCCGTCTCAGGTAAAGAACCAAACAGACATTTCACCAAGGTGACTGGTCATTTCTTGGACTCTAAAAACACACCCGTTTCCAGAGTGTGTCGGAAAAGAGAAATGTATCTTTTTATTGTGTTTGTTTTAGATATGATTGTGGAACTGGCAGGCCACGCCCAGTTTATCACCACCACCTTTAGGCCTGAGCTGTTGGAATCTGCCGATAAGTTCTATGGAGTCAAGTTCAGGAACAAGGTGAGCCTTAACCACTTTCAACCTGCTGTCCCTATTTGTCATGTCATTACAGGGGAAATGTTCATAAACAAAAATAAACCTCCAGCTGCAACGTATTTTGAGCTTGTAGATCAGCTATTTTCGCCACGCAACACCATTGCACAACAAAGTATAAAATAGGGCATAAGTGGTTTAGATATTCCAGCTTCTGGTTTGTGCATGAAACCTTTTCTTCACTTGACAGATTCAAAAACACACCAGACACTAGCAGTTATGCACCAGGGGCCTGATGTCTGATTTGAGGTCTTTACACACTAAATTATCAAACTATTCATAGAGTTGATGGCTCATTCATACAGGTTAATGCCTTCATTTGCAGTGAAAAAGTTCCAAATAAATTGCATTGCTTTATTGCTGTGTAATATTTGCATTCTGTGTGGATGTACTCATCATGACTCAAGTGACAGTTCAAAATATACATATATCCGGGCAAATCTCACAAAATATTGTACCTCAGATGTGTAAGGGTCTTTAGAATGGAAAATATTTTGAGGTTTCGTGACCTCTAAATGACATCCAATAGTGCTGTACATGAAATGGCAGTACCGGTAACTGGAATAAGGAATCCTAACCGATTTCCAAACTATGTCACAACAGACTTGAAAAGGTGCTCCACCTGAAGGGACAGGCTTTGATTGGGTTTTAAACACATGAACACTATTCTGGGTATGTCATAATAAGGGCATTCACGCAAGTAGGCGGCATTAGGTGAAAATAGCAGCTTGGCTATTTTCGGCCAACAGATTTTGTGTAGAGGCGGGGACCAAAACACGGTCAACAAGGTCATTGAAGTATATAGGGTTTAAGTAGTTAATGGGGTGTGTTTGTTTTCAGGTGAGTCATATTGATGTGATCTCAGCGGAGCAGGCCAAAGACTTTGTGGAGGACGACACCACCCATGGTTAAGAGCAAGGTTTATCGTCCACGTCTATAGCACACTGCGGACCTCTGACCTTTTCCATCCTCACCACAAAGACGCTAAATCATTCATCATCATTGAGACAGGAATGTAAAAACCCAATCTAAAAAGGCGTGTAGTGTTGTTCCTACTTCCTTCTCCCCCTCTGTCGTTCCATAGAATTGAAAACTACTAGAACTGATGTAAATGTTCATACACTGAAACCATTCCCTCATCTGTAGAGGTCCTGTTGAGGGATATCAAAATCTGTCATGTTTTATACACTTGGATTTTATAACAGTAAATTGCAAAAAGGTTAGGAGCTGAGTTTTTTATAAGCTCTTGTTTGACACGAATGGTTCCGGAGAAGTATTTTGAATCTGTAATGTAAAGAGTTAGGCTTTTATAAAAAGCATGTGGTCTTGGTTCGTTTTCTTTTTCCAGTTGAAATGTGCTGTAATGGTGCTGTCCGCTACGTCCCATTATAGGGTTTTGAATTGGGGATATGACTCAAAAAGACTAGGACACACAAAAATAACGCTGAGTGGGAGGGTTCATTATCAGGAGTGGGGATGTCATTTTTTGCCACTCGAGTGATTGTTCACTTGGCGCTTGCAGTGGTTAATCCACTTAGAACTTACTGTATGTCTGATATGACTGACCATATGGTTGAAGTCTTAAAATTGTGGATCCTTTTATTTCCTTGTGACTGTCTTTTACTGTTTTAGGTCAGTTGATTATATATCATAACTCGTTTTAGTTCCATACTGCTTTTTGTATGTTCTTTTTTGCTTGTTATGCAACTAGAAAACAATAAATATAACGATATGTAATTGTTTTGACTGATTCCTACTTTATTAGACCAGTAGGGGGTGCCATGTCATTAATACACTAATTCCTCACAAGGGCTTGGTGTAGGTTTAAATGATTGTTCCACTACTGTTCCTTGTCATTGGTGATATGCCAAATAGTTTTATCTTACCCGTATCATAATATTTTGTTGTATAAATAATTTAAGTCGGGCAGCATTTCAAATGATGGAGAGTCAACATAATAGAATATATCATAATTGGCATTCTCATAAATGATACATGTTATGTACGTATTGAAATTCAGTGTTTGAATGGCTAAATCTGTCCTGCCCCTACATTCAGACAACATCCAGTAAATAACGTTTTGTGATGTGTGAGTGATTTTCTATCCCTAAACTCAACCAAGCTCCATATACACAAATACCATATGTTTATGAATATAGATTTAATAATTCACTGTTGAGAGTAGAGGGATTTTTAGTAAATTGCTAATGGTTTGGGATGCAAGACATTTACAATTTCCTTCACTCGTGATGTCACGATCCTTCACACCCAGGCAGCTACTTTTTCTGTAGTTATGTTTCTCATTTTAATTTATTTCCATATCACTTTTTTAAAATAACTGATATTGTTCTCTTGATATGGCCTAATATGTAAATATCTGAAGTTCCTCGTCTGTTGCCTTACCTTTACAGAAGAATAAGCTCCTTTTAGCATTTTTTGTTCACTCTAACAGGCAGATGGGGAGCCCATGGAAGGGTAATAGAAAGAAGAAGTCTTCAGACAAAATTCCAGACAGGCTTTGCAAAGACACCAGAGACCGCTAATCCAAAGTGCCTTTAAACACAAAAGTCCAGTATCAACTATTGTTGAGTGTACTGTCCTGCTTCCCAGTATGTAAGTATATTTGGACGAGTAGGGCTGAGAAAATCAATCTAGGATCAAATTGAATACTTGTGTTTATATTAAACACCCTTACAGCATAAGTAAAAATGTCACTCAAGAAATTCTGATATAACTAAGTATAACTTATTTCCTATTTACGTTGGCAGTATACTTGTATAATAAATCAGTTGCTGTAAGATTTCAGAGAGTTTGTGACCAGCATATTAGATACTTTGGTCTAAGGTACATTTAATGAGAGTAGTCTTTTAACTACTCAATGTTGTCTTTCTACTTTGGAAGAGTTTAGCTCTGGGGAGATAAATGCTACTAGGTTTTAAAATTAATAACTCAGCCTTGCACTTTAGATTGTTACATGGTTAACCTTAAGAGCGTCCTAATATATCAGGCTATATATCAATTCATATTTTGTCATTTATCCTTCAATCTGACTATGCAGTGTCTTTGTAATAGTAGAGGTCATGGTTAATGGACATTTCAAACCCCGTAATTTATGTTTTTTAGGATTAAAACAGGATGTGGTCAACATTGAGTTTAGTGAGGCCACCAAGTGTGGCGGCATTCCTCTCTGCCCAAGAGATTTGAAGCTGGCATGCATTACACAGCCGTTAAGCATGTATTAAATTCTGTTCTTATATCAATGCTCTTATTGAATTTCAGTCTGCCGGGGAGAGCCCAGATATTGAGATCCCTCTCAACATGGGTGTCATACTTGTATGACATCACCTTTCACTGGCAGTGGAGTTGAAAGGTCCTGACCTCACTGTCAGACACCTGAGACAGTGAGTCACCCGAATTGGACAGTACCACTGAAGACCCCCACACTGGACAGTACCATTGTAGATCACAAATATCCAACATGCTGTAGCCTACACATAGGCTACACTATATTTGTGATGCATGATGATACTGTGCAGTGTTCTTACCCAAAGAGAGAATCCCCCCCCCCCCCCCCCCCCTCTGCCTTTTCTTTTTCTCTTCCTGAAAACAACAAAGACGATGGAGCTTGCACAAAAGACAGACAGACAGACAGATTGTCCAGTTTAACTCCTACAGAGCTAGCGTTCCTCATCAGCTTGTACACTTTGTTATCGCCCCTTGTGTTTATGTTAACCCCCTCCCAAGAGATAACGGCAAAGAAGAGGACACTGGCCACTACAGGTGGTAGAACATCTGCAGCAGCCTGTTTGACACGTTGAAGGGCCCTAGCCTCCTCAAGAAGAACAGCTTGCTCTGTCCCTTCCTGTTGAGGTCCTCAGAGTTGAGGTGGGACCGGTCCAGTTTATCATCATAGGAGCACAGCTCATCGCCCCTTGCACCCTGGCCTGACTACAGAGGCAATATCTATGACCTTGCCTGCTGTCACACAGCTCATCTCCCTTGTACGCTGGCCTGACTAAAAGAGGCCATATCTCATGTCTATGACTTTGCCTGTCACACATTACAGACACCACCTATCTAGTATCTCCAAGTCAGCTGATAGAAGCTCTGGAAGCAAGGCAAGGCCTACTTTTGATATCCTTCCCTATCTGTTCCCCTGCATTCCCCGCCTCATCTCCACTAGATATCTCATTTCCTGTCTGGCCTTTTTTCATCATGGTAACTCTTTTCCGCTGCAACACCCTGAATTTAATAAAGTGTTATCCTATCCTATCACTCTATCCCCTTCTAATTTAGCTAAGCTATATTTTCCTACACCCCCTGTTGCTTTTCCTGCTCTCCATCTATCCATCCGCCCATATTCCATATCTCTTACTGAGGTGCTTTGCTCTGGTGCATTCCTTTCCTCAGTTAACTCTTCTCACCCTCTGTTCCATCACCCATATTGCTTTAAGGCTGAATTATGCTTAGGCGAAAAAGGGTTGGGTGATGTCTTTGACAAGAATTAGATATTGTTTTTGTTATATAGATATTAATTAGTGTGTGTGCGTGTGTGTGTGTGTGTGTGTGTGTGTGTGTATATATATATATATATATATATATATACATATACATATATTATGTGTGTGTGTATATACCGTATATAAGATTTGTTTACACTTTCACCAAAGCTTCAATTCAGTCTTCCCCTCGTTCCCTTCACCTCTGTTTACTGGCAATAAAACACTCCTCTGTTCTCAGGCAATAAACGCCACACATGTGTTCATGTGTCCGCTGGGCGGCCTCCACCCCCTGCCGTTCTGGGACTCAGAAAACCGCCTAACGAACAGATAATACCAGCTCCCATAATCGAGCTCCTAATCATAAAACGGGGCATAAAACTGTCCCAGCTTTTATTGGCAACAAGTTAATTTGTTGTTCAACAGGTGTTTATTAACGGTGTCGGGGTGGTGGAAGAGGAGGAGGGGGCTCTGGCTCTGCTAACAGACTTGCCTCTGTCCTTGGACTTCATGGTGGTCCGTCGGTCCGCCCGACTGTCTCTCAGTATTTGGATGTCTGTCTGTAGGCTACATTGGACTATCCATCTGTCTGTCTGTCTGTATGTCTGTCTCCCTGTGCTTCTCCAAAAGTTACCCGTCTGTCACTTTTTATCGGCTTATCAGTCAGCCCACCAAAAACAGCCGATCAATAGCCTAAACTAAGAAATACCTTTACAATTAAAGGGAATAAAGAAATTAGTATTAAAGAGTTACTTCACATTCAGGCCTGGAATTTCATCCTTTTAGAGTCAAGGCCACTTGGCCTTTGGCGTTGTCAATCTTTTGAGGGCATAAAGGCCAAATACCAGGGCAGCAAGGCCATCAAACAAAACAATTATTTCAAGTCCACATCATTTTGTTTTTGATATAATTACTAAATAAATGAAAAGGCTGTTTATTTCACAAAATAATGTATTAGTATTTATAAATTACATATATTTGTAGTTCATATACACACTCAACCCTGGACATTGGACAATAGACTAGACTCAAGGTTTAATTATTCAGAACAAAAGACACTGGTCGGTGTCTGTAGATGGTGAAATCAGCTGGGGCAGTACAGGGTATCAATGCCACTGTGGCCTCAGGGCAGATACATTTTTTTAGGGGCAGGAGGCCAAACAAACTGAGGGGCCATGGCGGCCATGGCCTTCATGGCCTCCGTGAAATTCCTGCCCTGGTCACTTTGCAATTTATTAGAAAAAATAGCTTTCTCTCTGGGGATGGATTGATTGAGATAGATGGATTTCTCCATACATCATAGATATATTTTATCGAGTCTGACTTTTACTTTCGTATGATAGATAGGGCCTATGCATTTGTCGAAACGATATACATCTATGATAGTCTTGATCCAACAAGACTAGTCTGGTCAGTGTTATAAAGTGTCAGCGTCCTGATATGCTCAGGGGGGCCTGTCTGCCTGAACCAAGAGCCGTTACAGACGGCCTAGCAGGCAGGCAGTGGTGGGAAAAGCACTCACATTTTTTACTTAAGTAAAAGTATCAATACTGCAATGTAGAACAATGTACTTGAGTAAAAGTACAAACGTATTGGTATCAAAATGTACATAAAGTTCCAAAAGTATAAAGTATTCATTATACAGAATGTCCCATTTCGCAAGTTTTCAAATGCATAAAATGTATAAAAATCTTTTGAAAATTGCATATACAAGCTCTCAATGCATCGCATCGCGACACATTGTGAGCTTGTAGATCGGCCATTTTCAAATGGCCGAAATGGATATATGGCTGAAGTGGTTACGTAGAGCCTACAGTAACCACTTCAGCCATATATCCATTACAAAACATAGCCTACAGTGTAGGCTATGTTTTGTAATAATAATCCAAATCTACAAATTAACTAGTAATTTAAGTCTTCAAATAATTGTATAATATTTGCCTCTGAGATGTAGTGGAGTAAAAGTAAAAGTACCTCAAAATTACAGTACAGTACTTGAGTAAATGTACATAGTTACTTTATACACCACTGCATGCAGGCAGGCAGGCAGGCAGTCATCCCATCTGGATGGTGGCCTGCAGCTGAGCCCCACAGGAGGCCCGGCTAAGTGGCTCAGACCGCATGGAGCCAAGGGTCAACGCCAGCTGATCTGGGCCCGTAATTTAATTGTATAACCTCGCAGGGTGACAGGTTGATGTGATGGTGTCAGTGTTTCCACAGTTGCAACCTTATCCCCAAATGCTTGGAATTCATTTAATTAAATATAAATAAATGTAAAAAAAGCATGTCGTGTGCATTTTGAGAGGAGATTTAAATATGGGTTTGTGCAGGAATGTACCTCATTGCTTGTCTTGTAAAGTAACTAAGTACATTTACTCAAATACTGTACTTAAGCACAATTATGAGGATTTTTTTTACTTTACTGGAGTATTTCCAATGTTCAGTACTTTTACTTCTACGCCACTACACCTCAGAGGTTTACTCCAGTACAATGTTTAGTTAGCCTACTAGTTAGGCTACTTTGTAGATTTTATTTATTACAACACATACATGAACCACTTCTGCCAGTGGTGTGTTCTACCAGTATTTTGAAGGGGGAAAAAATAGTACACCCATACGCTGGAGGAGGGGCTGGGCCTAGGAAGAACGTGCACTTCAATCGCCTTTTTCAGATGATAATGTGATGTCCGAGCACTTCCATGTGAAGCCTTGGGTGTGGTGTGGCTATATTGAGGTGACAATGACCGCTGGCCATGAGAGTGTCATAGTACTTCACACGTTAACTTAACAATACATATAATGGCACACTAATTTAGTATTCAAAGTATGTGGCGTATATAAATATATGCGTGTATGTGCGCGTGCATGTGCCGTGCGCGAGGGAATCCTAGACTACAGCACTGGAATTCAGTCCTACAGTAATTACATTTCGGCCATTTGAAAATAGCCGATCTACAAGCTCACAATGCCTGGCATTGAGACGCATTGAGCTTGTACATCTGCTATGTTCTGCTATCTGCTATTTTAAAAAGATTTGCAATGCATACATTTGAAAATATTGAAATGGGACATTCTGCATAATGAGTAGCCTACTTTCTACTTTTGGTACATTTTGATCCCAATAGGTCTACTTTTGTACTTTTACTCAAGCACATTTTGAATTCCGGACTTTTACTTGTAACAGAGTATTTTCTACATTGCAGTATTGATACTTTTACTTACGTAAAACATTTTTGTACTTTTCCCACCTGTAGGCCTACTGAATGAACAGCGCCCAGCAGACTTACCCATAATGCACCATGATCATGCCTCCTGTTTCCAGCTTCACACCAGGCTGTTTATGGCGTTATGAGGTCAGTGTTAATGTACTGTTTCATGTGTACATTCTGCAATTGATTTTGCTTAACAAATATATTTTGAGTAGTTAGATATAGGCATTAGCGTATTTATAGTTTTGCGTTCAAAATCGGGATTTTCATAATAGCTTCAATTGTTGTGGCTGCTCAAAGACAATTGTCTTTAATTATGCATTGCTTACTTTTACATTACAGTCTAGCTTGTGCATGTATCATGCAGTGGTGTAAAGTCACTAAGTACATTTTACTCAAGTACACTTTTGAGGTATTTTTTACTTTACTGGAGTATTTCCAATTTTATGTAGGCCTACTTCTACTCCAATATACATCTCAGAGGCAAATATACGTTTACTCCACGACATAACTTTCGTTACTATAGTTGCTTTGTAGATTTTGATTATTATTACAAAACACATTAACCAACCACTTCAGCCCTATTTGAAAATAGCAGCTCTACAAGATCTGCTATTTTCAAAAGATTTTTTAAACACATTTTATACATTTGAAAACTTTCTGCATAATGAGTACTTTCTACTTTTGGTACTTTAAGTACATTTTGATACCAATACGTTTGTACTTTTACTCAAGTACATTTTGAATTCTGGACTTTTACTTTTACTTTAAGTAACACGTCTTCTACATTGTGGTATCGATACTTTTACTTTTTGAGTACTTTTCCCACCACTTTTATCATGATTTAATTGTTATTCAGTCAGTGGGTTATTCATGTCAGTAAAATGTCCCCCCTATAGTGCTGTTAACAAGCTCTCTTCTCTTCAATGTGCTGTAACTAAGCAACTAAGCACTCCTGTGATTGTAACCGCTTAACCTCATTTATACCAGGGACCTTGTGTGTGTGTGTGTGTGTGTGTGTGTGTGTGTGTGTGTGTGTGTGTGTGTGTGTGTGTGTGTGTGTGTGTGTGTGTGTGTGTGTGTGTGTGTGTGTGTGTGTGTGTGTGTGTGTGTGTGTGTGTGTGTGTGTGTGTGTGCGTGCGCGCGCGTGTTTGTTTGTTGCTCTCAAGTCTATAAAAAGTCCCTTAGTGTTAATGAACTCTCTGGGTTCTCATCCCAGCTATTCAAAGTCTGCTGCTGTTGTCCTTGCGTAAACCCCATAACATATCAGGAATTACATCATGTGACACGGTTGTGAGTGTCACTGTGTAATTTTAGTTCAACATATAAAAATGCAACTGCTCACCCCTTGTGAACAAAAGAATTTACGGGCCCGTTGTTGTCAGTGATGGGTGCCCCTCATGCCTTTTTTAAGCTTGTTTTTACGAGGTCATGCGTTCTCTGAATCCCTGCCCAAACGTTGACGTCTCTGGGCAAAAGCTCTCTCAAGTGCAGGGCTAGAAGTGTACCAGTGTCTCACTGCCAGTGATGGACAAAGCACTCAACCCCAGTACTTGAGTTAGTATAGATAGGCTACTCCTGGTCAAATATAACTTAACTACAGGTGAAAAGTTGCTCTGTCAAATGTGTACTTGAATTTTCATTCTAATATCAGTGTCGCTCTAATGAAATTTAGACATTTTCCCCCAAATTCTAAAATGTTCCAGAAATTTCCAAAAAATATCAATAATAGTGAAAATATTATTTTCACGGTGCTACCTGTTGTGAGCTGCTATTTTGAAATAGGCTAATTCAAAATGTACCTTTTCACTTCCTAGAAAGGTAGTGGAGTCAAAAGTACAATATGTAAACGTACAGATACCCCAAAAATAAGTAAATGAACCTTGTTACTGCTTTGTCAGTAGCAATAAGAAATACTTTGGTGTGTTAAAGTGTGTGTGTGTGTGTGTGTGTGTGTGTGTGTGTGTGTGTGTGTGTGTGTGTGTGTGTGTGTGTGTGTGTGTGTGTGTGTGTGTGTGTGTGTGTGTGTGTGCGTGCGTGCGTGCGTGCGTGCGTGCGTGCGTGCGTGCGTGTGTGTGTGAGTGTGGGGTGGGGGGTGTATGGGTGCCCACAACAAAAGAGACCCATTGTAATGGATACCTCTTTCTCATGCTATGGTTATAACCACGTCTGACCTTCAGAGTGTGTGTGTGCCACATGTCTTCATGCATGTATTTGTGCTGTGTGTGTCTCACAGGGTCACATAGCATGCTCAATTCGCAACACAAAGGCCTAACCTAATGAGGCTAAAGGTAGAAAATTAGAATGGTTTTAATTATCACACTAAGCCCATTAAATGACTTCACACATGTCAGCTTAAATCCTCAGCAAAATAAACATTCCCTTGTTCATGGGAATGCCCTCCTCCAGAATGACATTCCCAGCTGCACAGAGCGGTTTGTGGAAAACCGATCCATGGAAAGGGAGTTGTTCCTCACTTAACACAGTCTTACCCACGGTATTCAGTAAATGCCAAGTCGAACAGAATGTTATGGTTGTCTACGGTTCACTGAAATATTTCTTTATTGTTCAATTTTTCATCCTCTGACAAATGCAAGAAATAAGCACCTCTGACACATTGTTCATAAACAAAATAAATAATGTAGCTTTATTTTCCCTTGTGGAATACATAACACACACATTATTACACTTTTACATTCGTTTACTGGGGGAAAATGCTGGTGTTTCATTTTTCTAATTTCAGCCACGTTTCCTCTTAAGGCAAGAATAAAGAAAAAATGTCACCCCGTCGTTGGAACAGCAAAAGACCTCCTGAAATGTCCGTATCCAAAGCATGGTGATAGAAGAACGTCTAGATTTTGTTGGGGATTTGTTGAACAAAACCAATTTCTTCGTAAGCCACATATTGTACGCCTGTACATAACTCAGATATGATCATAATTTATGAACACACTTTATGTTATGCATAGGCGTAAAAGAGGTGGATTACGATGACCATGTGTTACACGGCCATCTAGCCACGCTCCGTAGAAACCACTTCATACTACAGTGGTATCTACTTTCTCACAAGGCCAAAAATAAATGAGGGGATTGTTATGCAGAGTATCTCTCTGTGTGTGTGTGTGTGTGTGTGTGTGTGTGTGTCTCTATCTCACTTGTTCACACACACACACACACACACACACACACACACACACACACACACACACACACACACACACACACACACACACACACACACACACACACACACACGACATATGAGAGAGTTTCTTACACTTGTCAGCAAGGATTTTGACACGTTTTGAACCTTGCTATTCATCATTTCAACAGATCATGTGCCGATAGAGAGAATGTTGACCATGTCTACCATTATTCATTCTCACTGCTGTTACTGCTATGACACCTTAATTAATTATCTAATCATATCTTGTTTTATCTGTCTATCTGGTAGCGACGAGGCCGTATGTCACAGCCAGGTTCCACAGCAGTGCTGCTGAGTGGAAGCCAATATATGCCTTTGTCAAGAGTCAGCTGAGATATGAGTAGAGCCAGAATGCAACTCTACCCCGGAAGACAGTGAGTACAATAAAACACTTTATTGCCCCTTGACAATAGGAGTGATTGAGTCCGAGGCATGACTCTGCAGTCATACATAAGTTTAATTATAGTGTTCATAGGCCGTTTCCTGATGTTTCAATCATACATTATTTTTGTTGGATGCTATCATCCAAATTACAAAGGACAAAGTAAGCACGTGTGTAAGTCAGTGTTCTGTCTCTATGTGATATGTGCTGGTGACAATGGTCATTTCTTCCCTGGGGATTAATAAATTATAACATTATTATCATCATCATCATCTTAAAGTATTTTGAAGAAATTGTATGTGCTGCCATTTCCTTGTTTTGTAAAGAAAGGGGGAAAGAATATTCTTGTTACTCCTCCTTGTGAAAGCAGTCATTGTACATTTGGCAACCTGCACAGGAAACCCAGACTTAAATCCTCACACTAATCCTGTGGAAACAGCCTGCGTTGCCAGTCACAATATTATCCTCCCAAATAACCATTCCCTGGTTCCGCAAACAAACAAAGCGACCAATCAAGGGGCTCACCGCCGGAGCTTAGCTCTCCCCTTTGGGTAACATGCTCTCACTTGGGACACATGCTAATGCACTCTCACTCAGTGCTATTCTTCCCCTGATGGTAATTTATTACTGAGAGCGAGGTGTCCCGAGTAACGCTTTGGCTTCCAGATGTGAAACTGCAGACAGTTGAGGCCACCACAAAATGCGAATAATCTTGACACGGTGTCCAGGCGACTGGAGACGCCCCTCGGTTCCTCTAGCAGCTAAATTGATCCCGACACCTACTGTAGAGTGACTGATGGCATTCTTAGCACACCACCATGCTCCCACGTCTAGCCAGCTTGTGTGAGTGTGTGTGTGCGCGCACGCGAGTGTGTGTTACTGTTTGTGTGTGTGTGTGTGTGTGTGTGTGTTTGTGTGTGCGCGCATGTGCCCGTGTATGTGTGTGCGACCGTGCGCTGTAGAGGTGATAATCAGGGGACTCTCTTGTCCCTGTTGTTGTGCTGTGCGATGCCGTCCCATTAAGCAGGGGCTCCCAATTGGTCCAGCAGTGCCTTTCAACTCAACCCCTCCTCCCCCCCTCCCCAAAGTCTAACTCTTCTGTCATTTCCTCTAAATCTTCACTCAACCTCCTGGCCATTTCCCTTTGAAGGAGTTCTGAACTGTTTTGTGTGTGTGTGTGGGGTTCCTCCTGCTTGACAGCTAGGAGAAGATAAGCAGCGTGGAGCGTATGTTAGAGTGAAAGAGAGTGGGAAAGAAGAGGCTAAAAGGGGGGCTTTACTGCCAATGCCATTGCTGCTGTCGATCAGGGGCGGTAGAAAGAGTGAGCCCCCTGCTAGAGTGGTCCGCAGCCGGCTTCTCTACTCTGGTCTGTCTGCCTCTCTGTCACCTCTGTCATCACAGGAGAAGGAGAGAGAGACAGAGAGAGAGAGAGAGAGGGGGGAAAAGAAAGTTGCCTCATCAGGATTCGCTGTCTTTGGACTTGTGCTAGTTCATTTTTGAGGGGGGGGGGTTTATTAGAGGGTGGGGGGTTGGGGACAAGGGGAGTGAGTCAGTGAGAAAGTAGTGTCGTGCTGCAGGTGGTGCTAGAAGGTTTGTTTTTGTCATGCAACAGGCCTGGGACCAGAGCAATATCCAGGCACTCTACTACGAAAGTCTCAAGAACAGGCAAGCGAAAATGCTTGGGAAAGGACATGAAGGATACCCCCCGAAGGCATCCAATGAACTTATGCAGAGGTAAGGGGAAATCTTCCACCAATATACAGTATATAGTAGGAGTGCTGTATATAGGAGCTGTATCCATTCCGCAATGTGGCTGCATGAAAAATGCATTTGTTCAAGGAGGATTTAGGAGATGGTATTTATGAGTATATATCTTGCCATAAGTAGCTCTGTTGGCGTGAAAGTGACTGCAGAAGATGAGTTATGTCAGAATATCCTCCGCTTTGGAGAAGAAAAAACTTCATGTTGGAATGCTTCATTGTTGGCTGTAAAAGATGGATGGTCCAGATGGAATCACCCACTGTGATTCTGCCCAAAAAAGTGAATTTATTGAATTTTGCCCCCATAGTGTGTTTCCCATGAAGCAGTGAGATTCTGCTGAATCTATGAAGCCTGGCACTGAAAAGTTCAATATAAAATGTAGTATAAACCAACAGTAGCATAATCAGTTCACAGAAGGTTTTATGTATTTATTTTAAATAATGTGAGGACTAATTTAAAATGCAGACTCAGAAGAAATAATTTCATAGGTTAAGTGCAAGCTTAAATTGCTGTTAATTTTACACTTCCCTGAAATAGCTGTAGACCCATGTGTCCTCTCTATATAACATGTTTAAAGTTAACTTTAACTTTATTTTAAAATAATTTGTTAAGACACTCTATTACAAAAGACACCATGTTGTTTGCATTAGAAGTAAGAAAATAAATAGGCGAAGGTGTAAACCTTGAAGATGAAATAAATCAATACATTTGATAAAACTTCTGTATGTGGCTGTAGTTAATATAAGTTGGCTGGCATTTTCTGACAATCACTACATAATCACGTAGATCTTGTAAACCATTATTTTTAATTGTTAAACAAAGTCTTAAATAAAGACTAGATATCATGACGTACTGTAACTGCAATTGTCTCATTTGATTAAATGAATGTGATGAAACGAAATCCCCCTTTAGCCAAGCAACATGTTTTTTAGTATTGAGGAAATATATATTCTTTAAAGATATTCTTTCAGCATTTTCTCCTTTATTTTGATAGTGACAGTGACAGAGTAGAGAGACAGCAAAGCCGGGAGAGCTAGAGGGAATGACATGCAGCGAAGGGCCTCGGGTCGGATTCAAACCATACTTTATAGAACTGAGGAAGACTTAAATTGATTAATTATTCATTTATCATTATTTTTGATGAGATCTGTTGAGATTTGACTACAAATTGATTACTCTGTGTATGACTGTTTTTAAGTCTTACATCTTCCTTTGATTGGGTTATGAATTCCTTACTTTTAAAACGATCCCATTCATGTAAGAATAATAAATGGCACTAGCTTAATATATAATAATTTGTTATGTAAACAGTAGGGTGAATTTAAAGTGCTACAATAGATTGTGTGTGTGTGTGTGTGTGTATATATATATATATATATATATATATATATATATATATATATATATATATATATATATATATATATATATATATATATATTCTATAATTCTATTATGAAGATTTAAAATGAATTAGATTAATATATTTAAGAGGTAGTTACAAATGTGTGATTTAATAGTACTGACACCTTTATGCTGGCTAAGTGGCTATAGATAAATAACTTAGTTTTAGAGTATTTTTCATGAGGTATCATTGGATACCTCAACTACATTTATGGAAATGTAGGTGAAATAGCGAGGTGATGTATCTTGCAACAAGAATTAAAATAAGACTAATGCTAAATTGAGATCCTTATTTATAGTTTGTTAATCTGTCCACGTCACTGTACATAAACATTAACCTAGTCAAGAAAACATAGGCCTATCACATGTATATATGACAGCTTTACCATAATTGAGCTAAGCTGCTGCAAATGTTATGTAGCAATGTGTTACGTTATATCAGGTCAAAAGCACCACAGCAAAACCCTGCTGTATGCTGCTCTTTAACAGGCCTACATCAGTATTATCATCACAAATTTCTTTAACATAATAATTGATTCAATTAAAATGATTTTGCTTTAAACTAGACATGTAATCCACACAATGGGGGCAGATGTTTTTCCTGACTGTCGGATTTAACAGAAAAAGACTAATGTATTGCCTTTACTGGATTCTTGTCTTAAAATAGTACTCACCATTTTTTCCATCAGAGGTTTGCTCTGGATTTATTAAACAAATGATCATAGAATTTTTAGGTTGCATTTGCACAAATGTGTGCTGGTGGGCGCCATGTGGGTAGTCTGCTGAGCTAGAAAGTGAAAGGTTAGAGCGGCCCATTTATGGTTTTGCAGTCCGCCATTTCTATTTTAACACATTAACAGTTTATGTACATACATGTATCCCCACATGACGTCCAGCCATTTTTATTATGTTTTGGGATCTGTCAGTATCAAGTCTACATGATTTATTACTGTAGCTCTGGGCCACTTTATTTGACACCATGCCAAGTGTGTAAAGATCTATATCTAAAAAGTTGACTTAGGGCATATGGTGCAAGTTGCCGATTTAAATCATTTTAAATACTTCTATGAAATTACTTTGTAATTACTGTGTTACTATTATGCCACTTACATTATGAAATATTTAACAGTTACATTGAAATTGCTAAGTTGTATTAGTTGTGCAAATAACACCCCCAAAGGAAAAATAAAATAGAACTTTGCTGAAAAATTAATAGCTGTTAGATGAGATAGGATGGTACACAATACGCACATGAACCGAAATCACTTTGTAATTGTTTAAAAAGAAAAGTCAATCTCCTCTTTTTATTGATGTGTTGATCTTATGTCACAACACTTAACGCTGACTATTTAAGGGTAGTGCTTGAAACGTTATTTTCTACGCATGCAAAACAAAAGGCATGTGAGTTATTTTTTATTACATCAGATAATTTACACCTTTGTCAACAATATGCATATTTATCTATTTTGAAACAAACAAAAAAAACAAAAACACAGCGTAATAATGGCATGGCTTACCTGTGCATTTGAAAAGGCTTTGAGAGTTGAGACAGTTAGCTAAAATAAATATCTGTTATCTGGCTAACTGGATTAATCGCAATAATAGCTTATGTCTTAAAAGAAAACTTCACAGCAAAAAAAAAGTTTTTTTCTTTCGATCAATTACTCACCCTGTGAAACCTTCAATTCATGGAGATCTTTTGTTTGTGTCTCAAAGCAACAAAGAAAATACTTGATGAATTGAAGGTAATAGATGAACAGCAACAAACAAACTATATCAAAAATGTGTTAATACACTCTCAAACAACTCACTCAACCAATCACAATATAGTCCACGTGCCTTGTATCCAGTCGTATCGTCAGTTCTACCAAAACACCTTCTAAAACACAGTGAAGGAATGCAATACAAACAAAAGTTTTCCATGAATTCAAGGCTTCACAGAGTGAGTTACGCATACGGGAGGGGGGGGGGGGGGGAGTCCTTTTGGGGTGAAGTATTCCATTAAAATATCAGTTGAAAACATTTCTTCAATCTTAATGTAATGGTAGAATTGCTCTCCTGCATCTTTTTACATTGGACTTTGTGATATCCATATATCTTGAACGTCTACATATCACCAAAGGTGTGCTAGCGTGAGCTTTGTGTTCTAACGTTGATTAGTAGCGTAAGTTGAGCTGCGATTGGTGTAGCAGCGTCAGCTGAGTTACATGTGGTGTACTTTTGAGGGGACCGAGAAGTCGAGATACAGACAAACCCAATCTAGAAGCTGGCGCCTTTGATACCAGGCCATAATAATTATTGGGAAAAAAAATTATAAACTGCCATATTGCCGTTCCAATATATCGCCTGAGATATAGGTCAATCCAATAGGCTATATCTGACAACCTCTATAATTTATATAGAAGAATTGCTAATGTTATGCTATGAGTATGGGCTTAATTATTAGCACGGACAGCTAAACCTTTCATGCAATTAATTTGTATGAAACCTCCCTCAAAGTGTTAACCCAAATATTTATTACGAAACGTTCGCCGTTTGTACAATTTGATCCTGTGTGATGGCGCTGTGTTCTCTTTGGGTTAGAGGTCTGGTGTAATTCTGCCTGGCGACTCAGCACCTGTTGGGGTCTTTTCAACCAGTCAGGTTCTTAAGTTCTTCACTTTTACTTGATCAAATATTTAAAACAGCTACAAGAGTGTGTCCCTCCAAACAAGACTTCAGTTCAGTTAACCAGTAAACACTTAAGCACATTTTAGTCTAATGTCAAGCTAAAATTGCAGATCTTTCATCACAACGCATTTTGAGCTTGTAGATTTTCTATTTTACTAACGCCAACCCCAAATATTTCCAAAAATGTTCAATTTCTTTTTGAAAAAGTTTAATTATTATTATTTTGCACATTTTGAGGAAAAAGTGTCAAATGTTTAAACTATCACCAAAACTATCATCAAAATAGATAAGTGGATACTACTCTATTTTTCTCTTGTGTGCAATTTATATGCAGATTAAAACACAAATAACTCAACCCCGCTCTGAATACAACAAGACAATGACATGCAGACAGAGCACCAGTCTTCTAGCAGCAGTGTTTCCACCTATCCTACTATTAGCATGGCATTTTAGGTTCAGTGACTGTGATAGATTGCACTCCAGGTTTGTGGGTAAAAGTATTAGTGAAGCGTTATTAAGATGTTTGGATCATTAGGGGTTTCACCTTTGCCATCCTCTGTTTGTTTTTAGTTTTTTTTCTCCATTTTGTTCTCTTTATCATCCCTCTCTCTCCCCCAGCTGCCGCCTTTATATCACTCTGGCAGCTTGTCATTGGAGGGGAAGTTGCCTCTGACCTCTGACAGGGCTCTGTGATGGCCAGTGCACAGCAAAATCCGTAGTATTAGCTCTTGAGTGTGTAAAAAAAATCTATTTATCTATCTATTTATCTTATTATCTATCTTATTATCTTATCCAACCTACTTGCTTCAAGGTCAGGGGCGAGTCAACTTGT
The DNA here is from genome assembly GCF_963454915.1 of Gymnoscopelus microlampas. NCBI lineage: Eukaryota > Metazoa > Chordata > Actinopteri > Myctophiformes > Myctophidae > Gymnoscopelus > Gymnoscopelus microlampas. The sequence goes on from NC_139939.1 coordinate 18,846,317, forward strand.
CAAACTCTCCTTGCAGCTCTTCGATAGCACCGATCTGTGAAAAATGCCACAGGAAAGGTAAATCCCTATTGGTCTGCTGTCTGACAGGAGTGTTTACATTCAAGTCACCTCTCTTTCTCACCTGCTTTGTGGAAGGTGTGTGGTTAGTGTGTCTGTCATGTGGATAGTAGTGCTGAAAAGGACACATTTAGAACACATAATCTTAAGAAGGCAAATGGTTCTTTCTTCTAGCGCTGATGGTAAATGGTGGCTTTTGTAGTCAAGCGGTTTAGCATAGAGTTTAGCATTTCCTGTTGTCTTTCTTTGAAATGCTTATTGTAGGGCAGGCTACACTGACACATCCGAAGTGTTAGGAAGAAACTAACCCTAACCCTCTGATGTTCCCTACCTGCAAGTTTAATGCAGATTCAGGATATGAAAATGTTTTCAACAGGTGGTTAAAATGTGGCCAGAAATGTAATCATGACACAAACTATAACTACTAACTAATTTTCTACTTACTAACTAATTATTTGTGTTCTTTAGTTCATGCAAAAATGTTTTGCGCTCTGTTTTTGTAATTTAATAACATAGGCACTAACAGCCATAATGACTACATTGGGAGAAAAAGCGGAAATAAATAATTCCCTATTAGTAATAGGCAATTATTTATTTCCGCTATTTTTTTGTCATTAGTCGCAATTTAGTCATTATGTCAATTCCAGAATTCCCCAACGGGAGGACATAGCACCTCCACCCTACAACATCAAACTGTTCAACACCCACCCACTAACAGGCGCTGCCCCAGCCCATAGAAAGGCAAACGGAAATGCACTGATTTTAAGATGTTAAACTTTAACATGTCATTTTCATGATTGCTTGAACTCATCTGTGATTCCCATCAGCGACTGGTGTTGGAAATTAGCTTTGGCTATATACAAGTGTACAGTACATCGGACACTGCTGCAATTTGAATGATTGCTTGAACTCATCTGTGATGCCCATCAGGGGACTGGTGTTGGAAATTAGCTTCGGCAACATACATGGGTACAGTGCATTGGACACTGATTCTGCAACTGTCAATCTTTCTCTGCACTTGGCCCCTGACAAAAAAAAGAAATGCTCTCAACTAGTGGGGCTGATTTTTTGTTTAAAAATGAAAAAAAAAAAAAAAAAGATTATTGGTGGCAGAATGTATTTAATTATATCGTATATTCATACCCAGATTATCCACTGAGGTATTAGTTAGAGGAAAGGCCATGGGGTCACCTAAACCAGCAGGGGTCTTTGGTGGACATGAAAGTGGCAATGAAGGTGGCAATTCAGCCGGTAGTTTTTACTGTATGCATATATGCCAACTGACATTGCCATTCCTACAGCACAGCTGCCAACAGGGCTACAACCCAACACAAAATGAACACTGTACTGTGTAGTCTCGCGTAGCCAGACGATCACAGATACGTCTTTGGAAATCTAAATTCAGTGTATGGGCTTGAATAGCGGACAAATCCAGCTCTGACAAACCTAGGCCGACTGCTTTGAAAAGCAATCCTAATACCATCACAATATGAAGGACTACCCTAAAGCCTTTGCGTTCTGTGATGCTGTTGAATTGTTTTCAATTTCTGAATGGTTTCCACTCAGTTTTAGCTCATTCATTCGTTGAATTTAGATTTCACCAGACGCATCAGTAGATGTCTATCTCTGATCGTCTGGTTGCATACAGTGTAACAGTGTTGGTACTTGGTAGGCCAACTCAGTGTCATAGAAATGTGTTATGTCACATCCTAAATGACTTTAAGAGTAATGTTCTCACATGAGAATTCTGAAAAACAAGAATTTACAACTTAGGGAAATGTCAACTGTTATTAGGCAGTTAAATATGAGCCTTTGCCAAAGTTGTAAATTCTTGTTTTTCTGAATTCCCATTTGAGACCATTACTCTCAAAGTCATTTAGGATGTGACATAACACATTGCTATGACACTGAGTTGGCCTACCAACAAGTTGTTTGGTGAAATTAAGATGAAACATGGAGGTAGCCATCTATCAACATTTCTAAAATGATCTATCTACCTGCCTTTACCTTGTGTTTCTAGATGGCCAAAGTTATTTCTCCTGCAGGAAATAAAAGGTGTGAAGCCTCTCTTGCTGGTACGACCAGCAGGACTTTCCCATGCCTCACATGCTAATAGCTCTCGCCTGGGCAGTGGTCGTGTGTAGACGATTGACCATTGATTAGCGAGTCGACTTAACAGCTCTGCCACAGCGGGGGGGGGCCCTGTTCGAAAAGCACAGTGTTTGTGTGAACTAGGCCAAGAAAAATATATTCCCCAACATTTTGTATTTGTTATTTCAGAGATAGAGACACAGGTGGTATGTAATCCCACTGCTACACGGAGGCCAAAAGTTTAGCCATGCAGGCATGGCGGTGGTATGAAAGGGTGGGGTGCGGGGTGGTGAATAAACAATGCTCAACGTGCCTGTCGCCTCTTATGAAATGTATTTGGAAATACCATTAGAAGGGCGCTTGTGACATTAGCATAATGCGCTAACTGCCCCTGGGGCTAGATGGTATCCATCTCTTCAGTGACAGCTCGCTGCGCCACAGCAATGCAGCAGTGGTCTTACTGTACACGCAGGACTATTTGTAGTAGAGATGATTTTTTTATAACCCATTCCCTTACAGAAATTGTATATTTATTTACTGTGACACCTCCCCGAGGTGTCCCCCTCCCCCTCGCTGTGGTTTTGGAGCCCCCGCATGTGTTCATTGCAGTGTTGACACGAGGCAGCAACTGGGGCTAATCTTGATGTTAAATGGCTGACAGTTCCATGGCACCAGCCAGAGACCTCTGTAGGGTCACTTTAATGGCAACGCAACATTTTATGTCCAGTCCCTGCCCCCTGCTGTGTGCTCAGAGATGATAAATCCTGCTGAAAATACAGAACAGCAGAGGAATAATGAGAAATAAGAGCACAAGTCTTCTAAAGCGGAATTTTTGGCTTTCATTATTCTTGCGCTATAGAAAATGTAATTATAGCTGCTTTTAGGAACTTATTTGAATGAATAGCACATTATTTTAACCAATCTGTATGATAGAGTATATTAAGACAATAACTAGCACATCTGCAGTAGTTGAAGGTGGTGTCCCTACTCTTGCACTGAGGAATTTAGACCCTGGTAGGACACCGTCTAGTTGACAAGTAGTACTGCCTGAAGTTTATAGGGCAATATCTCCCCCGACCAAGTAAGGGTAGAAGTGTGATTTCTCATGTGGGATAGCCGGGTTCCAATCACATAGAATTAGAAAGTAATGGATTGCAGCTTTAAATGAACTGAAGCCTCTGGACTGGATTTGTGAGAGTGAACCTGCTCTCATGCTTTTTGTGACAGTCACTTGAACGCACATGATGGCTGTGCACGCAGTGTAGTCCTTCTCATCTACCTGGTGTGGAAATAACAGAAAGTTGGAGCAAAGTTTGATGAAAAATGTAGTGATAACCAATTAATCTTTCCTGCATCTGTTTGATATGAGCACAGTTCATTTTTTATTATTATTTATTTTTGTTTCCAGCTACTTATAACTGCTTGATTGGAACAAAAACCTTTAGCCGGTGCAGCAATCCATAAGCAATATATCAGATTTTTCAGGAATTATAGCCATACTGAACTTCTATTAAGAAAGATCAGATCTCCAAACTTCTTTGAAGAACTACTTTACTAGTTTTCATCTTTCTTTCTTCCTTTATCTTTATTTATTTGTAACTGTTCATTATTGCTGCACAGATGTGTGAGGAACCAAAACAAACAGCTTTACTCTCATATACTTGTATGTAAGACATAGCAATTCAAATAATCTTAAAACTTATCTTATGATACTGTGACCCACAGTCACAGGTCTGGATCGTAAGAACACACCAACTGCTTTTTATCTCTTTAGTTGGAACCTTGAAACATTTCGCATGAAGCAGGGTGTTTTTCCATGGCTGAATAAAGAACTGTCACTGAGGGGTTTATAAGTGTTGAGTTTGTAGTCTTAGTGGGGGTAACTATCTGGAACTTTGGGAATGGACAGAGTTTAACAGGCTTATAGTCTATATCAGAGTTAACTCCAAACAATGACACAAGAGCTATACTTAGTATTTCCCGCTGTGTATTTTTACCAATGCACAACGCAGGCACTATTGACAGGGATACATTTGTTAATACTGAAATCATCGCTCTATGTATTGTTCTAACAGGCTGTTTTATCTTTTCAAATAATGGGCATTTAACAAATTAACTTATACAGAGGGAATTGCAGTGAGGGGTTCAGCAACTTGCGCAATGATACTTTGATGTTGTTATTTATGCCTGGGACATTAATACACATCATGAGGCTATAGAGTCAATATAGGCCAATATGGGCCATCTTGTCAATGTATCTACCTAGTCCAGTTATCCATACATTCTTAGTTAATGGCTGTCTAATACTATATATACATTTCTGAAAATGGTTCAGTAAGATTTGTTAAATTAAAAAAATGAAACATTACCTACCTTGTGATTGGCAGTTGTAGTTTCATTTCAAATGTCATTTTCAACACTTTGTTTCCCCGCTCAATATCAAGATGGTCGTTTCTAATTAAAGTTCTACACTTTAATTGCACTGACATGCAAAACCGTCAAACTCTAACGACCAAAAGTAACTGGCTGGAGGCTTCTTCTCAACTGAAACCTTTAGCCAGCCACCTGACAGTAAACTATAAAATCCATAGTGTTCGTTTAACTCAAAGATTGTACAAATGGAACCAAATGGGGGTCCATGTGGTTACATTTGTACACTCTCTGAGTCACAAATGGATAAATGAACACTGAGGGTTTTACTGTGTAACTGCAGTCCTGCAACAGTGTTTCAAATTTCACATAGTCAATAAAGTGTCGAATTCTGATTCACTGTAGAAAAACGATATACTGTATGAATGAAACCATTTTATGATGTCCTGTGCACTCTTCCTGGCTAGTGTGATGGATTAGTGCGATGGCTGTTCACCTAAAGTATGCACAGATATCCTGCTGTGCTATTAAGCTAGCAGAATCAGTGTGCTAAACTTTCAGGCCGTTTCCCTTGGCGCTAGTGGGGATGAGGAGACGCAATAACTTTAAAGATTTGTTTTATTTTATTTAAATCATTAAAATATTGCCAGTGTCAGCCATGGTGTGCGAATCAGCTGTCAAACTCTGTCTCATATTATGCTGACAGGTCAATGGGAAGTGTTTTTTCCAAAAAATAAATGACAAAATATTAGTCAGTCATTAGAGTGGTTCTATAAAGAATAAAGAATGTGAAAATATAGCTTATAATCTCTAGCTTATAATGTCACAACTAGTGACAGCTAGATCCAAGATAGTATTAAATGCAGTAACGTTAGATAAGTAATGAGTTTCACGCCTGCAATCATTTTGCCTATTTATTGGGTGTCCAATTTTTTACGGGACCACTACCAGAATAGCCCTACATATACTTACAAATAATAAAGTGTAACTGTAAACGTTAGGAGAAAAGAGTCCGTTCTATAACTTCAACTCCTTGGAGCATTAAGCTCAAACTTCAGCACACAATCACTCGAATCTTTCAGGATCAACTCTTCATCACTACCTCTATGTCCTTATTGCTTAAATATATGAGCTGGCAGAGCTTAAAGGTCTTGGTGTAAACACAATCTAAAATTAACAGGGCTGTTCACATCAAGCTAATGAAGTGCACTGTCTCGGATGAAATCTAGGACACAGGCTGTGAACTTCATATTAAAACAGATTTAGCCTTTATTTGATTGTAAAAACAAGAGATAGCTTTCAAGGGCAAAATGTCAAACATCATGTGGACATTTATTGGGAGAGATTTTTACATTTAGCAATGTGGCGTGCATGTGCCGAGTTTTATTGGGTTCCACTTGCTCCCCAAGTAAGGGCAATTCTCATTGGTTAGCGGCGGGCATCGCCTCATGGGTAACTATTGGCATCCATGTTAGAAGGGTGCAGTTAGCATTAGATATGCCCGAGGTAAGACTTCTTCCTCAGCATGTGATATTTCTATGATAGTCTGTATTATTATGTAATAATAATGTGATGATTACTAGTCGGTATGGACATGCTAAATATAACTTCATAAATTAGTGATTGGTTGTACATGTTTTCAATTAGTTATTTTGTCATAGAATGGTATTATGGTTAGCTACAGCAAACTAGTTTTGCTAATGTTGCTCATTCTTTTGTAGAAGTGCTGAGGCTTGGAGCCTGCAAAGAGACCGAGCAGAGATTCTGTTTCATCAGGTACACATTGTTTTTAGTGCGTTGTATTTTTGTCGTACATTACTCTATGATTCATAATCTAGAATGGGCCAGTTAACATGAGATATGTCAGAGAGTGCTGACTGAGGCTTAGGGCATGTGTTAGCCCAGCACAGAGACTGACCAGAGATTATGTTTCACCAGGTAAATAAAAAAAATATGTCTATGCAGAGAGGTGTCCGGACTTTCATTGATCAATACAATGCAGATTTACTAATGGATACCCATATGCATACTTGTGTGTGCATGCATGTGTATATTTGCACCTCAATTGACTTTCCCTTCAATAAGTTAATTATTTTACTAATTAGAAATTACTAATTTACTACCAATTACTAATTGACCAATTGAATGCCATGGTGTAGTAAATGGCAAAGAATTGCCCTGAAGCATTCACATGCATTTGACTTTAGTTGTCCTGCTAAAGGCCCACTGGCATACTTCCCCTCCCTACATTTCTAACACCCTCTAAATCAGCCAACACTGGACATCTCAATAACACACCAAAACATCAGTCATGTACACAACTCTCTGTGTGGACAAGGCATTAATCCCTGGTTTTATACCAGACCTTACACTTACGTAGGCAAATCCAAAAAAGAAACCCGGTGAGGGTGCATCATGTTATTATGACCACCTATGTCAGTGGTTCTGAACCTGTGGGTCGGGGACTCCCACATGATTTTTTTTTGGAGGGGGGTCACCAAATGACAGTAAGGTGACAATTGAATGACTTTTAAGACCTTTTGTAATGCCTAAAAATAGAAAGAAAGAAAAGATTAAGACCATTATTGCATCAAAAGTAATCAACTATACTATAAAAACTGGTCAAACATTGGCCAAATTGTCAAATAATATAATAAGAAAGAAAATTGTGAAAATATCTGACACGAGGCGTTGTGAGCTTGTAGATCTTCTATTTTCACAATATGTATTTGTGGAACTGAGTCAAACAAAATTGAGCTCCTACTGTGAAAACAATAAATAATTCACTCTTACATTGGAAAAAAAAATAACTTACATTCCAAGTGCTTGTCAGGGTGGGGGTCCCCAGTTCATATATGATTATTTTGGGGGTCATGGCCTGAAAAGGTTGAGAACCACTGATGTAAGGGACTATTATTAGACAAAGCAATCTAGGGTCTATCGATGAGTCTTTGTTCTTTTCAAAATAGTCACGGAGACAGTGACTAAGTATTTGAAAAGATAGTGATGCAATTTTTAGGTTACATTTCAATCGCTCCAACAGCCATTAGACTGAAACGGACCAGAATCCCCAAATATAAGATTGAATTATGTCATTGGATTCTCTGTAGAATTCGGACCATCTGATGCATATCTGGTCAAATATGAACCCAATATACTGTACGTTATGAGTAAAATATATTATTCAATTGAATATTTAGATATTTGATTTGATCAGACAGGCACCCCCTAATATAAGCCCATTCAACTTCAAAGACTCATTGAAATCACAATAATTTATGGTGACTGGCATTGTCCTTCTAATGCATGAGGAGATCAAACTAATATGAAATTCTAAATATTGAATCAAGCACCTTAAAAACTGGGGTCAACACAAAAGTCTGAGTAGATGTGAAAATGAATCCAGAATTGTTTTAAAGTGAAATACCCCTTGAAGTATATCAAATCTAGTTTTTGTTTATTTTAGTTTGCTCCGAATTGAATACCTCCAGATTCTAATTCTATTCAAGCCAGCTGTATTCACTTCCCTTGCTAATGTTTAGTCATCTTTGGAATAAAGTTGTACGCTACAAGATAAAAGATAAGCTTTAGGATAACCTATTGCAGCAACACATTCATGTCAGTTGTCAGAAGAAGGCTTGCAAAGTTTACTCGTACATACAGTTAAATTCACTGCTCAGCTACAAATGCTAAGAATGTACTGAATGCATGTTGACCCCAGGTTTTAACAGTAGGAGAGCATAGGCTTCTTAGTAGCAGATAAACCTCTGCGTTTCATGTACCACGTAGCCATGCCCGGGTCTGCTCTGCTAGGCCGTCCACCAACAGCTGAGGCTGAGGGAGTTTGCAGCACGTTTGCTCACCCCAAAGGCATCCTGCTTTCATCATATGGTCATCTTTCATCTACACGCACGCTACATTCTGTAAATTTCATGTTGCATGAAATCATCTTTTTTTCTTTTTTGACCTGACCTTCTTAGTCAGGGGACGAATTTTGACCTTCAGGCAGTACCTCTTGTCAACCAGTAGTGGTCAGACCCTACCACAGGATCAGAATTTTGCGTGTGTAGCGTGATTATGATCTAGGGCTAGGCTGTAAAATTGTTGCCACTTTGTCAACCAAGGACACCAGTTATCTATTACCCTTTACAAAATGGTAACATTTATTTTAGATCTTCTTTCCAGTTTTCATCATGTAGGGAAAATGACATTTGTAGGATGTACTCCTATACATTTCTGATTAAGTTCTCCCCAGACTAAAATGCTTTCAGCGCAACAAAGTAACCCTTTCTACGACATCTCCTCTCTAAACTATTATTTAGTTTAGAACAACTTCCGGGTCCAAGTGTGTGTTTTGCCAATATGCTCAGTGCTGTCCCCCCCGTTTTACATAAAAAATATATAACATAAAGAATATAATATTCATAATAATTATTATTTATATAAATACATATATTAGCCTACTTTTTAGGGTTGAGAGAGAGAGAGAGAGAGAGGGAGAGACTGAGAAAAAGAAAGAGAAAGGGGGAGGGAGACACAAACAATAATAACAATAACAGCTAGGATATAATAACAGTTTGCAGCCATAATCCATCCATGGAAACTCGATCCGTAGGCGGGGGTTCCATAAATCCATGGAAGAAGTCAAGTTTGTAACCAGCATTGATGGAACATGAATATGTACAGATGGAGAGGAGATGAGAGCGGATGAGAGGAGGAGAGAGTAGCTCAGTGAGTCATGGGATGTCACCCAGGAATCTAAGCCTATAAATAAGGGTTAGTCCCAGGCAGGCCTATGTTTTATCTAAAAGAAAACAATTAAGCCTACCTTTAAAAATAAGTGAAGATGTCTGCCTCCTGGACCAAAACTGGGTGATTCAAGATTCCACAGGAGAGGAGCCTGATAGTTCTGTCTTCCATTCTCCTCTTGGAGATTCTAGGAATCACAAGTGAACCTGTATACTGGGAGCACAGTGGTGTCCTAGGGTTATTAGGCAGTATGAACTCTTTAAGATATGATGATGCCTGACAAGTAAGGTTTCGTAAGTGAGGGGAGGATTTTAAATTCTATTCTGGATTTTATAGGGAGCCAGTGCAGAGAAGCCATGCAGTGAGGGAGAGATATGATCTCTTCATCTAAGTTCCCATCAGTAAATGCGCAGCAGTAGTCTGGACTGGCTGGAGACTTCTTGTGGAAGCCAGCCTGATAATAACGAATTGCAGTAATCCAGGTAGTAACTAATGTGTGGAATAGTGTTTCTGCATCTTTAGCTTCTGTTTGAATTTTGCAATGTTATGTAGGTGAAAAAAGGCAGCCTTTTAAATGTATTTTATGTGGTAGTGAAAGGACATATCCTGATCAAAGATAGTCTTGCATAGCCAGACTATCACCTATTTAGAGATCTCCACCTACCGGGTTAGGGATATAAGGTTTTGACATCTAAATTAAATTTTGTTAAAACTGGGTAGAAACAATTCAGGGGAAAAAAAACTGCATTGCAGAACCATTGCAAAGAACTTTAAGGCAGTCTTTCATGTTGGGAAGGAGATATGATGTGTTTTCAAAGCAATAGGCATAATTTTGTTTAGCATTTTCACCACCAGATATATCGCTAGGCAGAGATCTCAGATTATCTGGCTATGCAAGACGAGTTCAAAGATTCCATACAGCAGTGCTTGAGGCCAGGGTAATGCAATCAAGAGTAGGAATATCATTGGATAATGTGTTTCTAAGGTGTTTAGGTAGCAGATAAAGGTCTTTATTAAGACATACTTGAAGTTTAGTTAACTGGTTGGTTTCTTCTGACTTCATTGATAAATATAAATGAGTATCATCTGGGTAACGTTGGAAATGTATGGAGTGTTTCCTTATAATATTACCTAAAAGAAGCATATATAAGGTGAATAGTAGACATTGCACAGAATACATTGCAGGTAACATTATTTTATTCGCAAGATAGATAAATGGCATTTTGGAAATCTTCAAATGCTGATGACTGTTGTTTGTGATAGGTGTGCCACAGCATACATTAACACTTAGAGGAAATAGAATAGCATCATTTTATAGATGACTCCCGGAAGTAGGCTATTAAGGTGGTTCAACTGTATATTTATGCTGTATGAGTGTGCCAACCAACACTGACATGTAGCCTACTATTATAACATTCACATCATGCCCTCAATGTTTTCTTTTTTACCTGGTAGAAACATTTAATTAGCATGTCATATCAATTAGAAGCTCATACTTAAGAGATAGCTGATTTTCTTTTTTTAAAGAGAGGGGGGGGAGGGTTGAATGTCTGTGTGTTTATGAATTTTCAAATATGGCCTAATCTAGCCTAATATACTCTGGTCATTTAGCACAAGCGATTACTTATAATGAATGTACAGTATGTTACTGCAGGGTGATAATCTTCCTGTTGATGCAGCCTCCTCTATTTTGGACAAGGCAGGGCCCTGGCAATAACTCCTATGGGGAGAGAAGCAGATGTTGGATCATATGGATGGTCAGACATACTGTATGTGTGGGGCACAACTCATTATACGATAAGATAATCTTTATTGTCGTTGGGATTCATTTTTTGGTCTTGTCGGATTATTTTCCTAGCCAGTACTATTTGTTCTAATGGAATTGCTGACACACTCCCACAGCTACAGCGTTTATTGTTAGTGGGTTATATGAACCAATGGAGTAAGGCTTGAGATGATTGTAGAATTAAGGACGGAATTCTATTGCGGTCAGAGTGAGGATCCTTTTAGAATGGGTGTCCATATCTATCTATAGCACCCTGCTGCTGGCAGGGAGACCAGAGTCATTACTTCTTCGCCTTATGAGAGACTGGATTCCATGGAGGCAGGCAAGCCATCAAGGTGGCTTGAAGATGAGAGGTGATAATGACATGTTTATTTATAATCGTCAGATAAATGAGCTGTTTGTCAAATATGACTCATTAGTGTTGTCGACGTCAGGTAGGCAGTGGGGTAATCTCAAAATAGGCAGAGATCTCAGATGATTTGGCTGTGCAAGACTAGATCAATTCCATACAGCAGTGCTTGAGGCCAGGGTAATGCAATCCAGTGTAGGAATATCATTGGATAATGTGTTTCTAAGGTGTTTAGGGCCAAGCACAATAACTTGAGTTTTGTCTGAGTTTAGTAGCAGATCATTTCAGGTCACTCAGGTCTTTATATCTTTAAGACATACTTGAAGTTTAGTTAACTGGTTGGTTTCATTTGACTTCATTGATAAATATAAATGAGTATCATCTGGGTAACAATGGAAATGTTTGGAGTGTTTCCTTATACTATTACCTAAAAGAAGCATAAGGTGAATAGTAAAATATGACTCATTTGTGTTGTCGACGTCAGGTAGGCAGTGGGGTAATCTAAACATCTTTTCAGTAATTGGCTTATAACAAGGAGGACATTTATGTGTTTGTCTGAACACCTTTCTTTCGTCCCACAATAGGAGAAACTCACACTGTGCAGGCTTTGCTATATTAAATGGCTGATGTGATATCAAGCTGACTCATACCGGTCTGAAGTGTTAAGATCCTGGATACCTTTTAGAAATAGTGTGATGTGCTAATATTCTTGGACACAATTAAACAACTGGTTGTGTCTCCATCTTTTGCTGGGCAACATACCATTTGGTGGATAACAGTACCATGAGTGCATGAAAGTTTAGTATGTTACTCATACAATATATACATAAATATCTTGGACACATTTTATTTTAACAATACTGCTTGTATATTCAAAGAATGTTTCCATTTCAGTTGATGTAGTCTGTGGGATTCAGTCACCTGCTCTCAATTGTTGCATTCAAATTAAGTATTGTGGCATTCAAATTGTTTATTCGTATTTGTGTTATGTGTGGATGCACTCACGACCCAAAGGGCAGTTTAAATTAATGCAAATTAATCGCATAAAGCTTCGGGAGTGTAAGGAAGGACCTTTCAACACAATGCTGGATTGTTCTAAACAAAACAGGGACAGCAGTGTTTTGTGTGTTAGGGGTTTGAAAAGGCCGGAGTGGACCCTAGGCCTAAATGTTGTAAGTTTTAAAACAAAATATTATTTAGTATGTAGCCACAGGGTGGAATCCAGGGAGCATGAAAACACCCTCTTTCAGTTTGTCCCCTGGCATTCTGATATTCATGTGGTATTTCACAGAAGTTTGCACTTTTGTTATTTCTGTCACTTTACGTGACACATTGTAAATCATCTCTTTATGCCAGGCAGTTATGTTGAGGCAAATATGAGCCTTGTAAAACACTGGTATTTGACCCAACATAAAAAGAAGGAAAAAGTATCCCCAGACCACAGGGTTAATGACTTTATCTGCAGCACTTTGTCTGCTCTTCTCACTGCAGTGCACTCTTTCAGGACACATTTATAGTCATCTGATTACTTCTCAGGCCTGCAGTGTGAGTTCTGTGTGCATGTCAGCAATGTAAAGAGCAGTCATAAAAAAAAAGACCCAGGGAATGCTTCTGACTTCTGACATTTACAGAGGCAGACAAATGGAAGTCAAACCCCAACCGGGGACATGATGAACAGTATTCTTCTGAGCAGCGTTTGCTTGGTGTTTGGTAATAGGCCATTGACCATAATCACATGGTGGCTATTTTGCTCTTATGTCATACCCCCAAGTAGGACATAATAGAAGAAAAATAGTCGCTGTACATTATATAATCAATTCAGTCAGGAACACTCACGTCAAAAATAGATGAACCATTTATTGCAACAAATGGAATACTTAAACTTGGCGTTAATGGCACCGCTCTTTAAGATGTTCCGTACATTTTGCTAAGCAGCATGCTAAGCAAAATCAGGGAACGCTATGAAAAATCCCCCACAAGAGCTGGCCCATAGCAAGACCTTTAATCAGATTAACTTGAGTCATGCAAACTTGATTGCTTTTTAACATTAAAGCCATAGAAATTTGAATTCAGTTTAGCGCCATGCAAACAATGAATTCCAGTTTACTTTAGAGCCATGCACACATTAATTTCAGTTCAACATTCAGTTTAAACATTTGAGTAATGCAAGACTCTGAACTATAAGGTGGAGGCTGGGGTGGTGGAGGCAAGCTTTGCCAGCAGCAGCAGCAGCGTGGCAGCAATTGAAAAGCAGAGATCCAGTGTAGGAGGAAGCCGTATTTAAACGGACCGCCTTGTTGAGGCAATGAGGCAATGAGGCAATTGGTGTGTAGGAAAGTGTGGCTGATTAAAAGCAGTCAGCAGACTCACAGCTGATTACGGCTGAGGCATACAGTATATGCCCCGTGCCCTGCATGAACTAACGCAATGCTTCATTTTATTTTTCTCTCTCCACAATTTAGTCATGTTTGGTGTGGGCTGGGTGTAGTTAACAACATGCTTCTTTTCATGACGTGACAATGAGGATTTTCACTGGCAGTAACACATGCAGAGGAATACGCTGTCCCGACTCCCTCCCAGTTCCGCTTCCCAATGAACAAGTGTCCTGAACAACTACCATCTCTAGCATCCAACACTGCCTCTATGGGAACCTCTCCTGGTTGCTCCTGTGTTGTTGTGGCCCTTCTGGTCTTTTGCATGTGTGTCCCTCATACAGTCCTAATGGCATCACACTCACAGCATGTCCAATATGGTGATTGACTGCTCCGAAAATAGTATTCTAAATTCCACGAACGGTTATGATGCTGGATGCTGAATGGAGAGGAGGGATGAATTGATAGCTTCAGAAGAGGTTTAGGCCTGGTCATTGAAAACTGGTGAAACCAAAGATCCTGGTAGAGAATGTCCCTGTCAGCAAACCATTTGGCACTTGAGTGCACACATCAAGTGGGCTGATTTAAGCCCACTGTAAACTGGGCTTCCGTATTTTGAGCATTTCATTATAGGCGACATTTCTTTGTTTAAAACAAAAACAAAAAAAATCCAGATATACAAGTTCAAGCTTGTAAGTTGGCTATTTTCGTGTGGCAAAAATAACCATTCCAAGTCCACATTTTGCAGCTGAAAATTATACTTTTCCGCCTAAGCATAAATTAGGATATGGATTTGAGGCGCTAAAGGTTATTATATACCCTAACCCTAAGTTATTATATAAATACCAATTAATTATGCCTACCTCAATGGAGTCTCAAGGACAAAACAAAAACAGCCACAAAAATGTACCTATTCAAGAACAAATGAGACAATGAGAAATATTTGTCATCGTCTGGAACAAAACAAGAACATTAAACCCATAAGGTTGAACCATTTGTATATCAGGATCCCACAATCGCATTCAATTTCATCCTTCATTCTAGTAGAGTTGTTCGCTACGCTAAAGGCATGTACACATTCTAAAATCAGCTTCTACATGTATTGGTTTCCTTTTCCTTTCTTGTTCAGATTTATGTCTTTGAAGTCAGCAGCTGTGTGCCAGGACAGCAAGTCCATTACCACAGTCCTACCCCCCGTTTCTAATTAGCTACTTCTGTCATCATGCCAAATTAACAAATTAACCACTTAAGCCCTATTTTATACTTTGGCCATTCGACAATAGTCGCTCTACAAGCTCATGATCCGTTGCATTGCAACGCAGTGTGAGTTTGTTGATGGGCTACTTTTGAGAAGTAAGAAAACACCTCACCTATAATGACATTCCCAAAATAATACTAGGGACACCAGGGTTATGTGATTCGTGAGATTCTCATTAACTGTAAATCTATTCTGTATAGATATTTCTGTTCCCACTAACACGTATCTGTAGGGCCTAACTGGCAATGACTGACAGCCTGTCGACTGCAAAATGATTTGTTGGGTATTAAGATACAGGAGGACACACTACAAGGTTGTCTCATCTTGTTTTTTAACACGCTTGCATTAGTTTTTTAACCTCCAAGCGAGAAATAGGCGGTTGTGGCGTGGTGATGCATGGCCTTGTCTGAACTCAGCTGGGCATATTGTGAACGCTCCAGGCACCAGGTGTGTAGTGTATAAATTATCAGACATGCCAACACCCCCATCAATCCAGAAACTCTGCCCACGTAGATTTGAGAACAGGTTTGTGGGGGATGAGTGGGTTAGAGGAGAGGTTAATATGTAATTTTACAACTCACCAATTGTAATTTTAGATACGACCCACGCCAATGTTAATAGATCGCAATGTCTGATATTCACTGAGCTGCTCCCTTGGAGTATTGGGTCTCTCGATCATGTGACCGCTCGCTGCCAACGGGGCGAGCGGGCATTCGGGCCCTGTGTGACATTTTGCGGAGTTGTTGACAGTTGAAAACAGGTCACCTTTAGTCCTGTGCCAAGAGTTATTGTGGGCAATGTCTACCATATATCATAGTAGATAAATGAGAACGTTTGGAATTGTAAATGTAATTTTCTGTTTTCCAAATTATGTCAGCGCTCACCTCCTCTCTTGTTGGGCTTATAGCATTTAATTAATAACAGTTGTCTACAACAGTGTCACAATTCAGGGGCTGCATCCTTCGAAGGGCACGGCCTACAGGCGCTCTATAGTAGTCTATGGTAGAAGTGGTTCTCAAACTGTCTTGGAGGTGGTGTAGTAGGCCAACAGAGTGCCCACTCAGTCGGCCTGACTTATGGATTGGCCCTGGGCCCTTTACTATTGAATTAACCACATAAACCTAGCATCCCTACTCTCTAAGTATACGTTGTTGATTGATTGGTGTCCCCCAAGCTTACTTGGTCCTCTCCTTTTCCCCTCTAGGGATACTAGGTTTCTTGTGGTTAGCAAGGCTAAAGCTAACACAGAAACCAAAATTTGTCTTCCACACCTGATGTGTTTTCTCACCATTATTAAGATGATATTTTCTTTCGTTTGGTTGCACAAACACTGTACAGTAATCAGATCAACTAAGCCTACAGTATCTTCTCTTCATTAGCCACATCTCACTTTGAAAGTATGTTTTACGTCAGTGAGATCCAATACATCTTTGGAAAGAATCTGCAATGAAGGACTGGATGTAATAAGATTAGGTGTAACTAATGGTTAGTTACACCTAATCCTATTACATCCAGTCCTTCATTGCAGATTCTTTCCAAAGGGTTAGTTACTAACCCAAAGCCCAGACTCTCAGGAGACAGCCTCCCCACACCAGTGAGAACCAGTCAATCTGTCAACAAGCCCACTCTGAATTAGCTTCTTCCAAAAAAACCTTGGCACTTCGCCAAACTCCTGGCACCAAAGTAGGAAATTAATGAATGGCCACAAGGAAACAATATATTTTCACAGAAAGTCAAAACTATGCCATTTCACAATTCCATCATTGTGGCTTTGTACACACATCTGAAGTGCTTGAGTTTTGCAGTATTTTTTGTAAAAGTTATGTGAAAGTTAGTGCTGATCGGTCCAGCGATTTGCAAGATAAGCCCTAAAATCACACACAGACGCACGCACGCACGCACGCACGCACGCACGCACGCACGCACGCACGCACGCACGCACGCACGCACACACATTATCATTCTTGTCAACCCTAACCCTAACACCGAATTTTCTCTGACTTTCTCTGACCCATTGTCCATGACATGGGGAAAAAGATACTGAACCAGTTGTAATATGGAGACACTGGGGACTGATATACTGTGAGGTCGGACGCGCCTCCATTTTTCTTGTGCTTCTTGAGCATCTTTATTGGCTGTGGTTTGGGTGGAGTGATGAGTCATATGACAGGCTGTGCAGGTGGTGGGTCTGGGGTGAGTCAGCACAGCATCGCCTGTCACATTCTCAACACATTTTAGTGTGTTGAGAAAGAGTCTTTATTTACCTTTATGCATAATAAGTTCGGAGGCGGATTGAATGCGCTCCTCCTGAAGTCAAAAGAGTCATTTTCCGACACCACTGAGAGAAAAAACTTTATGTGCTTGCTCCTCTCCACAGTCATGCATGTGTTAGATGCGACGAGAAGTCACATCTTCTCGTATTGTGTTGATGGCTGTCCTTTCCACCATAATAATTATGGTACACTGGCTCCAGGAAGTGACACAACAGAACTCTGTTCCCAGCCTTCACTGTCAGCCCCTGTCATGTGAGACTCCCATGGCTGGATGGGGATGGGGGATTGGGACAAGAGACATGAGAGCAGAAGAGACTGATGGAGAAGGCAAGATAAGGAGAGAGAAACCGATACAGTGAGAGACGTAGAAAGAGTGGGAGAGAGTGTAAGCAAGTGAAAGGAGAGTTTAGAGAGAGAGAGAGAGCGAGGGAGAGAGAGAGAGAGAGAGAGAGAGAGAGAGAGAGAGAGAGAATTGCAGAGGAGTGCTTGCCTGACAGTTTGAGAAATGTTTACAATAAGGCATGTTAATTGACCACATAAAAGGCCCAGTGGGGCTCATGGTCAGCAACTAGCCTCTGTCTCTGTTTGTCAGCATGAGTTCACTGCCACCACAGTGCAGCACATTATACTGTTCATTAACCACTTAAACTCTACTTAACTGACTGGAGTCCCCCAGGGCTCTAGACTAGGTCCGCTAGTATCTCCATCGACATCAAATATCTGTGCCGAAAATTGCCAATCTGCCAAGCTCACAACATGTTGTGAGCTTGTAGATCTGCTGTTGTCTGCGAATGTTCGCCCCCAGAATAGGGACGCTAGGGTTCATATGATTAACCTTCTGGGTCATCAATTGGCCACAGGGGAGGAAGCAGAGGACAGACAGTGGCTGGCCGCTGATTGAACCTTGATGAAAGCTGGTATTAAGTAATTGGCTGTAATGATAAACATAATGTGAATCTGATGGGCTTGATGCCATGTGGTTTCCTGGGGACAGTCAACTGTTTGGCAGTGCTTGTCCAGTGTGTGTTCACTGTCTACACACTGAGAGTGGGTTGGCTTGTGTTGATGTCTACGTTTTATAAGTGTGTTTCTGACTTCTAATTTGCGTGTGTGTGTGTGTGTGTGTGTGTGTGTGTGTGTGTGTGTGTGTGTGTGTGTGTGTGTGTGTGTGTGTGTGTGTGTGTGTGTGTGTGTGTGTGTCTGCGTGCGCGCGTGCGTGCGTACGTGTATTCTTGTGGCTAGGACAAATTTTGGACATCAAACCAGTTGATTGGGAACAGCATGTCAAATTGAGGACACATTAAGTGTCTTCAATTTACTACAGTTTCACAAGGTTAGGTTGGAGGATAAGATAAGATAATTTAAGGAAAGATAAGATAAACCTTTATTGATCCCCAGAGGGAAATTCACCCCTAGCAGTGAGTTGAGGTTAGGCTATACTTGTTAGGGTTAGGCTTAGGGTTAATGTTAATGTTATGGTTAAGTTATAGGGTAAGGGGATATGGAATGAATGTATGTCAATGTAATGTCCCCAAACATGTGTAAAACGTCAATGTTATGCTTCACCATAAGGCCTTTAGTTGGGAATATGGTTCCCAGTTGAGAACAGTTGATCATTGTAAATGTGATGCTGGTGGACATTTGGTGGTCAAGTAGTAGTAGATAAAACACATAACACACTGTCAGTGTCTTTGATGTGAAAATGTATCATCTTACAGAGAGCATAACAACCTCTCAGTCGTGAAGTGACTCCAGTCGGGGATTCACAAGACAAATAACCTTGATCCTACCGTGTCAATTTCATTTAGACGTGACACATCTTATCCCTGACTGATCTGAAGTCTCCTCAGTTTACCCTGAAAAGTATTTGAAATGTTTGGTTTATTGGCGTATAGATTTTCATTTTGTTATTGTGAGATATTTAAAAAAACAAAAATCCAAGGGTGGTGTGAGATTTTAGAGATCCTCAAAACAGTCAGTGTCTGTCCATCAACAGCCATGTTACCCAACAAAGCAGTTGTTCCCAACCTTTTTTCCTTGGAGCCCCCCTTCTTACATCTGGCAAAAGCTGAGACCCCCCCCCACATGTGCACACACACACATGCAGACACACTATATACTTCTCATACAATAAATAGCCGATCTGCGAGCTCAACAGGCTGCGTTGCAGCATGTTGCGGCATGTTGTGGCATGCTGTGAGCGTGTAGATTGGCTCTTTTCTAAATTTTCTTTTAACTTTTTGAAATAATTGTCTATAATCGATTTTTGACAATATCATCAATGGATCCAGGAGAAAGAGACTTGTCCGTACCCACCAACTACAACTACAAGTTTCTCTAAGAATGCCCAAAATAGGGAAGGCCGGGTTGAAAGTGGATTGAAGTAGTACGTACTATTTTGTGCAAAAAAACACTTTTTGGACAACTTCCAACCAAACAAGGTCTCACGTGATATATGGTGCACCCCCAGGGGTCCTGGCCCATGGGGGTCCGGGCACAAGGTTGGCAACCACGGCATCAAGAATCCATGAGAAAGAGACAACCTAATGTTGATATAAATCCAAACTGAAATACGAAATCTCAAATTATAGACAGCATATCTTATAGTGAAAAAAAAACCCTGAAACATACCTGAATTAAATTGAAATAATTGTTCTTTGGGTATGATTGTGAGAGCCATCCCTTGGCGATTATAACTGCTGGGCATAGCCAACCCATTCTCTTCACTGGCTTTGAAGAGGATTTCTCACTTGAGTTTGCTCTTAGACTTCTCTCACTTTCCTTTTTTTCCTCCTTTCTCGGCAGAGCAGCTGTTGGGAAATCACTGAGTTAGCTTGTCTCCTTTGTTTGGGCTAATTTGCACTAATGGCTATTTGAGCGGCATAGTGATGCCAGTGGCTTTTCCTCGGGTGAGACATGTGGGGCCATATGGCGGTGGCACCCTTTACGTCACTGTCAGACTTGCATCTTCTTGCCCACTGTAGATGTGTGCCTGCGCGTGCACATGTGTGTGTGTGTGTGTGTGTGTGTACGTCTCTTTTTGTGCGTCACTGGCATATCACTGGCAATTTTCCCCTAACTATTTAGTTCCGCCCATCTGCTATCTGCACAGTGTCTGTCTTCAACCATCTCCACTGCCGTTGCCTTATAAAACCATAATTCAAAATCAGCATAACATAACCATTTAATTTCACTTCCAGTGGAGTGAGTATTCTGTAACATGTATGCATGACACACTGGAGGTTGAATTCATCTTTACACACAATGGTTGGGGCCAACATCTTTCCCAGGAAGACATACTGTACCAAGACATGCTGTAGTGTAGGCGGACACAGCATTCCTCTATGCAGTAGGTGACCCATGCAACTGTATGGTGTTGCTCTGTTTACCTCTCGTCTCCATCAATATTTTATTAATTTGACTTATTCATAGACTACACTTTGATTTAATAATTAAAGCTGCCATAACCTTTTTAGTGAATACAAGTTTATTTTGAGCACTCTGTATCTTACAATATGATAATACAATATAACCTGACACAGTGGTTGCTCTTCTATTTAGATCCTGTATTCGGGTAGGACACCTATTGGTTGGACAATTGCATGAAACTCAAAGGGAAATACTTTGCATTCCTGAACAGGCTCTCCATTATAGCAGCAGAAAAAAACATTAATCCTTTGGGTAGTAGCTTTTAAAGTATATTTTAAAATTAATTGTAGGATGGTGTGTCGAAAATGTAGCGAAAACTGCGAAATGTAGCGAAATGTTTGCCTATTATGACCCAAAATAAGGACACCAGGGTTAACCACTTGTTGACTTGTGTCCCCCAGGGGTCTATCCAATCTCTTGCACAACACGTTGCAATGTGAGGCATTGTCAGCTTGAAGAAACTTCAGAGTTTTTCTTTTAATAATCGTTCATTAATAATAATCGAGGCAAAGGTTTTAAATAATCTTAATATTGATTTGAAGTCAGATCGCACGTCAAATCACCCCATTCTTTCTCTCTCTCTCTCTCTCTCTCTCTCTCTCTCTCTCTCTCTCTCTCTCTCTCTCTCTCTCTCTCTCTCTTCCCTCTCCCTCCCTCTCTCTCTCTCTCCCCCTTTCTGTCTCTCACCTGATAGTGTGCTGGGCGTCACACAGGGAATACTGTGCATCCTTGTCGTAGTTACCTATCACTTTCAATCACATGCACTTCTTCAGTAGTGGTGAAAAGAGAGAGGAGCTGGCCTCATGGGCGTGGTGAGTGGGGCATGAGAGGATTGCAGGCCTCCCTAGAGGCCATACCTCAAAGCTCACATGTCCCAGACACAGGGGACACATCTTTATGTGTGGGGATGTGAAGGTTTATGCTTGAATCAGAAGGATCCTGGTTCGATCCCTGGCTCCGCCTGGGTTAGTGTCAAAGTGTCCTTGAGCAATACACTCAACCCCTAAATCCTGGCAATGAGCAGGTTGGTGCCTTGCATGGTTTCCTCTGCTGCCGGTGAGTGAATGTAATGCACATTAAAGCACTTTACGCTATAACACTTAAACCCTATATGCTTCGTTGACAGGATAATACGTATTACCAGGGGCCTGTACTAGGCCCTCTCCTTTTCTCCCTCCCACGTTGTGACACTTTTTTAACTAACGTGTCCCTATTATGACATGCCCAGTATTGGGACACTAGGCTTCATGTGGTTAAACCTTTGAGCCTTCGCCGTCTAGACAGTGAATGAAATCATCAGGAAACCTACTTGTGTACATTCACTCTCTGGTGCTTAGCCAGGACTGCACATTTATTTTCTGTGTTTGTAATACATTTTATACAGCAATTGTGTGGCGCATGGATCTGTTCCAGACAATCTAGAAAAACCCTCCTTGGGAAAGTGGGGGAACGCTGGTCCCTAGTCAGTCAGTGGTGCTCAAGGGCAATGCAACAGTGACGTGGGTGAAGTGGGTGGGATAGGAGCAGATGGACGGGAGCCGGGCTGCCATTGGTCAGAGAGCCCTATGATCGTAGGGTGTGACTGGGTGTGATTGGTATTCACAGGCCTGACAGCGCTGACAGATGGTAAAATGCAATGCTTGCTTTGGGTAGAGGCTAGAAGGTAAGAGAGAGAGAGAGAGAGAGAGAGAGAGAGAGAGAGAGATATGAAAAGAGGGAGGGAAGGAGAGATGGGCTGAAGGCGGGGTGCGGGAAGCATCACTACGTCATCTTGTACACTAATATAGCTCTGATGTTGCTGTCCATGGTCGAGGAAGACTCCACACTCCAGCTGGTTCCCTGCTGCCTTTATTGGCGCTCTTCATATTTCACTGTATGAAGCAACTAATCTGTGAAAGATACAATGCTCCTGTTTTATGTATTTGGATTTGCGTTGTGCGGAATGCAATAAAGGGTAGTTATATGTCACAGGGCAGGACAGCAGGACAGCAGGACAGCCAATGAGAAATGTGTGCATTCTACACTCAGGGGCTTGCCTATAAATATCTCCTACAGGGCAGCAGGGAAAAAATGGCTGGTCTGGCTCAGCTGTCCAAGCCAACACAATCCCCCTCCCTCGTCCCCCTCCTCTCTCTCGTATTATTTCACCTCTGACAGTGAGTCTTATGACACTTCCACTGCATGCATGCCCACGTCCACTCACAGCCCCTGGCTTTTGCCAATGACGGCGAAAGTAATTGGAACATGCTCTTGTCTGAAATGAGCTTCTCTCCGTTGTTCCCTTACTATGTAATTAACAATGCATTAACAGTGGCTGGGGGGATCTCAGCCGTGGGCTTAAAAAAAAAGAAATCCAGAAAAACAACAACAACATATGGCTACCATGATGTAAGCTATAGCTGTTGTAAATTTAGACTTTCCCTGCAGCCTGTGCGGTCCACGTCTCGCACTCGCTGGCTGCTCCTATGACAAGCCTGTTGGATCTCTGATGTCGCTCTGTCCCTGGTCCCGGTCCAAGCAAGCTGTCCGAAGAGACAGTCACCTGGCCCCCCGGCTCTCAGCACCCAGTTTGACACTCAATGTCAGCAGACACCAGGTAACTGGCGGGCTTTTCTTACCCCCTTGTCGGCACGTTCGCTTCAACATCGACCGCAGACACCCGATAGGCCAGATAACAGGGACAGGTGTTGATAAAATGTCACGAAAACTTTGGCTTGGGAATTCATGGTTTACATTTGAAAGCTCTGCTTGTTTTACTTGAGGAACTATGCGTGGGGAGCATTGTTGCTTCATGTAAAAACGGTTTGCTCAGTTTGATGTGATATGACATTATTGCTAATACCATAGGTTCAATTTATTTTCATGTGTTTTATTTCATGCTTTTTGGTATATAATATATTGAGTCAATATACCAGAACTTGATACTTCCTGAAGAGGTTATGGTTCCAAAGTGATTGTTGAATGCTTCCCCCTAAATGCATGTAACAGGTGTGCTGTGCCAGCCAAGGCCTCTAGAGGCCACTTAGTCACCAAAGTTATAAAGTGTTATTGTTGTTTCCTGCTGAGGACATATTTGTTGGAATGCTCTTTAGTTGCACAGTTGGAATGCAGCTGTCCAGTCAGGAGGTTCCATTTGACCTCTGTGTTTCTCCATGACCCCGATATACCATGTCACACCTTCCTTAATGGCTGAAACTAGATCACCTACTGCTACCGTGTGTTAAACTATGTGTATGTGACTGAAGCAGAGTGGGTATGTGTTCATAGGTTTATTTGACGGACTGTATGCAGTCAAATCGTCTGTGTCAATTTATTTGCCATTCGTAACTCTGAGAATGTACAAAAGTAACCGAATGGACTTGTAAGGGGTCTATTTGGTGACCTTTGTACACTCTCAGAGATAAATTAAGCTTCAATACGGGCCTCCCGCTCGAGGGAGGGCTGAAAGCTTTAAGACGGAAAGCAAAACAAATTACACTCTGAGCTTCAGGCAATTGCTCTTGTCAACCAGTTTTGTTTCTACCCAAACACAGGATCTAAAGTTCTCAATAGAATAGTAGGGAGACTACCTCCAACCACTACAGATGTGCCAGTAACTAACCATAACTATATTTTGATATTAAAACGGCCTTCATCTAACCTTCCCATTTTTACGAGCATCTTCATGGGTTATGATCTTTTCACTCCTACTGCTGCCAAGAGACTGTGAATCAAAGTGAAGTTCCTTTATGGAAGTTCCAGTCTGATGGGGGGTCGTTGAGGAGACAGCAGGCCCACGTGTCTGAAGCCAGGATATCACTGCCGTTCTCGGGGAGCCATAAACCAGGCATCCCCCCTCCCAGCTGTGCCAAATGTGGAGCCATGCAGGCAAACTGACTCTGGGCCCCCTATGCATGCAAGTCAGCCTCACCCACCCCAGCCCCCTTCCTTCTCTTCACGGTACGAGGGCCACATGTTGACTAAGCCGACCAGAGCATTTGTTGAGACGATAAATTAAGGCTCGGGAAGTTGATTAATTGGTTTTGCTGAATTGGGAACCGCGGCAAAGGTCGCATGATCGTCTCTTGGCCAGTTAGTTAAGTTTGTTGACTCGTGTGTGTGTGTGTGTGTGTGTGTGTGTGTGTGTGTGTGTGTGTGTGTGTGTGTGTGTGTGTGTGTGTGTGTGTGTGTGTGTGTGTGTGTGTGTGTGTGTGTGTGTGTGTGTGTGTGTGTGTGTGTGTGTGTGTGTGTGTGTGTGTGTGTGTGTGTTTTCAGCGTGACTGTGGTTGTGCATACACTTTTAATTGTTAGGTTTGAGCATTTGCTTATATTTAGTGCATATTTAGTCCCACTACATTGGTGACTCACCAAAGTAATTGTATTATTATCCTATTATTACTCTAACCCTGATAAATTGAATCCATGTAAATCACTGACAAACAATTTGACACGACTTTACAAAAGAACACAAAAGAAAGAGCACAGTGCCCTCCCATGGCTGATGCATATAATTCCCTGTCAGACCAACTGGGCTCAGTTATGGCAGCATAACAGTGCCATCTAGTGGGTGGTTTACAGAAGTACCCGCTTTGGAAAGCTCCATAGTATATCAACTCAGTAGTAACTATTAATCTTTTGAGTTCATGAATTAGTCAGCTATACACTGACCATGTTATTACCAAAACAAATTTGATTTGATTATCAGCAATTATGAAGAAGAACATACAGTTAGAGTACTCTCTCTCTCCCCTCTCTCTCTCTCTCTCTCTCTCTCTCTCTCTCTCTCTCTCTCTCTCTCTCTCTCTCTCTCTCTCTCTCTCTCTCTCTCTCTCTCTCTCTCTCTCTCTCTCTCTCTCTCTCTCTCTCTCTCTCTCTCTCTCTCCCCTGAGTTGTATGCCAAAAGATTGGTTGGCTGTAAATCTGTCACCGTCACACCTCTCTGGGAATCACATGCCTTTGTGGTTAGAGAAGGAGTTCCTGAGAGTGAATGATCATACAGTTGAAATTAAAACTAGCCCAGCGATGTAGTAGATGCCACAATGTAACTCATTTCTTAATGTTCTTAATATTCAAATAGCCTTTATATTTTAATGGATTGTTCAAATGTAGCTTTGATTTATTGACAAGGTTACTAAGGTTTGTGCAAAGTCGAGGTGCTTCCTTCATGTACATATTGCAGAAAATGGCAATAGTCCAATTATAAGGGAGAGTATTGTATTGCTCTTTTATCGGTTTTATAATTAGGCTTCAAATTCAAGTAATCCTGTAATCCGGTTTCTAATTAACATAATTATTAGTATAATATATAATATTAATAATATAGATAATATAATAAGATGATATCAATATTGTGAGATGGTCTCTATACACACACACACACACGCACACGCACACGCACACGCACACGCGCTCACACACACACACACACACACACACACACACACACACACACACACACACACACACACACACACACACACACACACACACACACACACACACACACACACACACACAATGATGCCTCATATTACAAAACATTTTGATCTGTAAATCTTGTCTTTGGTTACTATGGTTTGTGTGCTTTTACTCACCTGGACGTCTTAGACATTTTACATGTTAGCTATAGTTTATCACTGTATCTTTTGATTTTGATACAAACCTTACCTAGATGTATTTGCTAGTATTGCTACTTACAGTGTAAGTGCAGTCTAAGATCATATTTAAAAATCATTGAAGCTAAATACTTTAAATAACAAATAAATTCCATGCTTTATAAATGTAATAAAAGTAGCAAAGTGTAATTATTGAATATTCAATAATTACACATAAGTGACACTTGTTTTGCAACTAATAATTACACTTTCCAATTAATCAAACTGTCAGTAAGTGCTGATTTCTATAAAGCTGTATTGTTTCTTTTTAAACGGAACCATTTGCTAGATGTTTCACTTTATTCATTTTAAAGAATTGTTGTACAGAACATGGCTTCTTTCCATAAATACATTGGAGAAGGAGGATATTTATTTTTATGATATTAATGTATCCCAACGGAAGAAAAAAAATCTACCTTACTTCATTTAATTAGTTATATAACTTCCAGCTTGTCCATCTTGAGGCCATATAGCTCCCAGCTGTCATGGTGACACATGAAAGCCTGTTGTCTGACTGTGCTTTTCTTGCTGTGTTGTGCCACATGGACCACCAGACCCGTCTACGCTGCACGCATGTTAACCACTTGTGACATCTCATCATTCATACGCCTCTTGGTCTTGTGATGAAAACACAGGGACAATGTACAGGGTCACAGTCAAATAAACTAGCAGTGAAGGTATGCTGTTTGCTACCAGAAGCGTCATGCTAGTGGGCAGAGGGAGGAGGTAGGCTTGTCCCTGTCTCAGCCATTGGGCAGAGGTCATACTATAGAGTAACAGTGTGCAGAGTATAGTGTCAGAGGTGCACACGCAGCCACAGCTACTGTCCACCGCCGTTTCAAGGTCTGTTTGTTTTTCTAATCTTAGGGAGGCTTGTGTACGAGGGGAATAATACTTGTGTAGTGCTGTGTTGTGTTTAAAAAAATCCACTTAAATGCACGATTTATAGCTCTCTGTGGACTTACTCTGGGATACTCTAGGTATGAGATGTCCTGTGAGACATCTTGTTGGATGTCATGTTGACTTTAGTAGAAAAGTATTCCCTAGGTGAACAGACTCAGCGCCTTCCTCTAATTTGTTACTTCCCCTCATAGAGCTCTGTGAACGGATTGGACCCGTGTGCTGTACTGTGGTGTGTCTTGGGACTTGCTTTGATCTTTATGGAGATGTGCATGATACAGTAAATAAACTTGCACCACAAACTCTGTTTCTCAAATATGCGTCCTGTGAGGTTACAGTATTGTTGGGTTGAGTTTGATTTGTTGACAAAAAATTATAATGATAATATTGATATTATATTAAATAATAATAATAATACAAAAAGAACATTATACATTGTACAGATATGGCTTTGCTCGTGTACAGTTGCTGTACAAGTTTATATTTGTTTTTAATTTGTGGAAAATACTTAAATGGTTAATTATTATATTTAAGAACATATGCCCAAGGACTTCTTATACTAAATGTTGGCATTGCAGCACATGACAGTAACCCAATACAATACATATGTGTGTATGCATCTCCATAAATGTCAAATGTCACATAACGTTAATCATGATCATTGTGATTGATGTTTATAACAGTGATCAAAGCCATGAATGTAGAGAGCTATATTGATTTTATTACAGATTATTACACAGCACAAAAAGTCAGTTTGTTTTATTTGATAAGATACATTAATCATATTTCTAGTGGCAAATAATTTCCAATACTTTATTATAATAATCTGTGTGTCAGTCCTTAGATCAGGACTCACCCCTTATGTACGGGATTGCTCTCATTTTGCATCCGGACTATTCTATTCTCTTATGCACCTGTCACCAAGACACTTGAGGTTTGTGTTGCACTTCAGTCAAGTGGCCAATAATTTGCCATCAAGACCTATTTTTATTTTAGTATATCAACTGGTGGACGTTTTTAATGGTTCTTAATTTACTCAAGAGAACACACTGCTCTTGACTTCACTGAATGTATAGATCATACAGTAAACATACTGTAAAGCACATTACTGTACTAATAATAGTAATACATTTAATTGTACCACACTTTATATTTGACACAAATGTCAAAGTGCTACATTGTATAAAAGTCAAGGAAGAAATATAAAAAATAAGATTAAAAAAACAATGAATAGAAATAATGAAATTAACACAATTCAGATCAATGGTCAGAGACCCCCTTCCCCAATACACAGCTAAGAAAAAAATCAAGTTTAAAAACACACAAGGTATTCATACTGTGTACTGTGACCCTATTTACATTTTATACATGTTTGGGCTCAAAAGTGAAGAAATGTGCTGGAGCTTGAAAAATAATACACCGTATTGTTAAGGTGACTCTGAGTGTACAAATGGAACCGGGTCCGTTTGGTTCCATTTGTACATCTTCAGTTAAATGAAAAGAGCACCCACACAATCACGTCTGTCGGAGGAAGCTTGCTTACTTCTTTTTTATCTGTGTGGATTACTGTTTGGGCTAAAAGTAACTTTTTAAAGAATGACTTAGTAAACATTTACAAACAGCTCCAGGTGGTTTGCAGTATCTGGTGGCTATGTAGTGTAACTTACCAGACCACAACAATACAGAGTTACAGAACAGCATGAATAATTTGTTGAAGAGTCAACGTTTTGGTTTTTAAACAGTCAGACTTCATATGGTGTATTTGTCAGTCAGGATCAGGTTGTGAGTGTTGGTGACACAGCCCCAATCAAGACAGACAGTTGTTATACCCACAAAGGAGACACACGGTTCTGGTTTAAAATGATCACTACAGTTATGGTGGCATGAAAGGATAATGTAGTGAAATTATGCTTTTATGTCTGTAATACTTTTAGACATGTTTGATTTTACATAGTGATAATGAATTAACTTAATAGTTGTTTTACCTTACATCATAATATACAAACAAAAGCATAATTGTTTATTGATAGACCTTTGTGTTAAAATATCTTTTCAACTACTTCACTTCAAAATTAAATACAATGGTATTATTAAAATAATTATACATAAAATAATCCTAACCTTAAAAAGGATTTAATATCACTTGTATTTACGTTACATTTTGTTAATATCTTTATTTTTGTTGATTGAAACACAACAAACAATATGTTTGAAGGTAATATTTATGTAAAGAAAGGGTTGCACTCAGTAAGATCAATGTACTCAATTTAATTTATTTTCCACGCCACAAAAGGTTTTCGGCCGTCCGGCCTTAAAGTGATAGTTCACCCACAAACAGACTTTTTTTCTATCGATTATACGCCCCATGGAGACTTGAATTCATGGAGATCTTTTAGCTTTTGTCGCATTCCTAAGCCAATCATTTGATGACCGGCGGCGGCTCCGGCAGGAAACTCAAAGTGTCAACGTTGAGTCTCCTATACAGGAGACTTTAGCATCTTCATCAAATTATTGGCTTAAGTTAGGAATGCAACAAAAACTAAAGCATCTCCATGAATTCAAGGCTTCATTCGGTGTGTAATTGATAGAAAATAAGTATTTTTTGCGGTGAATTAACCCTTTAAGCAATGATGGTCAGATGGCCCAAAAAAACGTTTTGTGGCGTGGAAAATTAATGATTAAATTATGTAAACGGATCTTTCTGAGTGCAACCATTTCTTTCATGAATGTTTATATACGACTAGGATAACGCACCAGGCGGTCAGAGCGCAGTTAAATACCTACAAATGGAAGATGATATTTCCCTCATATTAATGTGTACTTGTGCGTGTGTACATACAGTGAGTGTACTGTACAGTATGTGTGTACCAAAAGAGCAGCAGTTGAAACGTATAATATTAGGTTGCAGAACAAATGGAAATATATTTTACACATTAAGTCATTGCCTGGTATGCAGTTAACGTGATTCCTAACAATTTTCTGAAAAGTGAGATCTCGTTTCACTGAGCTAAGTGGAAGTTTATACTAGAGAGCAGAACTTTTTTACTCCATTTAGCTTCTCACAAAGATCTAGCAGATTTCTTTTTTTTGTATGAAATCTGCCACACAGAGTTTAGAAAATCAATTTCGGCACCTCGGAACACCCAAAGTCCATAAAATCC
The DNA here is from genome assembly GCF_963454915.1 of Gymnoscopelus microlampas. Classification (NCBI taxonomy): domain Eukaryota; kingdom Metazoa; phylum Chordata; class Actinopteri; order Myctophiformes; family Myctophidae; genus Gymnoscopelus; species Gymnoscopelus microlampas. Next base: position 18,876,745 of record NC_139939.1, read on the forward strand.
AAACAATGTTTTCTTCCTGAGGTGTTATGAATTACACAGTGCATTTATAGTACAGTACAATAATTCACTCATGAAAGTTGAACAGTAATGACTGCTAAGTTTCAGACCATTAAACCATTGCAATTACTCAGTTTAGCGAGTTACTCACATTGACTTTGAAGGGCAATGATATGAAGCTTGAGTTTGTTACTGTAACCAAACAGCCCATCATAAGCTCCTTATTCTTTATTCTTTTGGTGTATGTGTGTGGGGATCTTTTCTGAGCCTTCATTGATAGATACAGAGTGGATAGAGACAGGACACATGGAGAGAGAGAGAGCAGGGGAGTGACATGCAGCAAATGGTTTGGCTGGCCTGGAATTGAACCGGGGACTCATCGCCAGGCACTATAGCCCATGTGGTATGCTTCCCAACCTGTTGGCTATCAGATTGCCCTGATCATGAGCATTTTTGTAAGGTGTACCAGTATTAAGTGTACCAGTATTGTGTCTGGAAACACTCGCCTAGAGGTCGGTTCATTGTTCCGGGTTCATTCTTCTGCACAATGCATTTAGCAATTCATTAGTAACCTGAGACGTGACACATAGACCTAAAAGGTTCAATTTGTAAAAAAAAAAAAAAAAAAAAGTGAGGGCGTACATCTTGATAATAGCTCACAACACGTCACAATATCACAACATTCTAGATCGGCTATTTTTGTTATTTCTAAATGTTATTTGTGAAGAAAAAAAAAGTGTCCAAAACAGGGACACCAGGCTTTTAATGTTGTCAGTCACTCAGCATATATTTTTTATTAAAATGTTAAATTGATAATTATTGACAATTATCAAAAATATATCAAGCAAGTAAATGTATGTATTTAATTCAGTCTGACCAGAACACATATCCCCACTGGCCATGAAAATTAACCTCGCCCCCAGCAAATCGAACACTACACAAAATCCACATCATGATGTTGGTCTGAGGAGTCTGAAGAGGCTAGCACCCTCAGCAAGCTGGCCAGGAGGAGGCCATATTAGTCTAGAAAGAGCACTGTGTGTACACAGGATAGTAGTGTGACTATATTATTTATAGCTGTGAGTCCCGGACAGGGGACCTGTAAGTTTATCTCTCCATCAGCATGCTTATTAACTTAGTGTGTGTTAAGTATGTACAACAAGTTAGCAAACTCACTCACACTCCTTCCCCACTTCAACTTGTGTGCATCTAGCGATACGTACTGTACTGTTCATGGCCGTTACTGTACGCCATCTTATAACATCTCTGTGTTTACTAGTTCGAGCTTCTTGATGTGTATTTACTATTTTATATACATATTATTAAAGGAGAAAAAGGAAATGGAAAAGTTACATTTAAAGTAAGGAAAAATTCAAAGAAAAAGTTCTTGGCTATGACGTAGCGGGGGGTGAAGTCGACCCCCCGACCAAGGACCCCTGCTGTACTGAGTTGGGGAAGTGATTATGTTAGATCCAGGAGGGGAATGGGATGGTGGAGGGCCATGGAATTGAGCAAGAGTGTTGAAAAGTTAAGCAGTTGATTATATGCAGTTCTAGACTACACTTGGAACAAATGGAACCAAATGGACTCTTACATGAACTTACAGGTTCATTTGGTTCCATTTCTACAGAGTTAAATAAACTCTTGGGTACTGTCAGAGAAAGGGCGTGATGCATTCCCCAACCATTGACCATATACAGGCCGCCATGTGAATATGGTAAAGGGGATCGGGGATAGGCTTGGTAAATTTATGCGTGACAGTGTAATAAAATATGAGAATCTCTCCTGCCGAACTTAGTCTTACAGTCTTCTGTGGAAGGATGAAGTTTCAGCCCGTAACTGGATTGTGCATTGTTAATTTTGGTAGCCGTTTTAGTTACCAAACCAAACTTTTGGCTAAGATGGTTAATATTTTGTATTTTGTTTTGTATTTTTTGGCAACTTTAGTTTCAGTCTGCAAAATATTTGGGTAGTTTTGTTTGCTCTTTGGCATATCTACCTAATTCTGTAACGTTTTATTATTTTATTGTTCTATTTTTGCAATTGTTTTTGGCATTAGAGCCCTTATTTATTATATTGTTATATGAAAGAAAAACTAAAACGTCATGATACAGTAGGCACAGGCATAGACTATGTCTGCGTTGGGGAGGAACAAAGGAAAGAAAAGATATGGTAAGATGGAGAATAATTTTGTTTTTTAAGTATCATTATTTAGTCCCCACAACCTTTGGGGTATTTTTTGTCACTGTACATTTGCACATAATTATGTGAAATTCGTCCTATGCTCACTATAATGGCAAAAAGAGGATTATTATTTGAAACAACAGATTTATTGTCTTGTTTTATGGTTAAAATATCATAATAAAACGGATAGTTCCGGTCCTTGATTATGATCAGCCAGTAATCCGCTCAAAGCCGTAAAACTTTTTCTATAAACACATACCTGTGACTACTTTATCAGTATACTGCGCCAAACTGATTGTTTCAAAATGTCAGATTTTGATCCAGATTTTATGTCAGATCTTCTGATATATCATTTTAGGTGAGTAGTAGGCCTTGTAGTTGCTCAATATCGTACAACATTTAGTCTGAAAGTTTATTTTGGGAGCTTCCATGCAGTTATAAGGGATCTGAACGTAAACGTTGCATAACAACCGTCTTTTTGTGCCGGCAGTCGGGTACTACTTTATTTTTTCTAAATTATTGTTGTCGTGAAATAGTTTTTAAAAACTGTTTTAATTGGGATATGTATACGATTTTCATGTTGCCATATTTGGTAACATGAAAAAAGTGACGTGAGACCGTGGTTTACAGTGATTCTTTTTAGAGGACGCAAGCGCTGCTCAAGTTTCAACAAGTAGCTAATCGCTTTTACGGGTGCACGGTTCAGGAGAGTTAAATCAAAACAGAAGAATCAGCAGCACCCAAGAAATGTTAAGCCAAATTATCACACCCTCGTCCCCTTAATAAGTGACACACCTGTCTTAATTCTTTCACTACGCTTAGGAAGGCTCTGCAGAAACGTGTGTGTATGCTGCCGGTGCCCTAATGAAATCAAATGTACCTATACAACAGTTCTGTGAGTGGTGGTGATTCTTCTGTTTCACAGTGATTTTAGAACAACTACGTTTTACGCACTCTGATTAATTGATTGAATACTTTATTAACGGTGGTACGATTATACAATGATGCTAAAAGGATAACACAAAAAGCCCTGCGGGCTTGTTTCCATTCGTCTTGTTTCCGTCCCGCGTGAGACATAAGGCTTTGACGATCTGCCTCCATCGGGACCTGTCTTGTGCTGCATGTTGCGCCTCGCCCCATGTAAGGTTCATCTCCTTTAGCTTCAGCTGCCACAGCTCGTCGCCAGGTTGTTTTGGGCCGACCTTTCTTCCTTTTCCCTGCAGGAGTCCATCCTAAAGCGACCTTTGTGGTCCTATGTATTCAATTCATCAAGAATTGAATACATGACTGCTCCACGTAATGCCTTACAACACCCCGTAGCTGTTATAGCTGTTCTAAAATCACTATAAACCAAGGCTCATTGCATTAGTCTCACCACATTTTGGGAATACTTGTAGTACTTTTAGCATAGTCATTGTTTTATTAGATAGTTTCAAAGGTTTGTTGTTGAAGTCAGCTGTAATTGTTGAATATTTGAGTATCTTTCCTCTTGATTTTCTTCAGCAGAATCTACATTGAAGTTACTAATGCAGTGTCCGATCGGGGCATATAGCTACCATTCAGAAGGCGTGCCCGGTCAGAGCGGGACTGTTTTCAAGAACCGCTCATCCGATCGACTTGACACCGCACTGCCTGTATTCCTCAATAATACACCCGCCAAGTGTGAAGTCGATTAGATGAATGGTTCGTGGGATATGTGAAGGACAGCCTGACAGACAGACAGACAGAAATACTGTGCAGAGATTCCTAGAATATATAGATAGATGCTGAGCAGGTTCCTCTTAATTGATTAGTTGCTAGATTGTCATGCGTGTCAGTGGGACATGGTGTCAGGTAATAGACGTTAATCTTGTATTTGATTTTCCGTGCTCTGACCTCTGGTGAAATGCATTTATGTGTAGGGAAATATGTGCGTGTGCATCTTAGAGAAATATGGCAAAATTGACGAAAACCGACGATAAAGTAATATGTTTAATCAGAAGAATTTAAATACATTTTCTGTTCTTTTTCTTTAATTTATTACCCTGCAGCTGTGACTTATTGGCTGAATTGAATGTTCATAACCTACTAGTTATAACTTGAATAGGGGAGATATGAGATGGTTGTGATGATATGATGACTTTATAATGTGCCAATGACACCGTAAGACCATATCACAACTCCAGAAGCCGGTAGGACTACAGATCTAAAGGTGCTAATCCTCTGAAAGATTCAGTTGCACAAATTCATTTTCCAAAATATCCCATCACCTTTTCGACCCTGTTTGCAAATTGCTAATATGAATTGAATTTCATCGTAATTAAAGCTAAAAAAATATGCCCATAATTCCTCAATGTTTTGTCACGTGTACTAAACAAAATGGCTGTGTCTACAGCAACTTTCCCCTGCACTTTGTCACATCTAATCCAATTGGTATCTCACCCTTCAACCGGGTGGGGACGAGTAGTGGCTGGGTATGGCAGTGTCAGGTGTTTAACATGGATGGAGTGATTAATAGTAGACTAGACTAAGTTTAGACTGCATGTGAGGTCATTCATCAGAAGCTGAAAGGACAGGCAGGCTAGTCAAACAGGGTCATAGGACGACCTGGAGTCTGGAGCTTTCAGCTTGTCATTCCATGATGACTGTCATTCAAGAATCAAGAGAATCAATAGGGATTTATTGTAGGTTGCGCTTGGACATGACTGTCGTCACTCATGAACAGTATTGTAATTCAGTGCTGTATTTGTTTGTGTGTTTGCAGCACTGGAGCGGCGGACAGCGCCAATAAGAAGGTATTCCCTGTCGGTGGCCATCTGCCTGATGGTGCCGTGCAGGCTGGGCAGCAGACAAACCAGCAGTTTCTCCTGACTCCAGCCAGCCTCCAGCTCGCTCAGCTCCAGGCTCAGCTCACCCTCCACCGCCTGAAACTGGCACAGGGCGGTGTGGGGGGCAACGCAGCCACTGCCGCCACTTTCCTCAATCAGGTTCTATCCAATGTGGCCATGTCCCAGCCCCTGTTTAACCAGCTCCGGACTTCGGGAATGGTCGGGAATCCTCAAGGTGGCTTTCCGTCAGGTGCCCTGGGGTTCTCCTCTCCCAATTCGGCCCTGGGGGCCCTGGTGAGTGGGAACTTTGCTCAGAACCCTGGCAATGTGAAGATGAATTACGGTGGGGGAACAGGAGCAAGCCAGCAAGGAGGGGAGTATGGCAAGAAAGCGGGGTCAACATATCCCTGTGACACAGACAGGAGGCACCAGTACAGTGGCTTCCTCAGTGGGACGTCTGCAGCATCAGCCAAAGCTGCAGAGGGGCAGTATGCATCAATAAACACTGAGGCCAAGATCACAAACCATGTTGGCTTTCAGAGAGATTTTTACGGGCAGGATCTTCAGGGACAACAGTCTGGGTTTGGGGTTAATGAACAGAAAATGAATGCTTACACATCCACCGCCCATAAGGAGCCATGGAAAGGCCCGGTGAACCAGAGTCACGCAGGGAAATCGGATATGGTTTCCAAGGCTACTACGACGTGGACAGCTGGTGGACAGCCAATTCGTGCCAGGCCAGAATTGTATAACCCAGAGGAGCCGACCTCTGATCCCAAGTTCAATCCCAGTGGCGGGGTCTCCTCTTTTGGTTCAGGGGGCATGCAGGGCTTTGTGGGCTACAAGCCTCAGCAGGCTGGGGAGCATAGCTTGTCTGCAGGCACCATGACCCTCCAACCCCACCAAGTCAATGACTACCATGCAGTCACGCCATCCCACCTTCCGCATCAATGCACCATCTGTGACAAGAAAGTCTACAACCTAAAGGTGGGTGAGCGGACGTGAATGGCTGCGCAGCAAGAACATGTCTGTCTCTTCCTCAAGGGGAGGTTTCCGGCTTCTAAACAGTCATAGTTGATACAGGTCCAGTTTAACGACATTAACCTTTGTGTCACTATTGTGGGCAAAATTCCCCCCAAAATGTAAAATAGCTTAACTACAGCTGATCTACAAGCTCTACAAGATCTATAAACTCACAACGTGTCACATTTTGATGCGTTGCATTATGTATAGCTTGTATTTTCATGAGCTTGCATTATTTGTAAGCGGTTATTTTTGTTATTTATAGTACAACAAAGTATATGGTTTAAGTGGTTAATAGCTAAATAATATCCCATGATGAATGCAGTTGTGTTTTACAGATTACAGATTAAAAATTAGCAATTCCTAACCAAAAACAAAGGGATAGATCCCACAGTGTTTAAATTTATTTTTTTGTCACCATTTTAAAATCTCTTATTTTATTGCTGGGGTATATACATTTTTGTTGTACTGAAAAAGCTATGCAGACTCAACATATAGTAGATTCAGGGGCAGCTGTACCCTAAACCAAGCTGTTGTCTCTTTAATTGCTTCTTGCACCCATGAGCTTATCCAGCAGGTATGCAAGGCTGATCAAGTGGGTTGTGTGGTGACCTCTGAATGCATCTGAACTGACTGGATCTATGTTTGGGTGGTGTGACTGTGTGTGTGTTTTCAGGACTGGGACCAGCATGTGAAGGGAAAGCTACACCTGCAGAACCGATCGTTATACGCAAATGAGGGGTGAGTTATGAGGGCTTCTAAAATTCACTTGACGGCAGTATAACATTCTTTATCATTACAAACTGTACTCTGCCATGTGCTCTCTATTTGTCTACTTAATGACAGCTAGCATGTGACAGTGTTCTGGTTAGTCTGTTTTTACCTTGCTTTAACTACATGAACCCTAAAAAATAGCAGATATATAAGCTCACAATGTGCAGACGTATAGAGTCAACTAAATGTATAGGTTTTAAGTGGTTGACAGATGTTATAGATCTGAGCTTTTTCAAATTATGAATATTATTGACTTTTTGGATGATTATACATGTCAAGTCTGGGGTGCCTCAAGATTAATTTGATCCTGAGTGCTAGAGCTTTACAAATCTGGTTTACACCCAAAGCATCCCTGTAGAGAGTCACAGAGGCACTTGAGTTTAATCTCATGCTCCATCTACAGCTGTCTTAATGTTTCTATGAATATGAGCTCTGTCACCAGACACTGTATCAGTAGGCACTGCAGGGGAGCAGCAGTCATAACTAGTCTCCTATGTTTGTTTCAGCCCTGGCGTGGTAGCGGCTGGTGGAGTTCACTACGTCGTCGCTGGGGCTTCTGACGGAAGTCTAGCCACTGGAGGGAATAACTCTATGGTCTTCTCTGCTGCAAATCAAGGTGGGTCAATGGTCACCCCACCTCAGTCCCCTCTAATGTCACTGTTTGCTGACGACGTTACGATGTTGTTTTTTGATAGCAGGAATATGAGTGACAGAATGATAGATGGGAGTCAGGGAGTATTTATAGAGTTGCTAGAGGCTAGGGGGAATGTGTCCTTCTAACTTTACACAGCGTATTTTGATATGTTGATATATACAGTACGATGTTAGAATAAAGTGTCTCGAAACCCAAAATGTGGTAACCATTGAACTGACCCTAACGGAGCTAATGCTAACGTTAAACCACTTAAGTGGTATTTCCAGACAACGCTCCATGCTAAGTGTCCTGTGATCGTTTTCATGCTCTAAGGATTTGAGCCTGCCCGCCAGAGCTGACAGTGAAGGAGATGAAACCCAAAGCATTCATGACTGCTGTTGACACCCTTGATTTATTTGCTTTATTATCTTGTTACTTTCTTAACCTTTAATGTGCTCAGTGGTGGAAGAATTACTCAAGACGTTTACTTAAGTAAAGGTACAAACACCATGACAAACTTATTCTGGTGAAAGTTAAAGTAAATACAGTATAAAGTAAAAGTATACTCTTAAGTACTAGCAAGTTGCTCTTAAATGTATTAAAGTATTAAAAGTACTTGCTGAATTCAGTGCCCTGATGTAAGCTATAATATGGCAATAAGTGTGCCTGCCTCCATTTCTGCAGATGAGTGTTCATGCATATCTGATTATAATTTATATAAATGAGCAATTTACAGTTTGCAGACTAAGCAGTGAACAATCCTATACCAGCAATCCTTTGAAATATTTTTTTATCAATCGTTTCACCCTATGTACCCCAGATGTAACCACATACTTAGTGTCGAGGTTCAAATCCTCCACAGTGCAATAGCTATGCAATAGTTGCAATAGCAACTCATACAGGTTGGTTCAGGCACCTGTTTATCCCCTCCCAGTGAAACTCCTCACTCTCAGGTGAAAAGAAGCGGTGGGCGACTTCATGCGTATCAGAGGAGATGCGGTTGTCTACATCCTCCCTAAGACCAACACGTAGGGGTGACAGAGACACATGGGGGAAATGGCATAACGACTAAAATTGGGAGAAAAAAATAAAAAAAGATTAAGAAAAGAATACTATAAATCAGAAGGAATTGTTGATGTACAGCACACACGATGTAATGCAGCTGTTCAAAATGTAGTTTAATAACAAGTATAGATATTTGCTTTGAAATGTAATGAAGTATACTGTCAAATAATGATGTCTGAAACTAAATAGACTAATGTAAAGTACAAATACTTGAAACATTTACGGAAGTACAGTAACTCTTCTAAGTACTTTCCACCTCCTGCAAGTACATCAGCCTATATTTTTTAAGCTTCCGCACTGTCATGCCACCGCTGGAAAAGAAGTTTCAGAATAATTCCTCAGAATGTTTCCCATGTTTTACTTAGGCATGATTTATACTTAGTCTTGTCACACACCGAAAACAGACGATCTGCAAGCTCACAACGTATCGCAAAGAGATGCATTGTGAGCTTGTCGACTGGCTAATTGTGATGTGCGACACTGGTGCGCAACTATAAATCATGTCTTGTCATGTGGCCAGTTTTATATATCTTTAATCCCCACTCCTTATTTCCTCAGATGCGTCCTCAGCAACCAGTGCATCATACTTGCCAGCTGCAGCCATGAACACTTTTCCCATGTCTGGCACGGGATTTACCTCTCACCAACCAGGGTCAAAGGTCAGAAACATGCTTCGCTTTTCACTCACAAATACTTCAGTTTGCACTATGGCATAAATGTGTGTCTGTGATGGACGTATTTTTTTTGTATATGTTGGGTTTGATTGGCATTTAAATCACATGCCCCAGTTCTGCCTTTCTAAAGATTTGTTTTTTTGGTATTTTTTTTTTTTTTATTGGAGAGGGACAGGGAAAGTAGTCTGACAGGAAGAATGGGGAGAGAGATGGGGGGAAGACATGCAGGAAAGGCCGACGGGAACGGGACGCGAACCCGCGGCACACTGCTATTAAGGATTTGCAACCAGGGTGCCTAGACCGCGACGCCACGGTCTAGGCCCAGTTCTGCCTTTCTGCCATGAATACTATTAGTCACACGTAGAATAGTAAAGGGCTGGAGTGGGCAAACAAGAGCAGATGGAAAGGCAGTGAATTGCACTGTGGTGATTCTTTATTCAGGACAGTGGGGTATTTTCACTAGGTTTTTGGTCATACGCTCTAATCTACAGCGATAAATCCACAGGACCACTCTGTAAACAATCTAAATGTTTAATAAAACAAACGGTAAATAAATGATTCTTCTGATGAGGGGGCAGCGCTATTACATTTAACCTCCTGCAATAACATACATAATGTGCCAGTGTGGAGTCGAAGCACATTAAAGGGCAAGACCACTTTGGTAGAAGTTTGGGTTGTGTATTAAACTTGACATGATGTAACTCCAAAGGTGGACAAGAAATACAAAATAATTGCTCCATTGATTAGAAATTGATCATTCAAAATATGCTCCTCGTTGACTTACATTGTACGGTAAAACAGCTTTCAAAGTCACTCTTTTAGCACGTAACCGAACACAATCAAAGCTGATTCAGACACTATAGAACATCACCAAACCCAGTGCTGGGTATTTTTTCAATAAAATGATGATTTTACTATCTGAAGATTTGGATTCGGATCCTCGGATCCAGTCCATGGGGTTTCTTCTTAATAAAATAGCCAAATCAGGTACTGGGTTTGGTGATGTTCTATATTGTCTGAATCAACTTTGTTTGCATTCGTTTATGTGCTAAAAGAATGACTTTGAGAGCTGTTTACAGCGTACAATGTAAGTCAATGAGGAGCATATTTTGAATTTGAATGATCAATTTCTAATCAATATAGCAATTATTTTTCATTTCTTGTCCACCTTTGGAGTTACATCATGGCAAGGTAACTACACAACCCAAACACTTCTGGACAACTCTTTCACATTGAACTAGATAACCCAGCGGACTATGCTGCATTAATAATGATGGAAATGTCCTTCAGGCACTTTTATTAAGTTGGCACAGACAGCATACAGAGCAATGTACGCGATTAGGCTCTAAGTATGTTAACACTGATGAAGGCTTAGTGCCAAAACGCGTATGTTGCGCTGTATGCTGCCTGTGCCAACTTAATAAAAGTGCCTGAATGTCCTTTCCATGAGTGCTGGTATTCTCTATAAATGTAAAGGAACCCAGCAGACTAGTCTATGCCGTAAAATGCTGGCTTAAAGGATATGTGGTGAATAAGTTTAGTGTTACAACTTTATGTATAATGAAGGGTCCATTTGTTTCAATTTGTACACTCTCAAACAAATGGACGAATTGACTGTATACATTTGTTTGAATTGTAGGGCTGTGGTACACGGTCATGAGTCCGGTCTCAAGATCACATTTTTGTGGCTTCAGTCTCAGTCTCACCTGCAATTTTACCCACTCTTGACTTGGTATCTGACCAAAAGGACTCTGGGAAATTCCCAGTCCACTTGGTCCAAGACCGAGAGTTCCTCCAAAGTTGTCAGCGTTTTGGTTAATTCTCAGATTTATAGGCTTTACATTTCAAATAGTTCTAGTACTACAGTGCTGTAATTGATTTTAACACTACTACATTATACATGTGGTAGGCTTAATTTAATAATCATCAGTAGCTGTATTAAGGCGTTTCACAGTCTTATTACGGGCAGATGCGATGTATATAAACAGCAAGGTTTAGTGGTATGACAACGTTATCCATCATTATGACTGATGGAAGAGAACAGGTTGAGAACTTTTGTTGTTATTGCAGCTGCTAGTATTCCTGTCTGCTATGGGCCATGCACTCTGCAAAGAGACTCTGTGTTTTTCTATTACATATAATGTTACATATTAATGATATATTACATATAATATATTACATATAATGTAATATACAAATGTTGCCACCACTTTCAACTTGGCGTCTATTTTTGGGCAGTGTCATTCTATTCATTCAAATTGACAAAGGAATCTAGGGAAAATAGCAGAACTACAAGCTTGTAATGTGTTGCATCGCCACACGTTGTGAGCTTGTAGATTGGTTATGTTTGCTATTTGTCATACAATGAAGTATATAGGGCTTAAGTGATTAAATAAAGCTAATTGTTAACCATAAAATCTTAGCTATAATTGAATTTAACGATCCCTTATGGCATAGTGTATTTTGCTACCTTCCTCTCTTTTCCTTGTCCATAAGTCTTTAATACTCCCCGGACATGGGTTAAAAGATAGCAGCTGATGATGTGTATCCGTAACATGGGCTGCTCCCGTGAAGAGCACAAAACAGATGATGAGGTGGGGAGAGCGAGAGGAATGACAGGAAAGCAAGCACACACAGCGGTGTGCGGCTAGAACCTGTCAGCTGCCGGCTAACACTAACACACCAAACATGCATGTATACTGTACTCACGCACGCACACACACGCACGCACACACACACACACACACACACACACACACACACACACACACACACACACACACACACACACACACACACACACACACACACACACACACACACACACACACACACAGTAAATACATGCATATAAGAGAATAATCTGCAGCAACTGGACCTGTCAGGCCAGATGGCTCTCTCTCACACCATCTCCAACGGATGCTTCACCACATCACCACCCTGCAGGAGGTGATGATATGGGAAGAGGAGTAGTGTTGTGTGTGTGTGTGTGTGTGTGTGTGTGTGTGTGTGTGTGTGTGTGTGTGTGTGTGTGTGTGTGTGTGTGTGTGTGTGTGTGTGTGTGTGTGTGTGTGTGTGTGTGTGTGTGGACGCTATATGTATGTGTGTGTGTGTGTGTGTGTATATGTTCATAAATCGGTTACTTCCAGTCCTTGTTTATGATTGGCTTAGCCATGGTTGAAGCCGTTGTAAAATGTAACACACACATGCAACTGATTTACATCAGCAATATGGCTCCAAACAGGTTGTTTCAAAATGTCTGATTGACACATTGAAACATTGAATGTTGATTTACAAAACACAGCACACATCTCCACCAGCCGTTAAAACAAGCTTGTAAATTAACTGAACTTGAACTGAACTAAAACTACTGGCATTTGCAGCTGTAATTCAACTTCACTTTATTTGGCTTTTGTAGAGATTATGTTAGCTCTCTTCTCTCTCTCTCTCTCTCTCTCTCTCTCTCTCTCTCTCTCTCTCTCTCTCTCTCTCTCTCTCTCTCTCTCTCTCTCTCTCTCTCTCTCTCTCTCTCTCTCTCTCTCTCTCTCTCTCTCTCTCTCTCTCTCTCTCTCTCGCTCTCTCTCGCTCTCTCTCTCTCTCTCTCTCTCTCTCTCTCTCTCATCATTGAAATGCAGGACATTGTTCTGTTCATGCAGGCACGGGACACACGTTCCATTTGTGGGACTGTCCTGCAAAATGTGGGACGAGTGGTCACCCTAGCTTTAACTGAAGGCGTGTCTATCCGTGTGGTCTATTTGTGTTGCAGGGGGCATGCACATGTGCAGCAGCATGAGTTCTGACGTGTGTGTGTGTGTGTGTGTGTGTGTGTGTGTGTGTGTGTGTGTGTGTGTGTGTGTGTGTGTGTGTGTGTGTGTGTGTGTGTGTGTTTTGAAAAACATTTTAAAATTGTGAAATTCTGCAGTGACAAGTTGTGAGCTTGTAGATATAGCTATTTTCACTATTTTTAAATGTTTAAAAAAAATGATAAAACATGCCTAATAAGATTAGTCATAAGGCATGAGACAGCGCTCAAAATATGTCCCTCTGGGTTTTACGCTGTACGTGTTCTAGATTAGGACTATTCTACTTTGGATCAAGTTATTTTTAACACTGTTTATAGAGTCTGTCATTCATGGGCAGCATCACAGGTCTGTGCCAATGCCATAGAACATGACTCACTGTTTGCATGTGGGGCAAAACACTCCACTGACCTCTGGAACGTCCTGTCTGGAGAGTTTCAATCTTAATTGTTTATCTTTTGCATTGCAGCTTCATTGTTTTGGCTTCTGCTTGTGGTTTTGTCGTTTATATCAATCTGTAAGACTGTAACTGTGTTAAAGATTACTCTTTAACTATGGAAGATTACTCCTCTCATCTCCTCATTATACCTCATTATATCTTTCATTATGAAAGTACTCTCACTTCTTCCCTTGAAGATGACAACCAGCCATCCTCCTGTAATTCCCTCAACCACTTGTTTCATTCCTCTCTGCCTTTGACTGGAGCAAACGACTGAGGTTGGTTCTCCTATAGGCGTCCATTAGGCGTCCCAAGTTTATGATTTACGAGTGCTTTCATCATCGCAATGGGAAGCATTTTATAGGCTAAAATACACAGGCTAATGTTAGGTGCTATAAACACGCACCTGTCCTAAGCACAGCAGGTGGGACTTTTACGGTTTGAGAGAAAAATGTAAGCCAGTGTCAGTTGTGCAGCGATCATAGAAACACACACACACACACATTCATACAAACACGCGCAAGACTTGTGTTGGCTGATGACTTGAACTTGAACTTCAAGTCAAATTGCAAGATACGGTAGCACTGATTGAGTTGACACACTGGCTTTGGGCAATAATAAAACACAAACAGAAATAAACACTGGATTAGGGCAATAACAGTGGAGACCTAAGGTCCGTGTAAAGAGCCCCAGGTCACCCACGAGAGAGTGTAAGGTTTCAGACTGTGGTGAGGGAATGGAAAGGCGATCTGAGGGACCAGGGCGCATGTCCTCTGTGCAGGAATGCGGGGAGAAACTGTGACCATCCCTTCATCAACATGGAGCCCAGTTGGAACAAACAAACAGACAAGCAGACATGTCCTTCTGGGAGATTCCAGGGCTTGTCAGTCAGTATACTCCCAGATAAACAGGAAGGCATCAGTTAAACAGGAAATACAATTGCATCTGAAAAGCATCATCCCATATTCCCATCAACTGCCATTATAATAGTTTAACCCCTTAAGTCCTATATGATTCATACGACGACTAGCGAAAATAGCAGATCTACAAGCAGATCTACAAGCTCACAACGCATCACGATGTGATGTGTTGTGAGCTTAAAGATCTGCTGTTTCCAATGTTTCGGATTGTTTTTGTTTGTAGATTTTTGCCCAAAATAGGGGCGCCAGGTTGAAAGTTGTTAAAGGGTCTAGAATGCTTATTTGAACCAGATCAGATGGGAATTCTCTAATTGATAAACGATACACTAAATGTGAATACATCACACAATAAACTCTGATGCCAAGTTTCTTAAATTAGTAAAAACCATCACTCAGTCATCACTATGACAAAGAGTACAGATGTCTGATTCATGTCATGCCACCATATCGGATTTACTGTAACAGGGCTCCAGTGTCATTCTCTGCGCATCTCAAGTCTGTCTGCCTTGAGTCTAATTTATACTCTGTAGCATGATGTGTCATTAGCTTAAAGATCAATTATTTTTGGTAAGCGATGCAGTATATATATATATTTTTTTTAATAATTTTTATCCCACGATTTTGTAACCCACATTTTTTCACCCAGTGCCAATTGCCTATGTAATCCTGGGCACTACCTACCCTCTGCCAGCCTAGGGAGAGCCCAAGCTGAAGCTCATGCCTCCTTCAATGCATGAGGAGCAAGCAGGCCGCTTCTTATCACCCGACAGGGGGGAGTTTCCCTGGTTGGACATAGCGCGTGGAAGGAACACGTTATTCCAACCAGTTCCCTTCTCCTCCATCAGGTGCCCCGGCTGACCAGGGGGAGGCAGTATAGTGACCAGGATTACTACATGTTTTTGTGAGGGTATTAACTACCCTAGGAGACACGGGGAGAACATGCAAACTCCACACAGAGTAGGCCCTTTCACCAACCCCACCTAGGGTATGGGCGCCGATGACGTGGAGGAGAGAACACGCCCCCAGCGCCCACAGCGTCCCTGGCGGGAATCGAACCCAGGACCTTCTAGCTGTGAGGCGACAGCGCTACCGACTGCGCCACCGTGCCCCCAGCGATGCAGTATAAATGAAGCTTTGTGCAACAGGCTTTGGTGTAACTGTGCTACAATTTTTCCATCTTTTGTTGAACCAAAATTACCAATGAAGCAGCCACAAATACAGTGTGCGTGCTTTGCGTTTACAATTATTCACATAAGATGACTTTGATAAATTCGATTAAAAGAAGATGTGGACTTCAGTAGGAAATTGACATTGAAAGGATCCTACCAGTCAAAATCTGAACCATTAGCAGATTGTCGTATTCTACAATTAAATTACTGTATTACTGCAAGCCATTCAAATTTTGATATCAATACACCTGGAAAGAAATATTTTGCTGCTGTGCTGCATTCTGAACTTTTTACTTGAAGAGCGAAATGAACAATACAGTGAGTTACAGATAACAACAAAAATGTTCAGCTAGTCTATAACATTTATTGAAAATGGACAAAACGTAAACAAACATGATATATAAAAACATAGCAATTTTGGGGGAAATGGTTGAGGTTTACAGTAAACTTATTGGCCTATGCTGACCATGGAGAAAAACATGTAGGCTTAGTAACGCTGATTTGGTCCTTTAAATAAGGTTTCATTCATTTACATACATTTTCCATTAAAAAAATCACATTTCCATTAAAATATACAATCTTTTTATGATATTCAGCAAAGGATCATATAACTGAGTATGAAGAAAATGCAC
Organism: Gymnoscopelus microlampas; assembly: GCF_963454915.1. Classification (NCBI taxonomy): domain Eukaryota; kingdom Metazoa; phylum Chordata; class Actinopteri; order Myctophiformes; family Myctophidae; genus Gymnoscopelus; species Gymnoscopelus microlampas. The sequence goes on from NC_139939.1 coordinate 18,892,863, forward strand.
TCCAATGCACTGTAGTTGTGTTATTAGAGCCCTTGACAGCGTCACTGTCACTGTCTGTAAATGCGTGAGCCAAAGTTAACCTCAAGTTTGTGGTCAGCAGATGCAGCTACCGTTCATAACTTGAGCCAATCTACACAGTGATATTGATGAACTGTCAGGCTGTAAAGCCAAATGTTCGTTCCATCGCTGCCGACATTTTACAAGCCAAACAGCGGCAAGTGGAGCTACTGATGGGGGGGAATATTCTGGTTCTCTGCGATATTCCAAGGACATAAACAGCAATCTATTCCTGGATTTGTTTATTGAGCATAACCCGCATTGACCTTTCTTGTGTACTAGTGGAGGGAAACACACTGACATTGAGCTCTTAATAGAATTATCACTCTTGAAACTGTTATCATGTGGTGGGCCGTAAGCCTGTTAAACGCCAGCAATCACGCTATAGTGTAGTGATTAGCTTTGGTCTGGTTATCTGGTAGCACAGCAGCTCATTCTACGCAGAAATCTGCTACTGCAATCATACTCCTGTGAGATGAGAAAGCAGCAAAAACTCCAGGCAAGAAGTCTCGTCAGTAACATATGGTATTGGTTCTCAAAGTGGGGTCCGGGGACCCCCAGGGGTACTTAAGGGGGTTCCAGGGGGTCCACAGCTAAATGATGGACAGGAACCAAATGGACCCTTATGGGTCTGTAACTCTGAGAGTGTACAAATGTTACCAAATGGACCCGTTAGGGTCCATTTGGTAACATTTGTACACTCTCAGAGTTAAATTAGCATTGATTTTACAATATGAATTGGGGTCCCAGAGATAGAAATGCCATTAAATGAGGGTCCGTAGCATAATACATGTCAAACTGGGGGTCCTTGAAATTAAAATGGTTGTGAATCACTGCTAGAGAGCCGTAAAAACCTTCTCTTATTGGGGTCCCTGGCTTATCTTTTCAAATGGGGGTCTGCCGGGTAATAAGTGTCAATTAGGGGGTCCTTGACATGAAAAAGTTTGAGAACCACTGACATATGGTACATTGATGGGACATGAATGTGTACAGATGGAGAGAGGAGCTCAAGTGAGTCATGGGAAGTTATCCAGCATTGTAAGTCTATAGCAGCATAACTAAGGGCTATAGTCCCAGGAAAGTCTGTGCCAGTCTTATAGTTATAGTTAGACAAGCTTTGTCAAAAGGGAAAGTCTTTAAGCCTACTGTTGAACATAGAGAGGTTGTCTACTTGCCTGACCAAAACTGGGAGAGGACCCTGATAGTACAGGCTCTGCCCATGTTTGCCAGATCTGCTTATTATAATTTCCCCGCAAGATTTTATTTGAAAAAAGACGATCTACAAGCTCGATGCGACGCGTTGTGAGCTTGTCGATCTGCTATTTTCAAATAGCTGATGTATATGTTAAAGTGCATATGTGGCCCACAGTCGCTTCTTTTGGGCTGGTTTTCCTAGACCTGGTTGCTTGTTTCTCTCACAGAATCTGGCAACAGTGGCTCTGCCTCCCATTCTTCTAGGAGCAAGTAGGCATGCATTCTGGGAGCGCACTGTTCTAGCAGGGTTATAAGGCAGAGCTCTTTAAGATACTGTATGATGATGCCTGACCATTAAGGGCTTTGTAGGTGAGGAGGACGATTTTAAATTCTATTCTGGATTTTACAGTCAGCCAGTACAGAGAAGCCAAATTGGGAGAAATATGATATCCTGTTTCCGGTGGGCAGATGCGCAGCAGCATTCTGGATCAGCCGTAGAGTCTTTAGAGACTTGTTGGGGCAGCCTGATAATAACCGATAATCTAGCCTGGAGGTAACAAAAACATGCGTTTTTCTGCATGTTTTTGAGACGGGTGTGCCTGATTCCTGTAATGTTACGCAGGTGAAAAAAAGTTGTATTTTTGTTTTATGTGGGATTTAAAGGACATAATCCAGATCAAAGATAACTCCCAGGTTCCTTACGGCGGTGCTGGAGGCCAGGGTAATGGCCACCAGAGTAGGAATATCATACCAGCTAAATGATTTATAGTTTGGAACCAAAGTTTGAGAACCACTAAAGGAAGCATACAAGGTGAACAGTGTTGTTCCAAGCACAGAACCTAATATTAATGATAATGTTTCAGTCAAACTGAGCAGGCATATCTATGTCAACGTGTGCTTACTGCTTAACCAGTGTTGAGACCCCAGTGGTCTCAAATTCCTCACTCCTTTGTTCCCCGGGATTTGCCATTCTAGGCTTCCCTCTGTTTATTCTACGCTACCATACCTGCTGTGAAGTATCTGGTACAGCTGGGTTTTTTCTCTGAACAAATCCCCTCTAATACTAGTCCAGTGAGCCCCAGTATGACCCACACATGGAGCTGTCTGTCATGTAGAGGTGGTGGGTCGGGGTGGCGTGCTCTACCCTGGAGTAGCTGCACAGCGGAATAGATAGACAATGCAATATTACATGCTGAAAAAAAGCTACATTTCCACCTCACTCTTGGATTTAGTTTAGTTTTGTTCAGGCAGTATTCTAATTAATTTAGGTAGGATAGAAAAGAGACAATAGAAGCCAATATGGCATAGCATGAGAGAAGGAAATTAAATCTCCATCTGGAATTGAACCAGGGACATTGCATTTGTTGACACTATCCGGTCATATACTGGTGCGGCCCAACTTTATATAAATATACATTTTCTCGACACTTCTTAAGGTTATTGACGTAGAGTTGAATTGTTGCATGACACAACATTTTAAGAACATGAAGCAACAACTTTTAGAGGCCCTTGTTTAGATGTACATTTTGGACCTCTCTGTTTTCTATAGGTGTGCCCTGCTAATTTCATTCCTTTTTCCTTTATGTCAAGTTGGGTCACATTGAGACATCAAGTCAGTTTGAATAAGTTGTGAATTATGTTTGCAATAAACGCTTCACTGTGCTTGGAGGGATATAAATACAGACAAAAGCAAGCGGGAACACGCACGCACAACCACACACACACACACACACACACACACACACACACACACACACACACACACACACACACACACACACACACACACACACCAGTGAGCATGATCTCGGGTCACATTCCTAAGAAAGCATTTTAAGATATGCTTCATCTAAACTAGGAACATGAAATGCTGTCACCTCCTATTTTTGATAAGTTACACATTCATACTGTGCACTGCATAGTGGATATGCCATGGATCAAGTATACCCTGGTCAAGAATACCTAGATGATATATTCAGTTATGTTACATAATAGCCTGTGCTGAGAGTCAGGATTCTGTATCAGTCCTGTAAAGCTCCATCAGACGAGCTGTGAAATCTTAATATCGTATCACTATTAGTGCTAGGATGAGTTGTGTCTTTATTTATGTATTTTATAGCGTTACGTATAAAGGGATTTGTTTTGGTGAATGTATGTGGTCTTCTTGCGTGACCTTGTCATTTCATATCCATGCACGGTTACATAGATTAGTTTTCCCAGTTCCACTGGCTTTAACCCACCAGCACCCTTAAACTGATTAATCTCAATTTGACCTCCTAAGAGATGACTGGCTTTGCCACCCTGATGAGGGAAGAGTGTTGATGTCTGCCTCGTCTAATCACTTTGCATTCACCAAGGCTGGATGTTATGGATGTTATGTCAGACCTCAGTGCTGCCTCGCTGTGGACAGAGAAAGGGGTCGGAATGGGGGGGGGTTGAATAACAGGTGTCTTTTGCACATGTCGAAGGGCAACCAAATAACAGTTGTGTTCTTGTGCAGTCCAGTAGAGAGAGAAATGGGTGTGAATGAAAGATACATTAGAACGATAGATGGGTGAAGTGAAGAAAAAAAATGAATGGGAGAGATTAGAAAATAAAATGTATAACTAACTAACTAACTCATTAGAAATAATTTAGCTTCTATACCGTAGTGGATTTCTCCTGTGTTTACAAGAGTATGTGTCCATTTTATGTAGAACTGTAAGTTACAATTAGAACATCTGTGTACTTGACATTCTGTCATAAAAAGTAATTATACCCTAACATTAGAGTTTAACAACCAGACTAATCATTTGTAAGGAATACTCAAAAGCGGGATGATTTGTCTATTTTGAGGTGGGTTAGCAAATGTATACATAGGCAAAGTACCTCAGTTGGTAAGAGATTCTACTCTCTAGGGGAGATACAGTACTACTACACCCAAACACAACTCTCAACACAACAAAAATAGAAGAGGCAGGCATTCTGAGGGAAAGAAAATGTCATTTCACATTGGACTGGTAGTGTCACACTGATATTTAAACAGCCTGGTTTCCAGAAATATTGTTGAGTCAAAGTTATGACATTTAACATGTCTTTTTTTGCCATTTTTCCCCCCAGCCATTTCCACCCAGGAAATCCATCCCAGGGCGTGTGGTCCATATCTGCAACCTCCCAGAAGGCAGCTGCACTGAGAATGACGTCATCAACCTGGGACTGCCCTTTGGCAAAGTCACCAATTACATCCTCATGCGTTCTACCCATCAGGTACAATGGCATTTCTTTATATACCGTAAAACCTTGACATGGAACCATCGACTGTACTATATATACATAGCTCGGAACTGTCCGAGAGGCTTATGGGTCATTCATCACACAGTGAGTCGCTTACATATTTGACTGGGGGGGACAATTACCTCTGACATATGATGTAATATCATGCGTTTTGTCATAGCAAATAGATCACTTTACTACAGTCCGTGATGTCTAACTCATGCTCTGACCTACCATTCATCGGAACTATGAATGGCACATTCACCCCCTATCAGATTCACGATCTGGATCAATGATTTATTATGCCATAAAATAAGATCTCAAGTGATAATAATTTAAAAGATCTGTATGCATGTAGTTTGACGTGGGCTATGCAAAATATGCATGTAGCAAGAAAGACCATAAAACTGTGAGGAAAGGACTGTCGTTTGATGCCTAATTTATGTTCCGTCATATGACGGTGTTGTGCACTGAGGAGAGTTGACCTACAAGCTCGCAATGCGTCGCAGGTGCGACGCGCTGTGAGATTGTATATCGGCTATTTCGGTATGCGACACCGTCCTACGACAAATTATACATCGAGTTTAAATTGGCTGTTCTCCCATCAGGCCTTTCTGGAGATGGCATATGTTGAGGCAGCTCAGGCCATGGTTCAATACTACCAGTTGACCCCGGCCATGATTAATGATCAGAAACTTCTCATACGGATGTCCAAGAGATACAAGGAGCTACAACTCAAGGTAAGGTTACTTTATCAGTTACAGTATGCTACGTTTATCTAATAGGAGATTTAGTGCCGATTTAGTTACTATGTGAACCACTACAGTGTTTTCTTTGCACTCTACTCATGTGTTACCCTGTTGTTTGTGGACTACTTATTGTTCATGCTGTTTACTCTGTTTTTACACTTGCTCGCTCTGGATAAGATCGTCTGCTAAATGCCTGAGTTGTAATTGTGCCAATTTCTGTCATGCACTGAAATTGTCATAATATTGTATCATAATGCAGATTTGTTTTTATGTATTTGCTATAAGAAACCTGGTAAAGATGTGGACTCCATCATCCATGATCTCAACAGCCAAAGAGGAAGAGATGAGATACAGGCGATTGATAAGTAAGTCTGCTTTTCTGCTGGATTGAAATGCTGCATTGAAGATGTGTACTGTTACTCAGGGAACTATAGGCTATGTTTGCACTCTGTCCATCCTTTTGTTATTCCTTCCAACCATCCAAACTTCAGCCCTCCCTTTGTCTTTCTGAGATCTTGTCTGGAGAATATCTGCTATACTGTTTGGCCTAGGATGACCAAACACGGTATGGTTATATCTAGGGAAAGCACTTTGTTACATAGCAAAAGTAGATCATTGTGACGCTAAAAGCCCAACCACGTTCACTAATGGAATATGGGAATATTGATTGCCCTCCAGCACTTTGCCTTGTTGCAGTAAATTTCTTTAATGTGTAATTTTGACAGATTACAATACGAGGCCTGTATGGAACACAATCATAAAACTATAAAGACTCTTTCTGAGAGTACTCCCTCTAATCTTATCTAATGTCTATTTCCTCTAGCTACCTCCCAGAGAGAGCACGTTCCCGCAGTCCCATCAGTCGGTCTCTGAGCCCTCGGTCCCACAGCCCCAGTTTTACCTCTTGTAGCTCAGCCCATAGCCCACAGGGGGCGCCCGGCGGCAGGGGCCCCGAGAGAGGCACCAACGGTTTGGGCCCCCGCCGTGGCTCCTGGGACTGGTCGGCCCACCCGCGGAGGGGTGAGGAGGAAAGGGAAAGGGAGGAACTGCTGTGGAGGAATGGAGGTAACATGGACGAGGACAGGCCCAACGGACGGATGGCTGATCGCCGGAAGCCGTACCTGAAAGCATCGGACCGCGCCAGCCCCAGAACGTCGGATGAGAGGGGAAGTGGAGGTGTTGCAGGCGGAGGAGAGAGCACGAGGGGTAACAGAGACTGGTACCCGCGGGGAAGCCCTCAAGGCATGTCCTTCAACTCGTACAGGAACATGGAGGAGGACTTTTACATGAGGCCTCCGTATCAAAGGCATGAAGCCAAGTCGAAGAGGAGGGACGGAGGGGACTACCACGGCAGGTCCAGGCACTCTGAGTCAGAGGTGTCGGAGGAACAACTTCAGAGAGCAGCAGAAGACAGGAGACATGGATCACCAGCCAGAGGGAGAAGCCGAAAAACAAGCAGGAAGCACACGATCATAGAGAAACAGGAGAAAGAAAATGTTGCTGAAACTAATGTGAGCTGATACGTATAGCAAGTAGACATTGGACTACTGCATGTATTACACCTTCATGATATGAAGACGAGATTGGTACTGTACATGTATATAATGCAATACTCATAAGTGGTGATGTTGTACTTTTTTGCCAGGATGAGCAGCGAAAAGACAAGTCTGTTTCACCTCAGCGAGGCAGCAAACCAACTGAGACTACAGAATGTGAGAAAGGCAAAGACAGCAAAGTAAGAATTTTAATACATACAATTTTCTATTCACAGGTTTGGCTTAATATCGTACATTAACCATTTTCCAACCCATTTTCCCATAAATTAAGGTTTAGCTTTAGCTCCTAGTCAATGTTGGCTAAAACATCACTCTGCAGTTAATAAATCATGGACATTGTGTTCATCAATCAATTTTTTCAAAGCAATCAACACTTCTAAAAATCTAAAAAGTATCTGTAAGTTTTTGGCTTCTTCAAAAATGTACAAACCACAATATGCTTTTGGTAAATGGTCAGCAATGTTGTCAAGTTCACCATGAAAAAAGCATATTTTGTTTTTATTTGAAGGGCATTCTTTCAGAATGTAATTGCAGAGAGAGTAAGAATTGATATTGTAGCAACCTGTTGATTTGGTGTTATCTGTTCCTCTAGGTGGAGGAGTGGGAAAGTGGAGATGACACCGAAGGAGAGTGCTGGTACCCCAAGAACATGGAGGAACTTGTCACTGTAGATGAAGTGGGCGAAGAAGACGACTCTATTATCGAGCCCGACCTTCCCGAGCTGGTGGAGGATGCTTCCTGTACCAAAGAGCCCACGGCAGAGGAAGTGGTGGAGGAGGTTGCACCTCCATCTGAAATCAGCCGTTGCACCGAGACACAGGAGTCTCCTGGGGGAAACGAGGACAAGGAGAATGGCGATGGAATGGAAGAAACATCATCGATGGAGAAGGAAGCAGAGGTTGTGCTTGTAGCCAGTCCAGGCAGCCAGACTCTCAGCTCAGTGACTCCTGAACGATTAAGCAAAGATATCGGTGACTTCCCTGATCAGGAATTCAAGGCTGTGGTAGAGGAAACATTCTCAGAGGATAACGTAACCATCAGAGAGCCGTTGCAGGAACCACTGGAAAATCATGTTGTACCTGAAGGCAGCAAGACCCAGGACATGGTGGAAATCACAGAGATAAATAATAAAGTTATCCAGCAGAAGGAGGAAACTATTAAAAAAGGTAATTTACTCAGCAAACTATGAAATATCACTTAGAGCCCGGTCTGAAGCTTCATTTTTACTTGTTTGGTCATTTGTTTTAGTTTCTAATTTCTTATGCTTCTCAAATCAGTTGTTTATGAAGGCTATGTTTACACTGGCAGCCCAAATCAGTTTTTCGGCCATTGTGAGCTTGTAGATCTGTTATTGTCAACAAGCGACGGACTCATCGTACGGACTCGCCTATGTTGTTACATTGTTACAAAAACAACCAATGCAAAATTATGTCTGAATACACAAATATGACCTGATCACTTTTCCCCCTGAACAAAGATTAAGATTGTAGTAACTTATATACATATGCATGTAATTTTCATCTACAGGTGTCCAGAACTCCGTAAATAGCCCATATAGCAACCAGATAGAGATTGGGGCACGCTCACCATCTCAAGAGCAAGACAAGGCTGTCAGTGAGCACAGCATCCCTTTAGGTAAGCACATCATGTTTGATTTGAACTTTTCAAAACCTAAACTGTCCAGGTCCTGTCCACCGCAAATAGAAATTCCATTTGGTATTTCTCTATATGGTATTCCTCTTCAGCTGGGTTTCACCAGTTGATAGTTGTTTGGGCAGGCAGACCGCTGCCTAATGATAAATATTATTGTGCATCATTCATAAATAAAGCAACAACCTGTTGCATTAACACTCTAATTGACTGGAATGAAGAAGGGTGAGTGTTGGTATCAGCTGCTGGTCTATTTCAGTGAGCAGGTTGTGAAACGCACCCCTGAGACATGTGTATTTATGTTATCATTAGAACCAGAATGACACAGCCAAACACATGGTCAGCGCTAAGACTACTGGATAGGCCTTTACACAATGCAGCATGCAGCAGAGCCACTATATGCTGGCTACAGCACAAACACAATGGTGTGCCACCAGCTGATGCATGATGCGTGTGAATTGGACCATGCTCCCTCATGTATGTGCTCATCTGGGCCATCTGAGCATTCATCTGCAGGGTGAATGCAGAAAAGGAATTTCCCCTCCCCCGGGGACCATTAAATACTCCCTTAATGCCTGCTTATTGATATTGATGATTTGGTTGAGTGATGGTTTATGGTATATCATGGTATATTATGGTAGATGTGAAGGTTGTCCTGTTGTCTTCAATTAAGATCATATTGACGTGTTGCTGTAATGTAATAAAGTGTAACTGAGTAAATGTTATAGACGGGATTCATGATGCAGCTGTCCTAGCTTTTTTGTTTAGTTTTGAGACCAACAGTGGTTTCAATCATGACAATTCAGTTTAGTTGTCATCTTCAGTACTATAACGTTATTGTAGGTCATGAATTATTAGAAAACCGATGAAAACCATTTCAGTCTTTAAGAGACATTGTGCTGTAAGAATACACCAATTTATCCATTTGTAACTCTGAGAGGTAACAAATATAACCAAATGGTCCTGTGGTTACATTAGTACACTCAACTTATTTTATGATTAAAACATTATTTTAACCAGTGTGTATGGTAGTATATATTATATGTTGCGTGCGTGCCGTGCGTGCGTGCGTGTGCGCGTGTGTGTGTGTGTGCGTGTGCGTGTGCGTGTGCGTGTGTAGTATGGTGTGATCTAACATTGCTGTCTGGGTGCCTCCTCATTTCCTAATGCCAGCAGTGCTCAATAAGTATCTCAGTGAGCCCTCTACAGGCCTAGCCAGCATTATGCATTCGATGCAGTGACTGTGATGAAATCATTGAATCATATCGTTCTACGCTGATCTTCTGTGACTTTCTCACTGCTCCCAATAGGAGTGGAGTTCATTGTGCCTCGGACAGGCTTCTACTGTAAGCTGTGTGGACTGTTCTATACCAGCGAGGAAACAGCAAAGACTGCACACTGCCGCAGTACTGTCCACTACAGGAACCTACAGGTATTGACTGATTGATTGATTGATTATATGTGTGTGTGTGTGGGGGGGGGGCAAAGTCTCAAGAATAGTAAAACCATGCAAAAGTCTCTTATGGGGAAATAGTTTTTGGTGACCTTGAGGGAAATGGTCCCATCGCTAAGAAAGACATAGAGATGTGGTTATAATTATACAAATATTTAGGTTGGGGTCAGGGTTAGGATTAGCTTTATCGTCAGATTTAGAATAGGATCAGCAGTTAGGATTCGTGTTGGGTTTAGGGTCAGGGGTTAGGACTGGGTTTAGTGTTAAAAATGGTAACATTTGCATTATTTATGAACATTTGCTTAGTATCCCAACATGGATAGTAATACAAATGTGTGAATGTGTGATGTGTGTTTGTGTGTGTGTGTGTGCGCGCGCGCGTGCGCGCGTGCATGACTGCATGTGTGCACTTAATGACGGCGATAACAATGATCTGAAGGCGTGTCCACATCTGCCCAGCACATATCTCTAATACATCTTTAGAAAGTGTGATAAGGTGTGATAAAGTGTGATAAAGTGTGATGTATGTCGAATCTCAGCGGGGCAAATTATGTGTGACTAAGAGATTACTCACCACCCAGGCACCAGGCAGTGAAATGTCATCCGCTTGTACATCATTCTGAAGACACAGCACAACCTTTAGCCTGGCTGGGTCTGGGTAACGGATGGCCATCATCACGTGATCCATGGCAGGCACTTTTGAACCCGGACCCGGGTTCGAACCTGGAAGCCACTGCTCACCAGTGCCATGTGACTGCAATGATTTAACCACTTAAGCTCTCTGTTTTATACTTTGTCGTATGATGGTAATGCGTAGCGAAAATAGCCGTTTGTGATTTACCAGCTCACGTGTTGCGATGTGACACGTTACAGATCGGCATTTTTTCTTTCTTCGGAAATGTATTACAATATTTGTCTATAATGACATGCCCAGAATGTGGATGCCAGGTTGAAAGTGGTCATTAATATGCATTCTCCTAAGTAATCCACCACCCATAGTGTTGTGGGGATGTTGATTTTGACCGATTTCACACTTAAATTAACACCTACATGCGTGCTTTCTCATTTTGCATTTTTTAGATTTGTTATTTTGCTTTTGGGAATACATTCGAATGCACTCACAGACAGATGGACACATGCGTACCTTCGCACTCACTCACACACACACACACACACACACACACACACACACACACACACACACACACACACACACACACACACACACACACACACACACACACACACACACACACACACACACATTTGAAAATGTATTGAGTTTCTCATTAGTGGCCATTCAGCACCCAGCACTGTGGCCTTTCCCGTCTCCCCCTTCCATCAGCACAGCTGAGGCTGGCTAGAAGAGGAGAGATTCCCTAACATTTGATGGATTACATTCCGAAACAGCAAAAATCTCAAAAACAGTTGTGCTGTCTGTCAAAGCTGTGTATGAGCTGCATGTATTTGAATGTGAATGTGCCTGAATGTCCTTGCGTATGTGTGTGTGTGTGTGTGTGTGTGTGTGTGTGTGTGTGTGTGTGTGTGTGTGTGTGTGTGTGTGTGTGTGTGTGTGTATGTGTGTGTGTGTGTGTGTGTGTGTGTGTGTGTGTGTGTGTACCTCATTTAATACCATGTCATTGGTTTAAACTTCTGATTAAGCGAAGCGGCCTTACAGTGAACGTGTCCAGGCTTTGTTCTCCATCTTTCTGAATGGTTAGATTTTATTTAATTCATTTAGCTAACTTATTTATCACTTTTTGTATTTACTAGTCTGTCCCTTGCAGGAATCAATGAAAATAGCTATTTAACCACCCAAGCGTACCTATTCCATGTCATAATAGGCGAACATTCGGCTTAAGTTGCAACGTGTTGTGAGCTTGTAGATGGCTATTTTCGGTGAAGAGATTTGATTTAGAGGGGGAAAGAAGGTTTGCAGACATCTGGGAGACCCCAGCCAATGACGTACATAGGGTTTAAGTGGTTAATACCTATTGAAAATGAGATACACAAGTACATTTAGCAAATTGTGATACCATTTAGTGATGGTATGTATACGTGTGTTACTAATTGATATGGAGTTTATACGTTCCTCTATGATTTTCTCTCTGTTCCTATTTTGACTTACAACACTATATGTGAAGCAAGTGTGCTCACACGCGCATGTGTGCATTCATGCATGTGTGTGTGTGTGTGTGTGTGTGTGTGTGTGTGTGTGTGTGTGTGTGTGTGTGTGTGTGTGTGTGTGTGTGTGTGTGTGTGTGTGTGTGTGTGTGTGTGTGTGTGTGTGTGTGTCTCTCTCTCTCTCTCTCTCTCTCTCTCTCTCTCTCTCTCTCTCTCTCTCTCTGTGGGCGGGGGGGGGGGGGGGGGGGTGATGATTCATGATTCATCTAGAGTATTTATTGCTTCTTGCACCTCATCCTGCAGCACTGACCTTTCAACAGCTTGCTTTTTTGCTTGCTGATCTGGGCCTTCTGGCGGGGCATTAGCTTGCAGATCATTTATTTTAGTCTACTCTAGTGGAGTATAAGTTGAGCTTTATTCAGTCTGGGCTGAATGTTTAGGGCGTGTACCCCCACATAGGCGCTAATGCCTGACGGCAAGCCCCCGGTTTGATTTTCTGCATGACTGTCGCTCCCATAGGCTACTCTCCTATTTCCTGTCTCTCTACACAGACAAAAAAATAAACAAAACAAAAAAGATTTACTGAGTTAAACAGTAGGGCCCAATCTAATACATTAGTTGATGCGAGTTGCTAAAAGATTGATGTTGTTTGTTGAGACGTTAGATGTTTGTTGGATTACTTGATTTGTTCCATTTCTTCACAGAAATACCTGTGTCAGCTGGCAGAGGAAAGTCTCCTCGGCTCACTCACGGAACCGGCATCTTCAGAATGACATCTGGCCTCTCGTCGTCACTACAGCTGACAACTGACATCAGAATACAATAAGATATGTGTTCTTATCAGAATGACTTACACTTCATCAGAGCATCATGTTATTGAGGGCTGCACAGGTCCTATAGTGGTCGATTTTTTAGGCAAATGACTGGATATATTTTGTACATAATGGTGTATTGTATAGTAACTAAGCTGTCAACATTTGGAAGGATTTTGCTTCACTTAAAATTTTACATTTACAATTGCCCATGTTTAATTTAATATACCAGTTGTATTATACTGTGCAACATCAAAGGTTATCAGTTTATGTTTATTTTTACTCTTAAAATCAATTTCTTCTCAATCAGAGAGTATTTTTCAAAGTAAATGATGACGTAACAAAACAGATTTTTTTATGGACCATTAAGTCCACTTAATAAACCCTTTTTGCCAGAAGGATAACCTTGAGTTTGGGTTAGATATTGCAGGGGTAATATATTGATATATTTTCACATACAGAAATGACTTGAAACGTGAACCAGATAAATGGTTTACTCAGTTTAAAATACTGAGACAATTCTCAGGTTTGTTGCATTATCTTGAACAGATTTGAATGTATCGTTCACTATAACTTATTTTATAGACAAATTGACTTGGACTTCTTTCTTGTGCGTGTTTGTGCCTTGGTCCAATGTATGGTCCGAAATGTAAATCACTGCAATCAACAACTGAATGAACTATTAACAACTGTGCATCGACCTGTCAAACATAACTGTTGCTTTCATTTCCTGTTTCATTCTGTTTCAATTCAGGAGACAATCGCAGTCATGCTCAAGGTTATGTATATGATGCCTTAACTGTTCAGAATCTTGAACTGGACCATGTGTTTAATTTATTAGAGTTTAATGAACAATGTTTCTGTCTGATGAGACTGCACACAGAGACTGTTCCAACAGGGTGAACAAATCATCCTCTGTTTTATACACTGTGAATACTGATCATAGTTCATCAAGATGGTGTTAATTTGTTTCATGGACTTTTCATATAATGTTTTTTTCTGATGCAAAAACTTGAATAAACATGTCAAAGAACGGAGCTGCCTCCATGTCTCTCGTATTATACACATTCTTTCCATGGAATTGATGCTGGACGTGAAATGTTGAATGCTATTATTTGGCATACATAACATATTCTAATAAAAATAGGGACTCCTTGTGTAATATTTAATACTGGAACGTAATGTAAGCAAGTTACATTAACTTGAGTTGAGTACTGAACACTGTACTAGATTAGTCTAGTACAGTGTTCAGTACAAGTACTTCTCCATAACAGTGCTGTACCAAAGAAAAAACGTCACTGTACTTGTAGTATACAGTGTTGAAACGTTCTTGACTGTTTTGGATATTTTGATATTTCACTCCATTGCATTCCAGAACGTAATTATTTCTTGAGGATTTTTTAAGAAAGGGAACTTGAATACATAGGGAGAATCAAGGAAAAAAAAGATGACAATCATTTTTTTATGCATAACTCTCAAACACGATTCCATACACCAGTGTTTTAAACTGGCAAAATGATATCAAGGTATTTTATCATTTCTGCTGGTGGTGATTCTATTACTGTTATGTTCCATCCAGCCTATGGATGTTGATACAAAAAAGTGAAACCATATGAGTACATTTACTTTGATGCTGTAAGTATATTTTGATGCCAAGACTGTTGCACTTTTACTGAAGTCACATTTTTAATAGAGGCCTTTTAGCCTACTTGTAACAGAGTGTTTTTATATTGCGGTATTGTATTGCTACTTTTACTTAAGCAAAACATCTGAGTTCTTCATCCACCACTGCTAAAATCATAGTACATGATGTTCAGATGGAGCATTGGACAGCCCATGACAGCCCAACTGTTGTAAAAGTTCTCCCTCTAGTGTTGAGGTAGATAATTGCACACATGAACTCCAATAAAATGTCCCCCCAAATTCAAAAACTTTTCAGAAATGTTCAACAATAAAACGAATCTAATCTAGTTAAAATAGCAGATCTACAAGCTCACAATGTGTGGTGCGAATACTCAAGCAAAGTACAGATACTAAAAAAATATACTTAAGTAAAGCACTCAAGTAAATGTACTATAGTTATTGTCCACCACTGATAGGCACGGATACAGGATAGGTGGGTACTAGGGACATCCGGGCACCTCGATGTAAAATTTCCTATTTTGTCCAAAATGTTAAAAAATATACATATTTGAAAAATGGTCTTAAGTAATGTAAAGTATGCATGATGTGAACATGTACATCATTATCAGACTTCATTTTAACTTTCAACTTCTTGTTTATGCCCCAAAATGACTGGATATATCTAGCTCTGTTATATAGATAATTTGTAGCAATTGTAGAAATATTAGACATTAAATGTCGAATGTTTAAGCATGTTCTAATAATGTATACTTTACTTTACTTAAAAACATTTCCATTAAAAAAAAAATATATACATTTGGCCACCTATCATATTACCATATACATAAAGTAACTCTAAATACTCAACTGTTCCAACAATTACCAAGTCAGTGCCGGAGATGTTATGTTGTGGAGTTGTTGTTAAGGGGTTAAACTTATGCCACGGTTGTGTACATTATGTGCTGTGAAGCCTGCATACACTCAGTGGTGGAAAGTAACTAAGTACAGCACATTTACTTAAGTTCTGTACTTAAGTACATGTTTAGGTACTTAGCCTACTACTTACTTTACTGGAGTATTTCCAATTTTTTATACTTTTACTTTTACTCCAGTACATGTATTAGACATCTTTAGTTATAGTTGCTTTGTAGATTTTGATTATTAAACATCCACTTCAGCTCTATTACAACTTTGGCTATTTTCAAAAGATTCTTATACATTTTATACATTTGAAAGGGGACATTCTGAATAATGGGTACTTTTACTTTAGGTACTTTAAGTATATTTTGATACCAATACTTTTGTACTTTTACTCAAGTAAATGTTGAATTCTGGACTTCTAATTGTTACAGAGTATTTGTACATAGCATACTTTTACTTAAGTAAAACCTGTGAGTACTTTTTCCACCACTGGCTGCAGGTTATAGTACACTAGTACACCATGTTCCAATGTGATGGACAAACTGTTCTGGGAAGTCTACTTCATAGCAGATCAATCGAATTTGACTGTTTTGGGACATGCATAAAACATATAAATAAATCACTGTCCTGATCCTATCGGCAATCATCTCTACCTTCGTCACATATAGTCATACTCAATAAAATAATAAACATCATTGCATAATAATAATATGAGAGGGGAGGGGGGGTCTGTTCTACAACCCTAAAGACAGGGGGCAGCACTACCTCAACAAAACAACCACTAGAGGAAAATACCAGAAGACAAGCCCCTTCCCAGTATTGCCAGATTTTGCGAAAGAAACAAGCAACTAGGTCTACGAAAACAAGCCCCAAAGAAGCGACATGAGCACTTTAAACCTGTATACATGGACTATTTGAAAATAGCCGATCTACAAGCTCACAACGCGTTGCATGGCGACGCGTTGTGGCCCGCAAGAAACCCCCCCAAGAAAAATAAGCCCAAAGTCGCTTATAATAAGCGGACGTGGCAACGTTACCCCTTCTGTATTTCCATTGGCCCGTCCCTTTAAAACCCTCACTGCGTTCAGCCAATCACTGGCGGCCGACAGAGTTACGTCTCTGAGTTGCTGGGTAGATAAAACAAACACAACACACACAACTGGGTCGTCGTTTAGAGTTTACAAGCTCGGACGTCAAACACACGGTTAGTGATTTACATTCATTTCATAGTGATTCTACAAGCAAAGCACGAGTAAGCAAGTTATACAATGCACACTGCGTCGTACATGCTGTGCGTTTAATGTGAAAATGAAACAGATAAATAGATACAACTCAAAAGCAAATTCTCTGCGCGAGCTGTTTGTTTTTGTTGTCGCTCTCGTGCGACTGCGTAGTTGGCCGTGCATTGTGTTGTATTGTGTCACAGTCAGCAAAGGTCGACATTAATTCACTGTTGTTTTGTTTGCTTCATTAGAGCAACATTATAATTCCATGGTTGCAGCCAGTGTGAATATCATAACGTTATGTTTCTGTGACAGCGAGTGCAGCCTTTGACGCAGTTGTTTTCTCTGTTGACAACATTTCGTCATTGCAGCTAAAAAGCTGACTATTGTTTATCAGTAGTATGAATGAACGGGGGGAGGGTATGCTGTTTGTGCCCCAGGGCTGTTGTCACGATCACACGTTCAAGTTGACGATTCATTGTCACACAAAGGATTGGGATTAACGATTTAACCCATTAAGACCTGAGGCGATTCTTAAAAATGTTTTCTAAATCCTAACGGTTGTTTTTTTTTTTTTTTTAAACCAAAACATTTTTTCCCCAAGTTTTTTCAAAAATAGCAGATATACAAGCTCATAGCGCGGCACTCTATGAGCTTGTATATCTGCTATTTTTTAATAGCCCAAAGAAATCTAAAGTGACACAGATGCGTTCCAGGTCTTAATGGGTTTGTGTTTTTGACATTGGAACATATATGAACACAATTTTAATTTCTATTTGGGTTTTAAGCTTCATGATCACTAATGGCACAGGGGCAGATCATTATGACAAATAACTTACTGACACATTACATTAATTTACTGACACATATAATTATTGTATACTAAAAAAAAAGTTAAATGGCTCTACAAGCGTACAACACGTGTTGTGAGCTTGTAGATCTGCTATTTTTTGAAAATGTTTTAAAATGTATTAACATTTTTCAACCTAGAAACGATTATGAAGATTATGCAAAGTAATTGCGACTATCTCAAATAATTGCGATTATGCAACAATTGTGACAGGCCTATGTAAAGCCTGCTGCACGTCTGTCTGCATATTAACTGATGTCACTACATCTAATCTGAATTTCCTTAATTGTGTTTTAGGTATTGTATCACGAATTCTGAATTGCACCAAATTCAGCTGCAAGCATCTTTTCTACTTTTTTGAAACAATGGCAACTGACTGCGAGGCCTGGCTGAACGCAAACCCTGTTGGTGAGTGTTTTTGAACTTGAATTTTAATGTAAACGCATCATCAGCTGTATGTCATGCCTTTGATCTGCTGCTGCAGCAACCATATGCAGCAGCAGGGACTTTTTCATGCGGAAGTGACTTTTATTTTCGTTTCCATTGTCTGTAGACTAGAATTAGAAAATACCGTTGAATTTGTGGTTATTTATTTTCAATTGCACCTGTCGAAACTACTGATGCAGTTTCTTTGATGATACATTTTGATCCCCCTTGCTTGCTCGGGTCTCTTTAAATGACCATAACCAGTGTTACTTAATGTCATTGTCAACATTGGCCACATAGTTGTTTTTTTTTGGAGGGGGGGGGGGTCCAGGGGGTCCACAGCAGAAGTAGTTAATATACAGTATTATATAGATATACAGTAGCAGCACAATTGTAACCATTTCAACCATATTTTATACTTTGGCTATTCAAAAATAGCAGATATACGATCTCACAGCACGTCACTTCGTGCCGTGCTATAGACCAATTATTTATTTACCAACATTGAGACTGGATGCACAGGTGATTGTTTCACGCAATCAATTCTCAACCTGTTGCTTTAGGGTGCGCTAGTTTCAGCACACCCCAACCCCATCTTGTGTGTTGGCTGGTGAGGCGCGTCCTAGCGAGACCTGATAGAATGGGTTTCATTGCGCACTTAGTGGTTGCACGCATACTGGTTCTTATCAGTGTGACGTCGTCTGTTAAGGGGTCTATGAGCTTGTGGATCTGCTATTTTTGAAAAATCTTGAACATTTGCGCAAATCTTTGGAGGTGGGGGTCCACAGCCAAATGCATATCAATTTGGGGGTCCTTGACATGAAAACGTTTGAGAACCACTGTACTAAAGTATACTGCACACAATGTATGTATGCTTTAACTCGGTTAACAAACATAATAAATGTCCTCATGCTCTTCTGAACAGATGCTGAGGACCTCAGTGGCTTATCTGGCGATGAAGAGAATGGAGGAGTTGTGACATCAAGCAAGAACATTAACAATGAGATCAATGGCAACTGGATCTCCTCCAGTAATAGCCTCCATGAGGCGCGTATGAAGGCCAAAGCCAAGCGCAGGCTGAGGAAGAACTCCTCCAGGGATTCGGGCAGGGGCGACTCCCTCAGCGATAACGGAGACCCAGCCAGAGGTCCCTCCGCGACCCCCACCAGCCCTAAGAGCAAGCTGCTTGACAGAAAGTCCCGACTAGGCAAGGGCAGAGGCCTTCCAAAGAAAGGTATGAAGAAGGGCCCAGTGGTGGCTGTCATCTGACAGAACTTTGTTTTAATGACTGTACTTTTGAGTGATTATGTAACATCGTGTTCACAGCAATGGCATGTAGTCTTGCGGCATTACCAGATTGCTGTTCGGCATGCTCTAACATTGCTCCATATATGAAAAGTTATGTGTTTAACTCTTAATTTTCAATGTGAACTTAAATGTTAACCATTCAACTCAAATAAAACCTTCTTTGGTGTATTGTAGAGTAGAAGGCAGTAGTCGTTTGAAATGCGTATTGAAAGCATGGCTTTGAGGGCAAAAATATGATCGTATGACCTACTCTTTATTCATCACACTGCACTTCACCAATCCTGTTGCAGTAAACCAATTAGCATGTAAACAAATGGCCGCGTGATCTTGAGCGGCTCACACACACTTGTCCACTGTTGACATCTGCTTAGTCAGGCTTTTCAGGAATATTCCGCTAGCAGCCACATGGGAAGTTTACTTGAGGAAGTCTTTATTGTAGGTGGCTTTGCGTGTGCTTATTAACTAGGATTACATCGGATGTGGTTATGCCTTTACATAGGGAAGTGTGTGCATGTGGAAACAGGAAGGATGGTTTAGTGACCAATTAAGAAAAGAGAATGATTTGTACTTTGCTTTTTATTCGAAATAGCTTCGTAATCAGTTGCCTTTGTGCAGAGGAGTTGAAAATGATTATGCAGTATGAAATGGCAGAAGGATGACTTTAGATAAATGCATTACGTTTGTGCACAAGAATTTGTGATAATGACTTGAGGGACTTGGTTGATAGACAGTGTATCTGTTTACTAACTCCTTATCCAATTTGCATATCAAACCAAGAATAGGCCTCCCCCTAATCACCTTTTATAAATAACATGGATGCGTCATAGACGTTTACAGGGAGTGGAAGCTGTGTAGTGTCAAACTCTTTTAGAGGTCCATTTGCAGTACACAAACATACTCCCCTGCACAGTAGAAACAACAATTTCCATGGTTTCTGCGCAGGTCTACATAGAGGAAGGACTCCCACAGTGACACACTGTCTTCTCATACAAAGATAACGTTTAATGGGAAACGCAACGTTTCAGTTCAGAGACCTAAATCAGGTTATCTTGTCTCATAACTGGAGAAATTCTTGTTTTCAGGTTTTTGAAGTCTTTGATAATTGTGCAAAAGGCCGGTGAAAGTATGGAAAGTCAAGGTTGACTAAGTCGAGGTGCGGCTACAGTGTTGTTGGTAATGATATTACCTGTTCTGTTAAAATCCTGTCTGGAAATTGTGGCATTTGAAAAATGTATAGGAAACCTATATATGGCCCTGTTTATACTTCCTGTGGGTCGTCTCGTTCTTAGATCCTGTGATACACACACACACATACATACATACATACACACCCCTACATAGCAGCAGAACTAGCAGTCTCCAGTACAGTACAATCAGTTCCCTCCACTCCGGGACTGTGGAACTGGAACTAGGGGAGTTGCTGCTGGCATGGTGTCAGCCCATCTAGCCTGTTATGCAACAGAAGTGAACTGCCACTCGGTTGGTCCAGCAGCCTGGGCCTCCCTTTTCCTACATTAAAAGCTTTGCATTGCATTGGAATTTTTGAATGTACGCTGTAATTATGCCAACGGCATGAGGGGGGTGGGGTGAGGAATCTTCAGTGAAGGCACCCAGTGTTTTGTGTTGGGATGAGTGCACCTAGTCAATGCGGGTCAGGAGTGGGACTCAGGACATATATAGCCGGATGTAATGTGTCACATGCTGGACGGGATTTAAGGAGGACTTGGATCATGTTGGACAGGTCAGACAAGCTGCTTTGGTATCAGGCCTTTTACATAGTCTACCATCTGTTGACACTGCCCTGGAACCCAACAGATGTGTGTTTGTATAACACTACTAACCTATGACCCCTTTAAATGTATGGCGTATATCCATTTTTCACCTGCCAGTGCCAGGTCTGTAGGTGGGTCAACAACAGCGCAGGTTTTGGTACTACCGTCTTGTTTCTCTTTGCCTTATTTATACTAGGGATGCCACAATCTGACCTTCAGCCAATTCGAAATTCGGACAGCCCTGGCGAATATTTTTCGATTATTCGACGGCGCCGTTTTTTGAAAAATATTTTTCAAAAAAAAATTTTTTTTTTTTTTTTTTACTTTTTTTTTTTTTTTTTGCTCCTGTTTTAGCATTATTATGGTCATTTCCGGGTTGCGCGGCCCAATTATTAGTTACGTTAATGTTTGGGCTGGGATGCTTTCCAGCAGGGGCCTCAGTGCGGCTGCAGAGTTCATGTTTGGGCTGGGCTGAAACAGTGAAACGCTCTGAAACTGTGGCCATTTAGAATTATTAAGACTATAATATTACTATTATTAGTATTAGCATATATTTTGATTGAAACTAAGGCATACAAAAGTAAAAAGTAAAAAAAAAAAAAATGTTTTTTTTTAAATATTAATAAAAAATTTATATAATTAAAATCGAATTTTAAAAATCATTTTCGATTATGGAGACTGTAACGAATATTCGAAAATTCGAATATTCGGTGGCATCCCTAATTTATACCAACCTTCCTTTTATAAAAGTGTTAAATAAACGTCATGTGATGAAGCCGTCTCCCAACACTCATCGTGCTCTGCGTTCCCTCCTCTCTGGAAGGTCCCATTGTTTTCAATTTACATGACCGTGACAAAGCGTAAAAAAACAGCAGAGGATCTTATTGCAGCGCCACGGAATGGCAAAATATTTTTGTGCCAGGATAGGATGACACTGTTATGTGCTGCATCATCACTTAATCGCAATATACTCCATGGCATGTTTTTTAATAGGGTTTAATTGTCTATATAGTATATGTATACTAGATAGACAATTAAACCCTATTAAAAACATGACGTTTATAGGCATGTTCTGTAGGCCTATATAAAATGAAAACCTGAGAGCAGTTGTTTTCCCCATTTCCCTGCAGGTTTCATTACACTGCTGTGTATACCGTCTGTCGTTTCCGTCTGGTTCCGTTCTCTTGTTTGGGTCTTAGAACTGCTGATACCCATTTGGGAGGAATCCTTCCCAAATCTATGCTTTGTGCTGCTGAGGACATTTTACTGTTAAAGGTCACTATCACCTTTCTCTAGTTCCATGTCTCTGTGGTATTTTGATATGACATCATGCACTTAGCCCCCCCGGAGTGACTGCTATGAAAAGGCTTTTGAAGACGTTTTTCTGGGTTTCTGTTTCATGGAGCTAAAGGCGTCTTCTCTAAAGAGCTGCATGCTCTCAAAATATGCTGCTGATCTTTTGTTCAACAGTAACCATGTTTATGCACTGTTAACAGGCAAGTCTATGCTTTTCCAAAGCGACTCACATTTCAGGTAACGATGATATCCTTGCTGTCGGGTGGAAACCTCATATGTCCACAATTGTTTCAGAATTCAAAAAAAAAATGGCAGAACTACAAGGTCAAAACACATCATGATGCCACATGTTTTAAGCTTGTAGATTGGCTGTATTTGTTACTTTTGTGTGACACTGTAGTACGGCGAAGTAGGGAATGAATTTACGAAAAAACATAAAGTTATGGATATGTATGGAAAACCACACTGCTAACAGGTACTTTTTTTTGCCTCAGTCTTAAGATCTGTATTATTGTCAAGTCTCTTGTGGTAAAAATGACTGTCATCTTTATCCTCAGGTGGGGCTGGAGGGAAAGGTGTGTGGGGCAGATCGGGTGAAGTATATGGACCTCAAGCGGTGGATGTGAGAGACCCAAACTATGATGAAGCTCAGGTATTGACTGATGCCCTACATCTGCATACTATGTTGGTGCAAAACATTTTGTTGCCGTCACAGCTTAATTGAATACTGGGATCACAGCATTCTGCTGTTATGTCCTGATAACAGACCGCTGCTATAAAATTGGTATCCCGAACTGAGCTATTAACGTTTTAAAATCTATCTTTTATGTCGCATCATTCATTTTGCACATAAATAGCCATGTTAGAACTATGCAGTATAATGCATATGGTATTTATTGTAATATAAACCCTGAGAGGTAAAAGCAGGTCCTCTATATTATCCCTTACATATCTGTAATAAGCTCCAAGCTGCAGTAACAATTCTTCTGTTGCTCTCTGCATCTGTTATTGACAGGAGAACTGTGTGTATGAGGCAGTGGTTCCCCCGATTGACGAAGGAGACTTTGAGAAAACCGTTACCCCCATAGTACAGGAGTACTTTGAGCATGGAGACACAAATGAAGTGGCAGTAAGT
Organism: Gymnoscopelus microlampas; assembly: GCF_963454915.1. Lineage (NCBI taxonomy): Eukaryota > Metazoa > Chordata > Actinopteri > Myctophiformes > Myctophidae > Gymnoscopelus > Gymnoscopelus microlampas. The sequence continues at coordinate 18,916,264 of NC_139939.1, forward strand.
ACCACAATCCTGCTCTAAGTCCCAGACCGCCTGAATGACGTCTACAACTGTATGAAGTCTCAGAATAGTAATCATTCTAAAGTAGTTTTTAACCACTTTAACTCATTAAGACTGTAGGCCGATTCTACAATTTCCTTTTAAGTCAGTAGTTCTCAAACTTTCAAGATTTTTCAGAAGATAGATGTACAAGCTTGTATAGCTTGTATATCTACTATCTTTCAATACCCAATGCAAAAATTTAAAATGCCAGAGATGCTTTCGTGTACTTAGATTTTTCAAAGATACATGTACAAGCTTGTATAGCTTGTATATCTGCTATTTTTAGCGGCGCTAGCCGCTCTATACCTTTAGGTATAGAGCGGATATTAGCCCTCTATACCTGGCTTTTGCGTCAACGTTCTGATTGGTCAGGCTCGCCAAGGTTCTGATTGGTCAGGTCCGTCAACGTTCTGATTGGTCAGGCCCGCCAAGGTTCTGATTGGTCAGGTCTGTCAACGTTCTGATTGGTCAGGCCCGTCGAGGTTCTGATTGGTCAGGTCCGTCAACGTTCTGATTGGTCAGGCCCGTCGAGGTTCACACAGGTGTGATTTTGTTTTTAAGTGAGTCATTTTGTGATGACCACACACCGCCCACTTCACACTGGGTGTGATTTTTGGCGGCGCAGAGCGGATCCTGCTCTATACCTGACTTTGTCCGTGTTCACCGTCAACGTTCTGATTGGTCAGACCCGTCAACAAAGTGATTGGTCAAGCTTCACGTGACACATGGCTATAAACACATATCGATGACATAATGTATCAAAGGCGCCGCTACCTTCACACAGGGTGTGATTTTTCAATACCCAATGCAAAAATCTAAAATGCCAGAGATGCTTTCGTGTACTTAGTTGACCAGAGTCCCACAGGGGTCTATCCTAGGCCCCCTCCTTTCTTCCCACTACACCAAATAGCTATATCTGTCTCTCTCCACCTCCCAGGAACTGCTAGGGGAGCTCAACCTGGGCTCCATGCGGAGCGGGGTCCCCATGCTGGCCGTGTCGCTGGCCCTGGAGGCCAAAGCGAGTCACCGGGAGCTCACCTCTAGGCTGCTGGCTGACCTGTGTGGCCCTGTCCTGAGTCGCAACGACGTGGAGAGCTCCTTTGACACGCTGCTCCGAGAGCTGCCTGATCTGGTGCTGGACACGCCCGGAGCCCCGCAGGTGGGTGTTATGATTAGGTTTAGGGTTGTGTGTGCGCACAACTATATATTTGGTCTATTGTACTACTCTATTAATAATAATAATAATGAATTGCATTTTTATAGCGCTTTTCCAAGTGCTCAAAGCGCTTTACAATGGTTCATTCATTCATACAGGTGGGGGACATTACTATTAGTGTCTGGATTCATTTCAAGCATTTCAGGGAGTGGTTTAAAAAAAAAAAAGCTTCCAGAAGTAGAAATTATTTGCAGTTAAACTTTGAAATGATATACGTATAAACATAAGTAAGGCTTATCGTTTACATTACGTGCTAAAATAAACTCCATGCTTTGAATTGAGTGCATCCCTCATGTCTGTTTATGGGTTATTGTAAAGAGACAATATAATGCTGAAATAGGATGGATGTACTGCGTAATATTATAATAATAATAAAATAATAACAATTAATAATAAAGATATTTTATTTATAGAGCACTTACAACGTTACAAAATCCTATAGAGCACTTACAAAGTTACAAAATCTTTACATAAGACAGAAGAAATTACCTAATCAAATAAAACATGACATGTATGTGCAGTGTGAAAATGTTAATTATGTCCATTAGTTAAAAGTATGTTTTAAGAACAGATTTAACAAAGAAAACAAACCACCTGACCTTACACCCTCAATTGGACATGAAAAGAACTAAGGGTGCTCCAATCTGGATTTTTGGGTCTGATCATCCGCCGATTCTTTGGCCCAGGAACGGCTGGTAGCGATTTTGTGTGGAACATAAAATGCTTATTATTTTTGCTCATTAGTAAACAAAAAAAAAACTCTTCCATTCAGACAGATTCCAGTAGGCTATATGACAGGTTTCACATTACCATAAACATAATAATCATTGTTTAGTTCACATCACTGCCTTTCATCATTATGTACAAGGGAAAGACGAACCGTATGCCAAAACTGCACCTTGTGTGTGTGGTGGGGGGCCATGCCTGGGCATGCCACAAAGCTGACATTTATCCTGATGGCACTGTCGGAAAAAAACAAATACACTTTTGGGGATTTAATCTCTGCATAAGGATAAATGATGATAAAGTGATGCTTACAAGAAGAGTGTCCCTCTTGGCTGTCATAGAGTACTTTGTTAGAGCTGTTGTGTTAGAAATATCAATCCACAGTGAGGTGGGAAGCCACACACACACACACACACACACACACACACACACACACACACACACACACACTTCATGCATTTATAGATGGATATTATTATTTAATCTGACTGTGTCACTCACGAAGATGGACCATCTACAAGTTCACAATGCATCGCGATGCTTGTACATCGGTTATTTTCAGAGAAACAGTATTTGATTGAATTTCATACCACTTAAACGGTACAGGTGCTATAGGTGCCGAGTGGGCAAACAATTTAGAGGAACAAAACCGTTAAAAGTAGGTAGGGTAAGTGATATAATTTGGTTAAAACAAAAAATCATTTGTAATAAGGTTAAAGCACTATTGTTGTTCAGAAGAAAATTCAGGTGGGTTGCAAATTTTCAGCCAAACAGGAGAGAGTACCCATTTTTCAGCTTAAATTTATTATAGTGATCCAGTTCCAATTTTGTCATCACTACCAATTTCACTTGTTTATCCTGTATCCTGTGTGAGTTCTCTCTCCTGATCGGATAAAATTGGTATCCCGAACTGAAAATGTATTTTCTGTTCATTAGAGAGACGGGGAGACCCCTGTTACTGAACAAACACTCTATAGCAATGAGTACTATCAGAATATAGAGCTATTTTAACACTTAATTTAACATTTAAATATCCATGCTGGTAAAGTGACAATACAGGCCAGGCATAATGTGGCAATTAAGACATGTATAAAACATTTTACATTAAGAGAATCAAACTTTAAGATATAAACTATGAAAGTATGGATGGGCCTTTCAATAAAATTACATTTTAAGACAGGGATTTATCAAGCCTGAGCTCCTCAGGCAGGTCATTCCATAGCCGAGGAGATTCCAGAGCCGAGGAGACCTAACATCAAAGACACGGTCACCCGTTGTTCTCAGCCTGGACTCGGGAACAAACAGCAGGTTCCTGCATGAGGATGGATAAGGATGAGGATAAAAACTTGTCTGAACAAGTTTGTTATCATGGCTCTCAAAGTCTGGGCTGGGATCAAGGCCATCAACTGTCTCTGTTGATGTGTGCAGCCCACATCTCACATCGGTCTTGCTGCCTCACCCTGTCTGAGTTTATTCTGACCACGTCACTGTACATTATCCTGCTTAATACATGGCAACTTACAAAGTAAATCATTTCACATAACATTGTATTTTATTGGCTTACATGCTTCTGCTTTCATACCAACCTAAACCGAGGAGGAAGACCGGTCTGTTATTGAGAACAGCAGTCTGCTAGAATAGAATACCTTTATTGACCAATCACAATCATTTATTCAACAAAGCCATGTGATAAACAATATTATCACATAGTATATGTTGTTATACATGTTTTGTGGAGCATAGAAAGGATAGGAGCAGAAACTGAAAAGAACATGTAATAATGTGTAAAGCACTTTACATTTTTACACATGTAGTTTAAATGGCATAAAAGTAGAGTAGGAATGTGCAACATGTAGTTGCACATTCCTACTCAATGTAGGTAGCAAAGTACATTTTCTATAGGGATTTAAAAAAGGGGGCTTTTTGGAACGCTGATTACTGTGAAAGTAGACTTGAAACGCTGTTCAGACAGTGTTACGTCACTGTTCAGAGTATAGCATATGTGCTAAAGTAAACCTTCATGCACTGACTGTGGTGGAGCATCGGCGAAGGACACTGTGGTCTGATTGTATGTGCTTGTGGGTGAGCTTGCATGTGTATTTCAGCTCTTTCCTTTCACCCTGCACAGACGTGAGGTCTCTGGCCTTTGTCTCTTTGCGCTGGCGAAATGCTAGCTCAGCGTAGGAGGCCAAAGGGTCTATTCATCCTCCTATCCCCACCCATCCTTTCACACTGTCTCACTTTCTCTCGCTCCCTTTTTTTTCCTCTGTCCCATTCTCTCAGTTCTGGGTTGCTGCATAGGACAGCGCATCTGCTCTTCCATGCGCGCACTCTGAGTTTTCTCTCTCTCTCTCTCTCTTTCTGTTGTGTTAAGTTGGCTTTTATTGGCACAAACTGCAGTTTAGTCTAGACGGCCAAAATCATCTGTCGTAATCAGTGACCATAACACTAATGACCACACAAACGTTTCTCTCCCTCTCTCTCTCTCTCCCTTCTGATCCTGCCAGTCTAGCCATAGCCCATAGCCGCGGGTCAGATGAGAGTGTAGCTGCGTCTCATTTGTGCAGGAACAATGAGCACTGATGAGCATAGGCTTTGTCCAGACCAGAACAGCAAAGCCAGCTCTTTCGTTTCCCAAAACTCATCCGCCTATACCTCTGTAAACAAACACTTGCACGTGTGCTCACAAGGCCACGGTCAGTCATCTGTCCAGTAGAGTCTTTGAGAGGCCTCCAAGTCCTATTACATGTTGGCTATTGTTAATTTGTAATTTCTGATGTTTCAAACATGGCAATCCATAATTGGGACAGTTGGACAAATAAATGAGATTGTGATCCATTCTTGGTTGAAAACAACTGCAGAAAATGGCAGTTTAAAAAAAAAAAAGAAATGTTGTTCCATGAAAATGGAGGTTGGGTTCTTTTATATAATGTCTGGCTGGTGACATTTGGCTACAGTTCAAATCCTTCAATTTTTTTCATTTCCTGCATGTGGAATAATCTCTTGAACAGCGATGCAGGACCCCGACCCCGCTTTGCATCGGGGTCCTGCATCACCCTGTCAGGGTTTATTTCTCAATAATGACTGAACCCTTGCATAATCATTTACAGTATATGGGCCTGTCTTCTTTGCTTTGGTTGGTCAAATAACTATTTGACCACTGTCCTGTGCTGTGTGTCTGATGCATTTCTCCTGTGAGCTCTGGCAATATTCTTCTAAATTAGAAATGCTCTGTCTCTATCTGCCTCAGCATCCTGACTGAACTGGAATTCCTCAACTGGGAGTTCCTCTTTCCTGTATGTTGCATGATCACAGAATGTGAAGATTTAAAGACCCACTCTCTCCAAAATTGTGTTTTTGTTTGGTTTAATATATTTTTCCTGGTAGTTTCTTGCACTCTTCATGTATCTAAAGCAGTGGTTCTCAAAGTCCCTAGGGGTCCTTGACGCATTGTAAGCTTGTACATCTATTTTAAAAGAATCTTGAAACATTTAAACAACGCAAATCTTGTATGGGGGTCCCCCTGGCACAAAATATTTTCAGATGGGGGTGCGTGGCAAAATACATATACATTTGGGGGTCCTTTACATGAAAAGGTTTGAGAACCACTGATCTAAAGCATTAATATAGAGTTTTACAACTGAAATCTGGTGTTTAGATTTCCATTCACGGGTTTGATGCAGGGCATGCAACTCAGACAAGGTGTGACATCACACACCTTAGTAGCCTCACTAAATGAATGAGGAAGTATGCAGGGACCTACAAAATAAGCGCTCCTCTGTAACCCGTCACCACTGTGTTTACCGCAAAGGGCGTGTGTGTTTGGTGTGCATACTCTTGGATTACCCACTCTACTGTAAAGCTCCTTTAAATTTTGTTTTTGTTTGGGGGGGAGGGGAAATGGATTTTTTCTGAGGATTTAAACATATGGTGGGACATGTGTACGGGGACTTTAAAGTTCTTTACCCTTCAATGTGTTCCCTGGAAAGTACACTCCAAGGTTGCTGTGGTGCTGGCCCACTTGATGAGGAGTTGGGTGATTTGTTGTAGCCTTATTTTTTTGCATATCATTTTTGTTTGTTTTCCATCTTCCAGCTGGTGGGCCAATTCATTGCACGGGCTGTCAGAGACCAGATCCTGTCCAAGAGCTACATTGAGGGCTACAAAGGCAGAGTTGACTGTGAACATGCAAGGTACTGTGGAACACCATTGTTTGTAAAGTGATGGATGGCTCCCCTCGCCCTTTTTTTTTTTTTTTTTTTAATGTGTGGTGAACTATTTGAGATTAAACGAGTGTAAAGGTAACCTATTATGTTATCTGTATATTTCATCAATAATCCAAATAAACAATTTGATTAAATGTTTTTTTTTAAAGTTACCCATTGTAAAGGAAAATTATATGTTAAGACTCAGACTGTAGGTCATTTGTTTCATATCAGTTTTCCCTTTTCCCCTCCAGGGCAGCACTGGATCGAGCAGCAGTACTGCTGAAGATGAGTATGGTTGGTGTCCGCATAGATAACCTATGGGGGAGCGGTGGAGGCCTGAGGCCTGTCACACAGCTCGTCAAAGAGGTGAGGTCTTGACTGAAAAGTGCAAGTGCATAGGAACCCCTTTCATTGACACAGGTCCCTTCATTGTAAAGCTATTCACACAAACAAGTATTTAGATACGCTGATGTGACACAGTCACTCAATGTTATGTTGTTAGAGTTGCAGCTTGTTTTTAAGCAAGGACTTTGATTTACACCGTTTTTCACTGCATCTTTTAAAGGGATTGATAATCTCCAAGAAACCTGATTGTTCAGAGCAATAGATGGTATAAATAAATGCTCCTATAGTGGTTAATATTTGGTTTAGGCACAGCCTATTTTCCTAAGTTTTACATATTTTTGTAAGTCGTTGGTTTGATAATGTTTTTTCTTCTTTTGTTCCAGATGAACCTGTTGCTGAAGGAGTACATTCTGTCTGGAGACAGCAAGGAAGCTGAGAGATGCCTGAAAGAACTGGAAGTGCCCCATTTCCACCACGAGTTTGTCTACGAGGTAACTGGTGTATGATGCAAATGGGGAATACGTTAACAGAACAGTGACGTGCTACACGTCTTGTTGGTAGTTGGTGAGCATTCATGTCTAATCTTAAAGTACTGTGATTTGTTTGCCATCCTTTAGGCAATAGTCATGGTCCTGGAATCCAAAGGAGAGAAGACATTCAAAATGGTTCTGCAGCTACTGAAGTTTCTTTGGGTATCCTCTGTCATCACCGTGGAACAAATGAGAAGGGTAGGGTGTCACCTAGTGTTCAGATTTTGCACTGCACATCACCATACAGTATTGTACTGTTACAGCTTGATGTTTAGAGGCCTTTTAAATGCAAATGTACTGTTGTCGGCTATAACGACATGTCATGTTTCTAGGGCTTTGAAAGAGTTTACATGGACATTGCTGAAATCAACATTGATGTACCCCGTGCGTACTTCATCTTGGAGCAGTTTGTTGACAAGAGTTTCAGTTCTGGAGTCATTGATGAAGAACTAAGGGATCTTTGTCCCTGTCGGTGAGTGATCATACACATTTTTTTTTCATGACTGTAGTTTTTTGATAAGAATACCACCATTTTTGTTTAATCTTTTTTTTTTACTCTTTGTTTTGAATGAAGACATAACCTGATGTTTTTTTTGTCTTCTTAGATGAAGAAAGAGATAAACATACCACCCTTTCTTTTGATATATATATATTTTTTAATTTGTTTTTCTGTTAGTTTTGATTGAAGACATAACCTGATATTTTTTTTGTCTTCTCAAAGAAAGAGATACACAGACCACCCTTTTGTTTGATATTACCGTAGTTTCCCCCCCGTTTTTCTGTTTGTTTTGAATGAAGACATAACCTGATATGTATTTTTATTTTTTTGTCTTGTCAGAGGAAGAAAGAGATTTGTGAGTGAGGGAGACGGTGGTCGTGTGAAACTTGAAAGCTACTGATGAGCCCGTTTTGTGCCAAATTTCCTGAAGAGAAAAAAAAAACTTTTTACTTCTCATTGTTCTAATGTTTGAGTACAACACATTTTCTTTCTAACGGTTAAAGAATGTACATTTCTGGAAAAAAAGGTGAGGTGAAAATGGCACTTTCTATTGAAACTGAAGAAAAGTACTTAACTTCTTATCAGGGTGTCATATATACAGTATATTATATATATATATACATATATATCTACCCGCATAAGCTAACCCATAAAGTGCCACACCTCTCAGTGACAAGTCATTCCATGTTGTTTTGTACAGTATTTTCTTGATTTCACTGCCTCTCCTTTTGTGTTTTCTAGAAAGCAGTGTTTTGTACAGAAATGACTGGTTTGTGTAAGCGCTTTATAAAGGAGGGAAAAAGGGGGCACGTTGGTTCAAAGCAATACCTCCCCTAACTGGCTGCTGTTTCTATGCTGTGCTTGACTTTTTTTCTTTTCTTTTAAAACACAAAGATGTCATTACTAAAGGCAACAGGACAAATAGTACAGCGCAAAAATATCAGTTGGGACCATTTGACAAAATGGTTTCCAAAGTGTTTATTTTTATATTTGGGGAATACTGGTGTGTGTGAAATGTACCATATCCTGCTCCTTGTTCAATAAAGCACTCTAAAATAAGAATGTAATACGTTGTGCCTTTTGTAAATGTCAGTATATGACCACCAGCGACATGCATTCTTTCAGCTATGCCTCAAGAACCTGCCACTGCATGAGTTAGCTGCTTTCTTTTTAAGGTAAAGCCAGCAACCTGGTTGCTGACATTGCATTAAAAAGAAATGAATGAATCTGTAATTATGCCGAAACGGAAGATAATCGTTTATGGTTAAAAGGTTAAGAGTGAGATTGTAACAAACATTTTAGAATTAACCATCCAACTGCAGTAAGCAAATGACCATAGATTCAAATCAAACCTCATTGCTCATTCAAAGATGCACTTTTATTTGCAAAAGGAACATAATGAAATCTATTCCAGTGCAACATTACATGTTGAAGATTTTTTTTTTTTATAAAATAAATAATTGTTGTAATATTAGGACGCATTGTGCTTCTGTTCTGCACCCCAGCTGCCTCATCTGAATGTCCATAATGACGGTTCCTGCATTTGCAAATGATTTACTGGGGCTGCTCCTTCAGTGCAAGTTCCTGCTGTTTTATGGCTTCTTGAGCCTCTGACTGCATCTTTTCCAGTTTCTCCAGAGTGACAGATTTGAGAGGGAGAAGCTTGGGCTTGCACAGAACCAAGGTAGGGACATCTTCCATGGAGAGTTGCCCTATGGATGTTGACCAAAATAAAAGGTAAATGGCAAAGATTATTACTCGTTAAGGCATCAATATTTGGCTGGATAAGGGTCAAACACATCAAAATCGTATTTTCCTAAGTGTTCAAAAAAGGGTGTTGTCAACTAGAATTTGTATTAAACAATTTACTGCAGGGTCTTCAACGTTTTTCAGGTCAAGGACCCCTTAGCTGAGAGAGAGATGAAGCAGGGACCCCCCACTACTAGATTCATGTTACAAGCTCACCGCGTTGTGTGCTTGTAGATCTGCTATTTTCGGCTAATGTTCCCCCCCAGAATAGGGATGCGAGGGTTCAAGTGGTTAATGTAAAATAAAAAGTCCCTTTCGCACACAGATCTGGTGGCCCCCCTGCAGAATCTGAGGACCCCCTAGGGGTCCCAGACCCCCTGTTGAAGACCCCTGATTTACTGCTGGATATATCCAAACTGAAATACAGTATGTCAGCTTTATTTTTGCGACAAGCTACGCAATGGGACCATGATAGAAAACAACCCAAAGCTCTGCTCCCAATGCTCTGTTTTGGAATACAGCTAATACACTGTATTGTGGACAACAAGCACACTTGTTTGTAACCAGTGTTTGCTAGTTAGTGAATGATTGCTTTATACTAACCTTGTTTAGGCAAAACCTCTCTGAATATTGACTTGACTTCAGGCATTGTGTCTGGCAGTGAGTAAGATCTGAAAAAGTAATGAGATTTTTTATTTATATCAACAGTGAACAATCAGGGATGCTGGTCTAGAGGACCCTAGATTTGGGAATATGAATGCCTGCAACCCATCTCTGATAAAATATTAATTTAATTTAATTGTAGTAAAAATGCTATCTATTTGACCCTTGCATTAAGATGGAAGCCTATAATTGATTTACACATCATTCAGTCGCTTGCCACACAGTGCAAAGTAGGAATTCCACCATTGATTTATTTACTTATTAGCTCAGATTAGTCTTGTAAATCTTATGGTAACAAATTAATTTTGACAGGAAATTGGGAGAATTAAAACAATTTTGCCTAATTAATTAGATTAATTCTACTCCAGACTAGAGGACATATGGGCTTCCATAGCAACACGTGCCCAGCATTTGTAAAAAGGCAAGAATGCATTAATGTTACATTCTCAATATTGATGTCAAGGATGACGCTGCCCCTTGTCAAGTCTGTCCAGACGACCAAAAAAAGAACACAACACTTGTAACGGAGTATTTCTACATTTCAGTATTGATACTTTTATTTAAGTAAAACATTTGACTACTTTTCCACCACTGCAATCCACAAATGAGCTATAAGTGGATGGGGAAAGGCTATTATAATCAGGTTACTTAAAAAAACACTGGCAAATAGTCTACAATTGTTACATATTATTAGCACAAGTAAGTAACTGATAATGTCATGACATAATGCTTTTCTATGCTCGCGTGAGTGAGCGTAATCATCATAACCGTAGCGAAACATTAGATATTCTCACCTTTTAATTTAGCCACAGCCTAGGATTACACGGTTGTCAGGCCAACACTTCCTGAACAATCACATGACCTTTCTTCTGCGCTTTGAGCAGTGTTGCCAGGTTTTGTGAGAGAAATGAGCAACCAGGTCTAGGAAAACAAGCCCAAAAGAAGCAACTTAGGCCACATGAGCACTTTAAACCTATAATGCGTTGGCTATATGAAAAAAGCAAGCCTTAGTAAGCAAGTACAGTTTAGAGACAACTTGATAAGCCCGCAACCCACAGCTACCATGTTTTTCTACAAGCAACATTACAGACAAATAAGCCCAAAGTAGCTAATAAGCCAACATGGCAACTCTGGCTTTTTGTCTACTGCTACCAGCCCACGGTGCTTTAGCGCCAACTAGCGGCATTTCCTGTAACATGTAGACTTTTTTTTTATGGTTGACTGTTTAGTTGTTTACTTATATTTAATCATTAATTAATTAATAACAGTAGGCTATAATCCTGGATATCTTGAGTCAAGTTGTTACTTGAAACCACTTTAAAGCATTTTCTATTGATATTATTACTATTTTTATTTTTGCATGAACAGGAGTTTTCATGTGCACTTCATGTATCTTGTCTGACATATATGATATTCTCTTGATATCTTTTCAAGTAAGGCTATCCTATGTAGGCTATGTTGTTGCTTCCTAGTTGACTGATGCACTGCACTGTCTCAATTCACTTCAATTTAAATGAGCTTTATTGGCATGAGAAAACACGTTCACATTGCCAAAGCATTGAAAGCAAGTGTCTGCTAAATACCTAAATTGTATGTTATATGTATGATTTGGCAATATATAACATTTCATTATTCCAATAAAGCATTTTGAATTCAATTCAATGTAATGCTTTTTTATTTTATTTTATTTTGAGAACAATAGTGCCATTCAAATCAGTCAGGTAACAGCCTTACAGGGTACATGGTCTGGGGATCTTTTCAATTCGAATTGACAGACCCATATGGTTTGAAATATTACACAGCCAATGTAATCGATGGTGATAGTGCTGTCCACATTATTATTATTTTCACATTATTGTAAATAGTGGTGTAAAGTAACTAAGTACATTTACTCAAGTGCCGTATGTAAACTTAAGTATTGTTTTACTTTACAGGAGTATTTCCAATTTTCAGTAGCCTACTTTTACTTCTAGGCCTACTCCATTACACCTCATTACATTACAGTCATTTAGCAGAGGCTTTTATCCAAAGCGACTTACAATAAGTGCATTCAACATAGGGAACGAAACTACTAATCACCAGAAGTCTCTTAAGTGCATTCTCTTCTAAAACAAGCAACTAAGAGTATACCTACTAGCGCTAAGGTAAATTTGCAATATATCAGCTACCTAAACAGATGAGACAAATAGGAAAATAAAATGAGCAATGAGCTAAAACAAATAAGTGTATTGAATAAACAAGATCCAATAAAACAAGAGCTCGTACAACTAGTTAACAACAAGTAGGCAAGGCAAAGAGGAAGGGTAGTGTTTCCTGAAGAGGTGGGTTTTCAGCCTGCGGCGAAAGATGGGCAGTGACTCTGCTATCCTGACATCAGTAGGGAGTAGGGAGCCAGAACAGAAAAAGCCCGATCGGCCAGAAGGACCACTGAGCAATGAGGCAACCAGTCGCCCCGAGGCCGCAGACCGAAGTGGTCTGAGGCAAATATTGTACTTTTACTCCACTATAAATGATTTTAAAACTTTAGTTGCTAGTTATTGTAGATTTAGATTATTATTACAAAACATACATTAACCACTTCAGCCCTTACATTTCGGCCATTTGAAACTAGCCGATCTACAAGCTCACAATGCTTCAGATGCTATGCATTGTGAGCTTGTAGATTTGCTAATTTCAAAAGGTTTTTATACATTTGAAAACTTGTGAAATGGGACATTTTGCATAATGAGTACTTTACTTCTGGGTACTCTAAGTACATTTGATACCATTACCAATACGTTTGTACTTGTCTTTTACTCAAGTAAATTCTGAATTCCGGACTTGTAAGTAAGTTACAGAGTATTTCTACATTGCAGTATTGATACTTTTACTTAAGTAGAAAATGAGAATATTTTTTCCACCACTGATTATTATTATTATTATGTGAATATTTTTTCCACCACTGATTATTATTATTTTGTGAATATTTTTTTCACCACTGATTATTATTATTTTGCATTAAAAGCTGTCTACCTTTTTTTGTCTCGTGATCCATTGGTTAGGCGGCGTGCATAGTGACGCAATGTGGTAGAGAGAGAGAGAGAGAGAGAGAGAGAGAGAGAGAGAGAGAGAGAGAGAGAGAGAGAGAGAGAGAGAGAGAGAGAGAGAGAGACTAGGAGGAAGCAAAGCAAAGCAAGGATGGCGGAGTCACACCTCTGAAGGTAAAGCAGCCGATCTATTGACACACACACACACACACACACACACACACACACACACACACACACACACACACACACACACACACACATATGAATGTTTACCCACTGCTTCTTCAACTAATGAATGCTTTAAATCACACACAGTCACGCTGTGTGTGTGTGTGTGTGTGTGTGTGTGTGTGTGTGTGAGAGAGAAAGAGAGAGAGTGTGTATACTGTGTGTTTTGATGCTGACGGCTGGCGGCCGCGGCAGCAATGTCATTTTGCGGGAGAGGGAAGGAGAGAAGAGCACTCTTTTGTTCATTTTGGTCAGAATGGCCGCTGTGTGTGTGTGTGTGTGTGTGTGTGTGTGTGTGTGTGTGTGTGTGTGTGTGTGTGTGTGTGTGTGTGTGTGTGTGTGTGTGTGTGTGTGTGTGTGTGTGTGTGTGTTTTCAGATGAATGTGTAGCTTTCTTTTCTGTCTCATCATCACCACGCAGCACGCACTAATACACAGCAAAGAGAGGTGATGATGTTAAAGCAGTGGGTTTCAACCTTTTTCGCGTCAAGGACCCCCAAATTGACACATATTAGCCCAGGGACCCCCACTTGAAAAGATATGCCAGGGACTCAACCATTTAGATTTCTTGGGGGTCCCAATCTACACTGTATCACCATCATCAGTGTTCATTTAACTCTGAGAGTGTACAAGTCCATGTGTACACTCTCAAGAGTTACAGACACATAAGGGTCAATTTGGTTGCTAACTATTCATTTGGCTGGGGACCCCCTGGAACCCCCTCAAGGACCACTGGTTGAAAACCCCTGTGGATCTGTTCTTGTCGGCGAGCGACACCGTCGTGTGTGTGTGTGGAGGGTGTCTGTCATGTCGCACTAGGAGCAGTGGTGTAAACTAACGAAGTACATTTATTTACTCAAGTAGCCTACTGTACTTACAATGTTGAGGTATTTTTTGAGTGTTTCCAATTTCCAATCCTATACTTCTACTCCACTACATCTCAGAGGCAAATATTATACTTTTTACTCCACGACAATTATTTGACAGCTTTAGTTACGAGTTAGTAGATTTTGATTATTATTATACATTAACCACTTCAGCTCTATAATTATCTATCTCAGCCGATCGCATTTTGTGAGCTTGTAGATCTGCTATTTTCAAAGATGTTTATACATTTGAAAACTTGTGAAATGGGATATCCTGCATAATGAGTACTTGTACATGTGTGGGATATCCTGCATAATGAGTACTTTTACATTTGGTACTTTAAGTACATTTTGTCATACCAATAATTTTGTACTTTTACTCAAGTACATTTTAAGCACTGGACTTTTATTTGTAAAAGAGCATTTCTACATTGCAGTATTGATACTTTTACTTAAGTAAAATATCTGAGTACTTCTTCCAACACTGGTCTCACCCCGACTGACAGCTGCTGCTGCGGCCTAAAATATATCTATATTTTTGAGACACAACCTATTGGTCTGACGAGAGAGAAACGACGCGTTCTCAGCCGATACAAGTGACGACGTGACTCGCGTTGGCAACTGTTTGTTGGACCAAATTACGTCATTCTGGCTGAAAACGCGTCATTTCTTGTTTTTTTGTGTGTCTGTCGGGCGACAAGCTAGCAGTGTTGCCAGATTTTGCGAGAGATATAAGCAACCAGGCCGATGAAAACAAGCCCAAAAGAAGCGACCAATAGGCTCTATGGGATGCACAGCAGCCATATTATCACTTCCTTCACAGGTGTTACCAATGATACTAATGAAGGCTCTGTTCCATTTAGTGTAGCACAGTGGTTTCACGACCCCCATAATTCTGAGAGTGTACAAATGAAACCAAATGGACCCGTAACACTCTCAGAGTTACACACCCGCAAGGGGCCATTTGGAAGTCCATGAGGGTCCTAGACCCCAACTTTAGACCCACTGGTGTAGCAGAGTGTTTCCAGTGAGCCAACATGCACAATATCAGCACCATGACTGTTTGAACAGGGTTACAGAGCCTTCATTAGTATCATTGGCAACACCTGTGAATGTCTTCACAATATGGCTGCTGTGCATAGAGCCTATTGTACCACTTGACTTGAGCCCTTACATCAGCTATTTGAAAATAGATCTACGAGCTTGTAGATCTGCTACTTTCAAAAAGAACATTGAAATAAATAATAAATATAAATCAAACATTTAACAAACCCATCAATCCTGTGCCAGCTCCCTGGCACAATCTTTTCAGATGGGGGTCAAGTTAGGGGGTCCTTGGCATGAAAATGTTTGAGAAACACTGGTTTAAATAACATAAGGAAACGAGGCCCAAAAAAATCCGCAACTACCAATATTTTACAAGCAACTTTACAGAAAAACAAGCCCAAAGTCGCTTATAATAAGCAGACCTGGCAACACTACACGGTAGCGCGACTGTGGTGGAGGAAAAAAAGAACCCAAACGGTATAAATACAGCTAAGCTAACGTCATTTTGGAACTGGATGACTGACAACTTGTTTATTTAGCAACAACAACAACATAATTGTGTTTGTGTGTTGATGTTGTTATTGGGTTTTATTCCCGCCCGCTGTTGGAAATTGACAGAAGAAGAAGGCTTGGCTAACAAACAAAAAAGGTAGCTATAGCTAGTAGGCTAATGTTGCTAGCTAGCTACAGCATTGCCATGTCCGCTTATTATAAGCGACTTTGGGCTTGTTCTTCCTTTGACGTTATGTGCGATATTTTGCTAGCTGGGTTGCTTGTAAATATTTGTAGTTGCGGTTTTTTTGGGGCTTGTTTCTATAGTGTTGGTGCTTATTTGGCCTTGTTTACTAATGTTGTTTAAACCAGTGATTCTCAAATATTTTCATGTCAAGGACGCCCCCAAATTATATGTATTTGTCTGCAGGGATCGGCTGTATCAGATTTGTGTTGTTAAAATATTCTATTTAATGTAATTACGCACGCATGCGACGCATTGTGAGCTTGTAGATCTGCTATTTTCAAAAAGCGAACGTATATAGGGTTAAAGTGCTCATGTCTCGCTTCTTATAGGCTCGTTTTCATAGACCTGCTTGCTTGTCTCTCTCACGAAATCTGGCAACGCTGGCTAAGCTAGCGTTTTGCCTCACTGTTGACGTTTAGCCGTTTGATTTCCTGCCTTGTTGTCACTGTCATCTTAGCCACAGCTATCTTAGCTTAGACAGCGACGTTAATCATGCAATGAAGGAGGACGCTGGGGCTTTATGTTACCGATGACACCTTCCTCCCTGATGGTAAAACATTGTTTACATTAATGTATAGCTAATGTTAGTTCCCTGGTGTTGTTTTTTTTCACCCTTCTTGTTTTGGCTAAGCTAACGTTAGCTAGATGAGATTTTACATGTATTGTTGTTGCACACTGCATGGAGGTGTATTCGCCTTGGATCAACACTATCATAGCTGTATTTGATCGATTTGGACAGTTTTTATATCCACGATATGTGAACGTAAGAGTCAGACTCGATAAAATACATCTATGATAGTCTTGATCCAAGGCTAGAGGTGAATGTAATCCCTGTTCTTCGGCCTCAATGTTTTGTGTTTCTGTCTGTGTCGCTTAATCTGAGACGTTTACGTGACTTCCTAGAATCGTCGTTTGTCGATAATCCTCGTTCCGTGGATTTGTCATTGGAACGATCAACCAGAATAGCCACTCAATCTGAATAGATCCTGTGTAGGCAGGTCACGGTGCCAATTTCAGGTTTTCTCATTGCCTTCATTTTAGCTTCACTGTAAAACAACCACAGACATGCTGGATCATTTTGCCATTCGCCTGCTGTTTATTTTGTCACCAATTCAAGATTTGTTGGCATTCAATTACCCACATCACTGTATTCAAGTGACAGCATGAAACATAACAGGACCTTGTACCCTTTGTGTCAACAAGACATACGGTTTAAACTTTGATTAATTCATGAGTGTTTATTGAAATGATTCATTATCTGACTACACTATACAGTGTTACTGTTTGTATTTTTGCATGTTTTTATTATTAGATCAACAGCAGTTGTAGTGGAAAACCAGACTGAGCCGCTAAAGATCAATGGCCAATAGGCCAGTGTATGCACTGACACTGCTCTATGGAAACTTAGTTGGTCCATACAGTGGTCAGTGGTTAAAATACCTAAGCCAAGTTCCATGATGCCATGGATAGGCTGATGTTGATGGTGTACATTAGTTTTTCTCAGAATCCTAATTATATTAGCTTAGTAAACTAGTCTTCACAGCTTAACTCCCAGTTCTCCAGAAGTCTCTAGACTTCTCTAGAAGTCTGTAGACTTGTGGAGAACTGCTCCAAGCTCTGACGACTGGTCTTACCAGCTTAATTACCAGTTCTCCAAAGGTTTCAGCTCCAAACTGCGATAGCTTTAGTTATACACATTAATGTGTGTGTGTGTGTGTGTGTGTGTGTGTGTGTGTGTGTGTGTGTGTGTGTGTGTGTGTGTGTGTGTGTGTGTGTGTGTGTGTGTGTGTGTGTGTGTGTGTATTATATATAGCTGCAGCATCACATAATACATTCAAGCTGATAGTGTGACAAAAAAAACTCTATGGTTGTTGTATATAATTTCTAACTGAATACCCAACTCTTTGCCCTTCTGTACGTTGCTCATCCTGAAGTGTGAAACTGACTTAAAAATACAATTTTAATTCACATTTTCAATGAAGTACTCATCACAACGATATTCCCACACTATTCATATAATGTCACTTTTGTGTTTTTGCGTATTCTGTTCCATATGGATCAGTGTATTCTCACACTCCCATGTAGGCACTGTCAAGCTACAACATGAAATTGTGACATTGACTGTTACAGTAATGGTAGAATAGCTTCTTACACACTATTATTATTATCATATTTACAGCAACTTTGTTTATGATGAACAATTCATTCTAAAAGCAGAAATAAAACCTAAAATGAAAGTAAATGTATCATTGGGGGTATAATCTTCAAGTGTAACATTTTCATGAGATACAATCATTGATCTGCGACTTTAACTTCAAATTACTTGATTTAATGTTTTTTTCTTTTGTGACTTAATTTGTGCTGTGAATAATAGTCTGCATAATACTTGCATATTTAGTGCATGGAAGGCATAGCAAGTTGTTTAAAAAGAACCAGCAGAATTGACCTACTTCCTATTCTGATACTGTCTCACTCTGTGAAAGATGGGTTCCTATCATTGTTCCTCATAATGAAATACATGTTGAATGAACTCTAAGATGGCCTCCACATTTTTGTGCATTTTCAGAGGTGTAAAATAATGTGAAAGTTATCCCATCTGGCCTCCGTCTTTATTTCTTTTTCTAATCCAGTCCCCCACAATGTTATTTTTTTCTGAGCTTCTGCTGCTACCTTTATATTAAACTGCTGCTGTTTTCCAAAAATATTTGGGCACATTTGAAAGATGCAGTTGAACACATCAGTATGGGTTGGGTTTGGCTAATCCTTTGTTTTAACAACTGGGAGGACAAACATGGCAGCAAAGTCTTTTTGGTAGTATACACAAACAAATAACACTCCCAGTGCTAATGTTGATAAAAGAGAAAAGTACAGTATCTACACTCACAATTACTGGAGACTACTTTTTTTATTGCACTAAACTGAATGGAGACTTGTTGTTTAGGGCTGAAATCTTACTTGACAATTACTAACAATTTTGATTGTTTTCATTTTTTATTTATTTAGGCTTTGTAAACAAAAAATGCACAGGGCAGATGACAAGAAATGACTTGACATACTGTATTTAATAATTAAGAACTTACAAAATATTTTTAATATAGTGGGAATAGCCGATCTTCAAGTTTGTAGATCTGCTATTTAAAAAAAATTGAAACAATTGTCAATAATGAAAAATTATATATCTCAAATAATTGCACGATTATGTAATGATTGTGACAGGCCCACTATTATGTTATTAGTGTTTACTTTTCTAAGTTGAGAAAGGGTAGGAGAATATTGGAAAGCAAATATGAAATGACTAAGTATAGATAACAACTTGAGCCATAGCATCCCTATTCTGGGTATGTCGCCAGAACTACCAGATTTACATGCTCACAATGCTTAGCAATGCTTTAAGCTTGCAGATCTGCTATCTTTGGCAAAGAGATTTGGTGTAGAGGGGGAAAATGAGCGGACCAAGGCAACTCAGTCCAGTTCACTAAGTATAGAGGGTTTAAGTGGTTAAACGTCAGATAGTGCAGCTATGTGGGCCCATATAGAGACGAGCCTTAAAAGGAAGCAGCTTGCAAAGTTTGGATTATAGTCCCTGAGATGTGTGGTCTGCCTGGTTATTCTCAATTATGCTATTATGTATTATGCAAATACATTGCACACAGATTGGCCTGTTGGACCCAGTTTTTGACGTCCCATTTTATTTCTGGGAATCAGTGATTGCACAGAACATGCTGTCCAGTATTTCATCATAAGGGGGTGCTGCTATCGACTCCTTTTTTCACCCGAAAGGTCTTATGACCTGCAGTCGCGGGGAGCCTGGGCTTTGAAGGCTGCTTCTAAAGATTACTCTCAGCAGTCCTAACCTTTTCACTTAGCTCTGATCCTGAGCCAAGCTTGCCTTTTTCTGTGCTATGGCTCAGCTTGTAGTAGTGTTGGAGAGCTTTACATAGACAAACACTGAAGGGTACAACGGCAACAGAGACTAAACAGAGACGGGCTGCCAGAGACATGCTGGCGCAGTTTGTCCTGTTAAAAATGTGAAGTGTTCTCTTTTTTCAGAATTTCTTTTGGGCTTAAATAATCGACGTGATTGTAGTTCTATGGACTTGATTGAGAACACTAAAGGGCTGAAAGCATGTTTAGGTGGGGCTACAGGGTTGAACTAGTGCCAACACCCGCCAGGCCATGTTTATTTAGTATGAGAAAGTTGTTGAGAGGTTTTGTCTGACTCAACAGGTTTACTTAGACTGTCACTGGCACAACTTTGAAATTCAAGATCCTGATTTCACTATTAAGCTATGTGTTGATGTTTATTCTCATGTCGACAGCTTATTTCTTGTGATGATTTGGAGCTGACTGTCATTTTGTTTCCTCAACAGCAAAGCCCAAAAGGATGAGAACTTTGATGACCTTTGTGGCTGGAACTTATTTTAGCTGAAGGCCCAGGGAGTTTCTGGTTCAAACAAGTATGTGGCCCAGGGCTGCCACAGTCCAGCTAATTGAAAGGATTTTTTCTCCAGTGGCATTTTAACGGAAGAACGAAGTATCAACAGCAAGATAAACCCTTTGAATTTTAAAACCTTAACGTTGGAGGATACTCTTAAGCCCACACAGGTATGTATCAACATATCCTTCTGTAAAAGCCCCAGGCTGTCAGAGTCCCTTTTTCTTCTTGAACACGCAACCTGACAAGAGAGACTCCCATGAGTGAGTCTGCAGGGGCCCCGATATCGTCAACATGAGTAGTACTTTAGGCAAAGAGAAAGACTCAAAAGAGAAGGACCCCAAAGGTGGTCCGGTTGGGAAAGAAAGGGAAAAGGAGGCCAAGGCTCTGGCCAGTTTAGGCAAGGAGGGTGGCAAGGAGCCCAAGACCAAAGGGAAAGATGCCAAAGAAGGAAAGAAGGACCCCGGCAGCGCACCGCCGGCTGTCGCCTTCTCCGTTGACAACACGATAAAGCGGCCCAACCCAGCACCGGGCACCCGCAAAAAGTCCAGCAATGCCGAGGTGATCAAAGAGCTCAATAAGTGCCGGGAGGAGAACTCCATGAGGCTGGACCTGTCCAAACGGTCCATTCACATGCTGCCCACCTCCATCAAAGAGCTGACGCAGCTGGCTGAACTGTACTTGTACAGCAACAAGCTGCAGAGCCTGCCCGCCGAGGTGGGCTGTCTCTCGGGCCTGGTCACCTTGGCCCTGAGCGAGAACTCCCTGACCAGCTTACCGGACTCGCTGGACTCCCTGAAGAAGCTGCGGATGCTGGACCTACGGCACAACAAGCTGCGGGAGATCCCGGCCGTCGTGTACCGGGTGACGTCGTTGACCACGCTCTACCTGCGCTTCAACCGCATCACGGCGGTGGAGAAGGACATCCGGAACCTTTCCAAGCTCACCATGCTCAGCATCCGCGAGAACAAGATTAAACAGCTGCCTGCGGAGATTGGTGAGTGAAAAGCGAGGGAGATTAGTTTGACTACTTTGTCTAGATTCTTTGGCATGTAAATAGCCATGGTCTGAGAGGGTCTTTTCTTCAATGTAATTGGTTGGTTAACCCATTAAGACCTGAGATACGATTCTAAACAGTAACAGTTTCTGAAACCTATTTGCTATAATATCAGTGGTTCTAAAACTTTCATGTTAAGGACCCACAAAATGATATGTATTTGGCCGCGGACCCCCATCTGAAAATATTTTGTTCCAGGGACCCCCAGAAGCAATTCTTTGAATACATATATTTATTCAAAGATTTGCACACATTTTCACGATTTTTCAAAAATAGCAGATCTACAAGCTCATAGCGCAGCACCGAGTGTCGCGCTACAAGCTTTTAGATCTGCTATTTTTGAATAGCCAAAGTATAAAACTAGAAAATGTGCTCCTCGGAGCACAGGTCTCCGCCAGTACTGTTCCTGATTAATCCTGTCTTACCTCACTTCAAAAGATATAAATGTGTCTTTTGAAGTGACATACCTATTTATAAGGCTCTATTTCATCATGCGTCTCGCTAGCCAAACAAAGCACACCCTTTCAACATATTGTCACGTGTCACGTGAAACTTGACCAATGTTAGCTTGGTGGACACACGGAAGGACGAGAACGAAAACATAGTCTCCTGGCGGAGACAATAAGTTCTAACGGTTAAAGTGGTTACACAGATACGTTCCCGGTCTTAATGGGTTAAAAGCTGATTTTTTAATTTATTTTTTTGGCACCATCAGCCACTATGCTGATAAAGAAAAACTGGTACAGCGGGCCACATGTGGATGTAAATTGAATTGTATGTATTTTTCCTATTGCCGGCACTTGCACAATGTGCATGAGTGTATTTGCTGTGAGGCTCTAAACTTGTCAGCATGTCTCAGCACCCACATAGCCATTACAAATTCCTTTACATTTACTCTACATGTTGGCTAGGTGTTTCTAATGATGGAGCACAGAGAGAGAGTGAGATAAATCAAGTAAGGTTAAAGGTCAGAGGAATGAGATGGATAGGGTATGTAGTAAATGTTCTGTGTCTTGTTCTTGCAGGAGAGCTATGTAACCTCATCACTCTGGATGTAGCCCACAACCAGTTGGAGCACCTACCGAAGGAGATTGGCAACTGCACACAGATAACTAACCTTGACTTACAGCACAACGAGCTCTTGGACCTCCCAGAGACTATAGGTAAGATGATTTATGTCTTTTGTGTCTCTGCTCCTATATTGTATAACAAAATGATCTTAGATGAGCTTCTTTTGTTGTATTGTCTAAACCCAAAAATTGGCTGATTTGTTTTTAATTTTTTTATATTTGGTGCTTTCAATTGTAGGCAATTTGGCAAGCATAAATCGTTTAGGTCTGAGGTACAACCGATTGTCAGCCATCCCCAGATCGTTAGCGAAGTGCAGAGAACTGGAGGAACTAAACCTAGAAAACAACAACATCTCAGTGTTACCAGAGGTGAGTAGAGCGTTGTTTTGTGATTGCATTAACTATGTAATGTAGGACTTCTACTTCTCAGCAGTATACCATGTAGCAACAGTTTAGGGGGGCAACAGTTCATCGAACTAACGTAAGTGGTTGATTGCTTCGTTGATACATAAAAAATATATACCGCATATGTTTTAAAAACGTGCTTCTTAATTATTTGATTAATCAAAAAAGTCCATAGTTGGAGCCCTACAAGAGTGTGAGGGATCAACTGTAGTGCTTCAGGTTAAGGCTTTGAATTTTCAGGAATCGTTGAACCTTTTTTTTAATGCTGTTAATTGAATAATCTTGCCTTGTTTCTCATTTTAGTGTTTATTATATCAGTATGTTGTTTGGCATTCATTGTTTGCTTTCCTATTGTTTGATCCCTAATCTCTGAGCCAGAGTGAGAATTTGTGTCCTGTGTCAGGAGCTTGCTGATCACCCTGTTTTTCTGCTTTGTTTTTCGTCTGCCAATGTGTCTGCTCAGGGCCTCCTGTCAAGCTTGGTGAACCTGACCAGCCTGACGCTGGCGAGGAACTGCTTTCAATCGTATCCTGTGGGTGGGCCCTCGCAGTTCTCCACCATCTACTCCCTCAACATGGAGCACAACCGCATCAACAAGATCCCTTTCGGCATCTTCTCCAGGGCCAAAGTGCTGAGCAAGCTCAACATGAAGGTGTGTGTGACTTGAATTACTATACTTGTGAGGGTCAAATGTCCCCACAATTATAGTACCGTAGAATTAGCAAACTGGACATCATGAGGACAATTGTCCTCACAAGATACATTGTTTTATGGTTAAAGAAGATTTGTAGAGTTACATAGACTTACAATTAGGAATAGATTCAGGTTGTGGTTAAGGTTACGATTAGGCATTTACAGGTTAAGTTGAGGGGTTAGAATTAGAGTTGTACCTGATTTGACTTAGTAGTGGGCTGGTGTCGTCCACAAAGTCCCTAAAATGTTGGTAATACTAACCTGTGTGTGTGCATGCACGCATGAGAGTGGTAGAAGGGTTTTAAGCTTGATAAAATGAAGATCAAGCCAAAAGGTAAAATAGGATGCCACATTTTTTAAATGTTTTGAAAAATCTAGAAAGGTTTGAGAAATTCTGACACATTTAGTCTGTGCCTTTTTGGTTTTATTGGCATCATTTCAGATATCTCTTGAGCCCAGTAAAACCCGAAGTAGAGTGATATGTTACTGTCTGGGAGTCATGGCTGAGGTTTTCCCTCTACAAAAGCCAATTTGTGTAGAAACTGGGAATAAGCATTTTTAAAGACAGTAGTACTATTTCATTAATGCAACACTGGTGGGAGTTATGAGTTATGTTTTTTATCTTAAATTCATCACAGGCATGTGTTATTTTTTGTTTATTTGAGGCTGTATACATTTACTTTGGGCCTGCAACTAACAATTATTTTTATTTCCATACTCTTCCAGTTAATCTGATAAATTTGGACTGCAATAAACAGTAAAATAAGGTTATAACACATAAAACGATCACATATGTACCCAAACAGGCCCCTTGATATTGCCTAATATGTTTACCCAGCATTCAAAAACAAAAATGTCTTTATATATAATGGAACAAAGACAAGCCTTCACATTGTTCGTAAAGTCGTAGCTGATATTAGGAATTGTTACTTGATACATAAACAAAAATTTAATTTGATACATTTTCTGTCGGCTGTCACTTCAATCAAAAAACGTATCTGTGGTGATCCAACCATTTCTGGAGATGTATCTGAGAAGAATATGGTATCATTTAGGTGTCTTAGCTGACTCTAGGTTTGTTCCGATTGGCGATAGAATCGTATACTTTGACCTCTTTATTGATAATAAACATATCGTTGCTGTCGGGTTGAAACCTCATATGTCCAGAACTGTTACTTTTCAGGATTCAAATTGAAAAGTAGCAAATAATAGAAGATCTATAAGATCAAAACCTTTGAGCTTGTAAATCTGCAATTTTTGCTACTTTTGTGTGACTAAGTAGGGCATTCATTTACAAAAAAAATAGATATGAGTTTCTGCCCGACAGCAACGATATGTAAAATACATTCATTCTCACGCAATTATCAAAAGGATAAAACGCAAGAAAGCCAGCGGCGTATTTCCATATCCTATGCCAATATTAAGGGGATTTCAACTAACTTACGATCAGAACTAAGACGTTATAAAAAGCTCTATAATGTGCATCCTACTATGCATTTAGAGATGTCTCTGGTGGAGAGGCATGTCCTCTCGCAGAGCCCTGCAGAATGAGTAACGATGGCAGAAATATTAGTTTGGTGTCTCCTTTGCATCTGTGTTTCCATAATATGCCTGCTCACCAAAACGTTGCTCTTTGCAACGTAAGAGCAGTCAATGTATTTATGTGATTTAGATTGAGATAAAATGATACAATGTTATATGAAACATGATGCTGCTGATATTATCGCACCAAGCACAGACAGACTTTTAAAAAGAGACATTAATATTAAATCGATCTTTTACTTTTAAAGTTTCACCTTTTGGCATCTGTAAAGCCCATAACATTCACAAATAATAATGTCACTGATCTCCATGCTATGATGTAACTCCCCCTGTAAAAGATGACAGGGGCTTATTTACTCCAATAATGTCTTTTATGAAACGGGTCAACTCAAAATCTCAACGAAAACTCTGTCTCCGCAAGCCACAGGTCCAGGTCTGTCTTCAAAATATATACTATCAATTCCGCAACTCCATTTACCGTAATTCCTCTAACTTTGTGCATGGTGAATCTTAACTGTACAATTTGCACCCCTCCTACTCCCACCCCCCCCCCCCCTGGTTTTTAATTACCACGACTCACAATATGAAATACCAAGGGTCACCCAAGCCTAGCTGACATGGCATCAAATCTCTTCGCTGAAAATAGCCTATCTACAAGTTCACGGCGTGTTGTGAGCTTGTAGATCTGCTATTTTCGCCAAATGTTTTACTATTGTATTGTGACATGTCCACAAAAGGGTGCATTAGGGTTCAAGTGGTTAATAAGTGTTTGTTTTGTTTCTTACCCTCAGGACAACCAGTTAACGTCTTTACCACTGGATTTTGGCACTTGGACCAGCATGGTAGAACTGAACCTGGCCACCAACCAGTTGACTAAGATTCCAGAGGATGTTTGTGGCCTTGTTTCTCTTGAGGTGAGGCCTAATTATATTTACTGGCAGAAAAAGACTCGCTGCATGAATATTAAGGACAACTCCTTAGACGGAGACTTTAAGAAAATAGTATTTCTTTATTTTACTTGCTCAGGCCTTATAGCACTGACGAAGGTCCTAGGACCGAAACATTTGCTTTTTTAATTCACCCCTCACCATGAGCACAGAACACTCTATGAGCAAGTAAAATAAATAAATACTATTTTCTTAAAGTCTCTGTCTAAGGAGTTTTCCTTAATATTCATGCAGCAAGGGAGTCTTTTTCTGGCAGTTTTCCTTATTGTTTTTGAGACCACCGCACCTGCAGTCAACCGTGAACAAAGGACAAATAAGGGCGTTTTTTTTAGCCTAATTAGATTTGACATTTCTCTTGGACTCAACCCACTTTTGCCATCTGTTGCAAGTGTACACATTGTTTATAAATCACTGTTAGATAGACTTGGAAGAATGTAGTTTGGTGTTAACCATTTAAGCCCTATAGCAAAAGTAGTCTGTGGTTCTACTATCTCACAATGCAATGCATTATGAGCTTGTATTTTTTGCTATTTTTGAATTGTCTTGTGAGTTTTTAACAATCTTGAATTTGTTCCCCTTTTAAAATGTCATGAAATGTTCATGTACATGAGTCAAGACTAAATTGTTCGAGATGGAAATTGTGAAGGCAAATCTTATTTCTAGTTTATTATATTTTCATAGCGAATGGTCACAGAGTACATGTTTTAATAGCAGGAAGTACTGCTTAATGTCTGAGCTTTAGATAAATAAATAAATCACGGTCTGTGAAATCATATACTTGTCAGTCAAAAAATCCAGTAAACAAAGGAACACTTGCACTACTGTGTTGGAAGTCTAGTTCCACTTGTCGTCTTATCCCTGCCAACGCCAGCCGCCGATTATCTGCTTACAGGAAAATGCCAAGTGAAAGTTGTGAAGGAAGTGTGAAACTTGGATCGTCTAAGCGTGTAAAAATATTATTTTCCAGCAAATCTTAGTTACACCAATGTTGTGAAACAGTTTTTACAAGATGGCGTGTCACAGGTCTATTTCCTCCTAGATAATGATCTTTGTAGGGTATTACTGTTATTTATTCCAATTTTCTTTTCTTCCAAAAATGTAAATGTTAAAAAGCTGTATTTCTGTGGACACATCCGACCAACAGCCCTTAAAAAAATATATCTGGCTTTGACTTTGTCAACACCCACCACTTGTATCCTCCACCTCCCTCCCTCTGACTGTCTCACCAAAGCACTTCTCTCCCTATCCGTATATCTTCTTTGCCAAAAGGAAATCGCAGTCAGTTTCTTAACTCTTCTTCTATTAGTAAAAACTACTTGACAGCAACAATGCTGGTGTAACCAAGACATAAGCTATTTTTTTTAAATCAAGAACATAATATTATCAAGAAGTTCTACATTCTCTTAACAAATTAAAAACTGAAAAAAGTACCATAATCATTGCACTGCATCCTTAGGCATTTATTTAAAAAAAAACTATTTACATTTGGCCAAAGAGACAAGCCTGCTATAAACCACAGACTGACCTAGTCAACATTGAGTGCATCTCTACAGTTCCATTGGGAATTTTGTGTGACTGGCAACTTTCTTTTTTGTTGTTTAATTTATTTTCGAACCTTTCTAAATGGTGAAAATGTGTGTCTAATTAAACGATGTCTTAACAGGTGTTAATATTGTCCAACAACCTTCTGAAGAAGCTACCACATGGTATTGGGAACTTGAGAAAACTACGGGAGCTCGACCTAGAGGAAAATAAGTTGGAATCCCTCCCCAATGAAATTGCCTACCTTAAAGATTTACAGGTATGACACAGTTACCCTAATTTGTCTTTCAAATGAATAATCAGTGCCGGACAAGGTAAATACTCAAGTATTCAAATGTACAAATTACATTTACTTTTTAATATCAATTGATTTTGATATTGATAAAATTATTGAATTTTGAGCAGGGTGCCAAAAATAGCCAATCTACTAGCTTTGGCCATAGGGTGGGAATCATGGATCACCTAAATTAAAATGCAACCAACATATCAAAGCCTTTGGCAAATGAGTGTCATCTTGTGTTAATTGCTGTGTTCTATTATCATTTGAAGAGACTGAATTACCTTTATTGAATCTCAATTATAACTACTTATACCATGGCCATGGAAAATATGTGTTTCTGATTGGCAAGCAGGTGTGCGTTATTAGCGGATGTAGGGGCAACTCAAATAGTCCCGATCAACAGTTTAATCATTGACCAGTATTGATTAAACGGCATGACACCATCAATAAACAAAGTATAGCAGCTGTCTGGGAGACTAAATAAAAAGTATTTACCAAGGCCACACTGCTTTTGTTTGCTGTTTTTCCTCAAATACTAAATTAAGAAATGTTAATCTTCTTTTATAAGTGGCTATGGTATATGCTGATAATGCACTACAAGGTGTCCAGATATTACACCTGCCAATATCAGGATATGTTGTTGTGCATTGTTGTTTACATAACATGTAATGGCATCCTGGAGTGCTCTCACTTGAAACAGTGTGTTAAATGTTTTTTCATTGTTAAAAGTGAGTTACTTCTTTATGGTCTAATTTTAGCAGGACCGTTTACATCAATAATGGGATGTTGTAGCTTAAGTGTTGTGTTAAGTAAGGTCAAGTAAGGGCCACATCAGGTTGGCCACGATGTGGCACATTATTGACATATCTTACCCATATCTATTCTGCAGAAACTTGTGTTGACCAATAATCAGCTGACCACATTACCCAGAGGCATTGGCCACCTCACCAACTTGACACACCTGGGTCTGGGAGAGAACCTGTTGCAACACCTACCTGAAGAAATTGGTAAATGACTCTCCAATCCCCTTGGCTACTTAAACTAGAGGCCTGCTTACATGGTCCTTAACCGGATAAAGTCTGCTCTGCCCACTTTATCTTGACCTTGCTGTGAGTGATCGCTGACTGGGTTTAGTGACTGCTGTTTAGTCAGAGATTAAAAGGGATGGAAGAAGGAGGGAGGTAAGGAAGTGTGTATTTTTAGAGTATTCAAACTAGGCCCAAGAGTTAATAATAACTGTGTCTTGTGGGGCTTCTGGTCGCCCTTAGCAACAGTTAAATCTCAAGTCTTTCCTTAACAAGATGGCAGAACATATTTGAAATGCTTAGTGTGCTTGTCATAACTCTGCTCATACAGTATGTACTATGTAACTTGTACCCTAGGCTTCAAGAAAGCACCTCTTTATCTCATCCATCTCTGTGGGGTGGGACGTTAAGGGGTGTTTTATTGTCACATGCACATACAAAGCTGCCAATTGTACGCATTTTATACCAGGTACGCTTTGTGACATGAAAGTAAGCTGCTACTACTATGTGCTCCTCTAAACTTACGCAAAACCTTGTGGGTTGTGATCCACAGAACCCACAAATCAACAGCAACACTTGATTTGATCAATAATCAATCATTCAAAATTGCTTTTGAAATTGATTTGCCTCAAGACAAAGAAAAAATAAACAAACACAAGGTGTTGGACTGAACTGGTTATTACAAAAATGTAAAGGGCTAAATGACGTCTTTCCCCAGGTACACTGGAGAACTTAGAGGAACTGTACCTCAACGACAACCCCAACCTGCACAGCCTCCCGTTTGAGCTGGCCCTCTGCAGCAAGTTGTCCATCATGAGCATCGAGAACTGTCCCCTGAGCCACTTGCCACCCCAAATCGTCGCCGGAGGCCCCTCGTTCATCATCCAGTTCCTTAAGATGCAAGGGCCTTACCGTGCCATGGTGTGATGATCTCAGAGCAGCCCTCCATGCCTGTTCGTCCCATTATGTGTCATGCACTGTAAAGAAAAGGAGTACTCGCCAGGCGCAACTTCACAAGCTTCTTTACTTCCTACAATATCTATGGGCGAAAACGTGGCAGATATACGAAGACTGAGTTCCATGTTTCCCTAGGATTCATCATGGCCATTTTAGGACCCCCTACCCCCACTCATCTTTCATTTTGAATCATGTTAAAGAAAAAATATTGCCAAGTCTTTGCCAAAACTATATAATATATATATACATTTCACATACATGTACATATGTCTATGTATGTGAATGAGAGCAACTGAGATATGTGGCAAGTCTTTTAACCTTATAAACCGTGCTCCTCCCATTGCCAATGTATTTACAGTAATTACAAGCATCTACTAAGTGAGCAAAGATACAATTGTATGCAAAAACAAACAGAAAAACATATTTGGAACTTCATATTTACTGCTGCTGCCGTAATCCACATTAACTTTTTCATCCATTCATATTTCTTTTGATATTTTATTCCCTTTTTTACCACTTGTCAACTAAAGATGTAACTTATGTTAATAGCGTCTTGACCATGGAGAACAAAGGTATAATGCCGGTGTTTTGTTTTTTTACTTTTTTGTTTTGCTTTTGTTTCAAGAAACTGTGCCTATATCTAGAATGATCCACTGGTTCATTTCTAAACACAATTGTCCATGAGAATACAAAGGTATAA
This sequence comes from Gymnoscopelus microlampas, assembly GCF_963454915.1. Lineage (NCBI taxonomy): Eukaryota > Metazoa > Chordata > Actinopteri > Myctophiformes > Myctophidae > Gymnoscopelus > Gymnoscopelus microlampas. The sequence continues at coordinate 18,946,800 of NC_139939.1, forward strand.
ATTATTTCAAATTTGTTTTTATATACATAATTGCTGTTCTTACATTAAAAAAAGTTTTCATTTTTTTATTCTTTTGTCGTTGCCGTAAACTATAAAAGCAAGTGATATCAGTTGTAATTTAAATTGATCGGAAGTCTTTTAACTAATAGAAGCTGTAGTTAAACATTAAGCTAGTATAATGTACACATGAGAAATGCAAATCGTAAATGCTTTAAAAAAGAAAAAAAGAAAAAACTAAGCAACTTGGAACTTAAAATTCTCAAATGGGCAGTGCTGTGGCCCTCATATATATTGCATTTTATGTGCGAAAAGGTATTGAAAATTAAAAAGACATAGATAGGTGTTGGGATAATTGATCTAAGGCATTTTTATATACGTATATAAATCCTGATCATTGCCTTGAGTGCAATTTTTGTTTTAATGTTTACTTGTTTGATTTGATAATATCTTCAGTGTTGGGCTGCATAGCTGTCATCCAATTGATCATTGACCAACATATCAGAAGAAAGGTAGCTGGGCCCCTGCCATTAACAGTTAAGTTTGTCAAAACTTATAAGGTATGCCAAAATATGAATAATAATCTCTCCTTTCTTCCTTAGTCCTCTTAAGTTTTTAGTTACGTCCACAACAAAAAAAATGTTTTTGTATAATTGATTGTCTGTGTCAGTCCCTGGTAATATTTTTAGTTACGTCCACAACAAAAAAAATGTTTTTGTATAATTGATTGTCTGTGTCAGTCCCTGGTAATATATCCTAGTATAAAGAACCCGCTATCTAATGGAAAAAATACTTTTTCTTTATTTCTTGTCCCACACTGTCCCAGCAATGCTGCTGCTCTTATGCACTTTTTTTTAAGACATTGGCATCCTCTATATAAAAAATGACAATAGCCTCTCATTGGTTATTCTGGATGGGGGCATTTTGTTTCATAAATGAACAAGTATTTTATCTGTTAAATGAACCATTTATCATGTAAATTTGTGACGATTAAATATAAATATTGAGTTTATTCACGGGCTGAAAATACACTAGTAACTGTGTGGGGAGGTTTTCCATCCTGTCGATCTTAAATGGAAAGTGCTCACTTGAACTGCAAGTTTCACAAAGGGTTTCCCCATTTCCTGCTTTCTTCATTGCTAGCAAAATGGTTAAAGTTGAATTATTGCAGTTTAGATACGCATTGTTTATTTTAAATCATTTTTCATCTAGTATTTTGTTTTCTTTCTAAATGATGAAACGTGTATTTAGTTAGTGTTATTTCAAGTGACTGTACATTAAAAATCCCAACAAAGGTAATCAAACCAAACTTTTTTTTTTTTCCTTTGGAAATGTGTTGCGTCCAAACTATATTCAATCATTATTCTATTTTGTATTGAAATGTGTGGGTCTACTTTTTTCTGGCAGCAGCTTACAGTGTGAGTTTTGAGGTGTGGACTGGTCACCACAGGAAACCCAAGTGAGTACCACAGCCTACCTTGGGGGACAATATGTTGCTGCTTTTAATTTACCAGCAGAACCTGTTGCTGCTTTTGTGAACTGAAACATATGCTGTACAACACGGGAGGGGAAATAGGATCCATCTACTACAATGATACAGACTTCATATGTAAACCATGGCGAGGACAAATCCACTGAGTGTTTGACCTTTTTTATTTGGTATCAGGCCTGGTGGTTTTCAAACAGATCAAATCATTTGGACCCAATGATGACAAGAAAACAAAGCAAACCACGGTGCATATTTGAGCCTAACAGTAACAGTACAAGACTGTCAGAAAAAAAAGACAAAACTAAAAAACAAACAAAAAAAAAATGTAAAAAGGGCTTTCTCTGTTCTCGCTCAACAATACACCAGAGGCATTGCATTCCTGGTTTTATATAAAAGCTTCGGGGGGAGGGAGGGGGGATCTTTTTTGTGCATTTTCTTTTAGCTGTAAACAATTGTGTGAAATTGCCTTGGAGTACTCAAGAAGTGAGATGTGCATTAGGTATGCAGCGAGAGTGCTGTGTCCCATTTTACCTTCAGTCTGTTTTTCTTTTTTACTTTATTTTTCATGTGCTATTTCGCAAGGCTGAGGATGCCACTGTTTGAAGATGCACAGAAGTGGAAGAAACAGAACCTGAAACGGGCTTAACGGCCAGAGAGCATTTATCAGAACCAGGAATGTACTTTCAACATGTTTTTTTTTTGGAAGAAAATTATCAGCGATTCATTCGAGATGTGGTCAATGTGAACTATATTGGATGACAAATGTATACTGGTCCATCCAAACTGATTGGAATATAATTGGTGTTTATTTTTCTATCGTCTGTGATTGGGGCCTTGGAGAGTGTCCCAGAATCAAGGTCACTTAGTTCCTTTTTTTAATTTTACAACTGTATGTCTCTTTTTCTTGCCTGGTTATTTTGTATAGGAAACGAGCATGTTCAAAAATATTGACATGATTTGTTTGGGTCAGAATCGGGCCGTTGTACAAAGAGGATTTTGTGGTTATTTGGTATCTGCAAATGCTCTTTTATTTGATTTTTTGTTTTGTTTTATTTTGTACATTGCAAAGAGTATCCAAAGCATTGTGTGCCAATGCTTAACCTACTTACTCTTCTTTGACAAGCAGCCTTAGTGGTCAAATGTTTTTTGTTTGCCTATTCCTTGTGTCCATGGTCACTGACTGTATACTATACCCAGTAAAATCCTCTTTTAATTTGAACTCTGAGAGGGTAACATTTGGTTACATTCGTACACTCTTGAGTTACAAATGGATAAATTAACATAGGATTTTACTGTGTACTCGTCATTGCAGTGTAAATTTGGGTCTAGTTTCTTCCTGTCTTTTATTTTATTTGTGTTAGAAGAATCTGGCAATAAGGTAGTCGTAGCAGTATTACAAATCATGCTCTTTTGCATTAAAGGGGAATTTCACAAAAGCAGTCCACATGTATAGTAGGAGATCTGTGATACTTGTATAATGGAGATCAACAAAACGTAATGCCAAATTTCATTGCAGAAAATTGCTCAAAAATGTTTTGTGGATACTCTTGCTTCCAAACATGATTATTAATTAGATGATTGCTCTTGTTAAGTGAATATATAATTTGATGGCATATGATTGTTGCGTTTTTCTTCATCGTTAGAGCGTAAAACTCATGAAACATTTTGTAACAGAGTGCTTTTGCAGAATAACCTGTGTTATTTTTGGCTGAATTCCTCTTAAATGTGACACATCCAGCTCTTCGTACTGTGTAATGCGGATCTACCGTAACCACTTAAACCCCAGCATCGGTATTGTGGGGAAAGCTTTCGTAGAAAAAAAGCAGATCGACAAGCTTACAACAACGCGTCGGGTAAGCTTGTCGATCGGCTATTTTCAGCAAAAGCCCTCCCCACCAAAACAGAGAACAGAAAAATACACTAGCATAGAGCCCTGCGGGACTCCGCTCAACCCATATGGGGTTTAAGTGGTTAAACCTGATCCTACCCACTACATCCCTGCATAACATCCTACTACAGAGCCCCTTTCAGGTATCTCCTCAATTATAGCTGACTGCCTTATGTGCACCAAACAAAACCACACTTTGAATTGATTCAACACATATTAGATAATCAGTTGTATTGAAGACATGATCTGTGCACACAGATTTAACCACTTAACCCCTATATACTTTGTTGAACGGGGTCCCCCAGGGCTCTATACCAGGGCTGCAATTTTCCCCCCTCTACTCCAAATCTCCTCACCGAAAATAGCCAATCTACAAGCTCACAAGAGCTTGTACTGTAGATCTGCTGTGCAATGAATGTTTGCCCCAGAATTGGGACGCTAGGGTTCATGTGGCTAATAGCTAAAACCATTTTTTCGGTCACTCTTATTTCACGACTAGATGAGCAGATGCAGACACGACTACCTCTATGTCAGTGGTTCTCAACCCCCAGGGGTCCTTGAGGGGGTTCCAGGGGGTCCCCAGCTAAATGAGGAACAGTTTAAACACTTTGGGCCTTATTTCATATTTCGGCTATTTGAAAATGGCCAATCTACAAGCTCACAACGTGTAGCATTGCAACACGTTGTGAACTTGTAGATAGGCTATTTTTGAAATATTTTGAAACTTGAGAAATTGAGATACATTTGGAAGAACATTTTTCAACACAACACTCTTATGGGAGTCCCCGGCACAAAATCCTTTTTTAAATGGGGGTCCTCTGGCAAATATGTATCAGTTTGGGGGTCCTTGACATGAAAATGTTTGAGAACCACTGCTCTAAGTGAGTCTTCATTGCTAACACAGTGACCAAGGTCCATTTTTGGAAGCGTTTATACCTGTGTGTGTATATAAAACGGATTTGTGTGGTTTGGTGGCAACAGAAACTTGGATATATGTTTTGCCAAGCATCCTTCTGTTCTGTTTATGTCTTTACTAAGTATTGGCAAATTAAAAAAACAACATTGACTTGGCTGCTTGGTTGTGAAGGTCAAACTTAATCAAAGCCGACCCATTGTAAGACAGTTCTTCTGAAACAACTAGTTGCAAAGAATGCTACTTTGCAAATAGTTAAAATGACCATGTTTGGTGATGTTCTGTATGTACATACATCTTTTTAACTGTAATAAACTGATAAATATTTACAAATTGATGTGCAATATTTGTCTTGTGTAGCCTTTTTTATTGTCCTCACTTAAAACGACTTAAAGTATGTAATTTAAACACCTCTGTGTCTAGTTTGGTACATGCTTTATCGTGCAAGACAACTTTTAATGTGTTTCCTCAAGGAAGATAATAACATGTTGCTTTTTGCCAATGTCAAAGTTTCAAATGTCCCAAGAATACAATTCAAAATCATAGAAAATGGTGCTATCTGGCTTTTATTTGCATTCATTGTCTCCGCCAGGCCGAAAGAATGATGTTTTTCACCCTGTCTGTCCGTCCGTCCATCCGTCCATGTGTCCATCTGTGGACAGCTAATCTCTGGCACCATTGGCTGGATCGCAGCGAAACTGTGCATGCACACTCCCTGGATGCCAGAGCAGAACCTCTGTCCCACATTTTCACATGGGCCTGTTATAGCGCCACCAGGAGGCCGCTTTTTGGTAAACACATTTTTTGACAGTACTCCTACAGATTCTGTCTAAACATCACGCAAATTGGTACACATTATCTCTATAGTCATTAAACGAAACAGGTCTTTCAGTTTGGCTAAGATTGGCTTCCAAAGTTTGCAGGAGTGCTCCGTTTTGAACAAAATGCTGCAAATCCTGATTTCCGTGAAATTTTGCACGCACATTCCCCCAAAAAATAGTCAAATTAGCCTCATGGTGGCGCGATAACAGGCCAATGCGTGTTTCGTCTTTTTACATGAGTTGCCACCAGGAGGCCGACTTATGTAAAAAGAAAATTGGATATTACTCCTTAAATTCTATCCAAATTTCACGCAAATCGGTACACATGATCTCTATAGTCATGTGATCAGGCCGGATCTGTTAGATTTTAAATCGAAAGATTGCAGGAGTGGCCCGTTTTGAACACAATGCCGGAAATCATGAACTCAGCGTCCGATTGCAATGAAACTTTGCATGCACATTCGCACTACAACATATGCCACCCTTTTAACATTGCCTATTCACCTGTTTCCTATAGGCTGTGTGTTTTCCACTTCCTGTCGATTTCGACAGGAAGTGGAAAACACACAGCCTAGGAAACAGGTGAATAGCACCACCAGGAGCAGGAGGCCGATTTTTGCAAAACATTTTTTTTATGTTTATACTCCTACAAATCTATTCCAAACATCCCGCAAATCGGTACACATTATCTATAGTCAAGTGATCAAGACCGATCCGTCTGATTTTTCATATTCCATCCTGATTGGCTAATAATCAGTTAATAACAATAACCTACCTGACCTGGCGGAGACCTGTGCTCCAAGGAGCACTTTTTCTAGTTCAGTGATTCAGTTAGGAACATGAACAGATTCCAATGAAAGAAGAACCATCTTTCAAATGTTTAGAAGGTCATTGTGCATTAGGCCATTTTGGAGGGTTTCCCATCATAGTTTCAGCCAGAAATTCTCAATGTGTAGCCTATCATATTTATCTGAATCATCTCATATTAGTAATAACTGAACATTGCGAACACGCTTTTACTAGGAATGAAGCTACTTATTCTGTAGGCTTTATGAACATTGTATATACTATAATTATATTTCCTACTGCTGAATAACTTAAATCACTAGAGTCACACAGTGTGAAGCAGAACCCCTCCACACAAGTTCTGCTGCAGAAAATAAGTGACTGTCCGTTGCAGCTGCTCTGGCACAAGGCCGCCCCCTGCTGGTTAATAGCTGTAACAATGTGCTGGCAGGAGCTGCCCAAAAATCATACCATAATATAATGGTCGTTGGTCGCACCACGCCACTGCCTGGGTAAAGTAACTGCGCTTTTTTTTTTTTGAGGTGTGAACAATTTTGAGGTGTTTTTTATTTTACTGGAGTATTTCCAATTTTCAGTTTTACTTCTACTCCACTACATCTCAGAGGCAAATATTGCACTAATTCACTACAACTATTTGAAAACTTTAGTTAGCTACTAGTTACTTTGCAGATTTGGATTATTATTAACATACACTAACTTCAGCCCTATATATATTTCGGCCATTTGAAAATAGCCGATCTACAAGCTCACAATGGCTCAAATATATATTTTTAATAAGCTATATTTCATACATTTGAACGACATTCTGCACTATGAGTATACTTTCTACTTTTTGAAGTACCTTTTGATGCCAATACTTTTGTACTTTTACTCAAGTAAATGTGTATTACTGAACTTTAGCAGATCTACAAGCTCACACATTTTCAAATGGCCGAAATGTATATAGGGCTGAGGTGGGTAAATGTATGTTTTGTAATAATAATCTATATCTAAAAAAGTAACTAGCCTCTAAAGTTTTCAAATAACAGTGGAGTGAAAGTACAATATTTGCCTCTGAGATGTAATGGAGTAAAAGTAAAAGTATAACAAAATGGAAATACTCCAGGAAAGCAAAAGTAGGCTACCTCAAAAGTGTAAGTAAATGTAGGCTACTTAGTTACTTTCCACCACTGATGGAATAGGCTCTATGCACAGCAGCCATATTGGAAATAAATTGGGCCTCTTCTTACTTCCTTCACAGGTGTTACCAATGATACTAATGAAGGCTCTGTTCTATTCTGGTCAGGGACCAGGGTGCTGATATCGTGCATGTTGGCTCACTAGAAACACTCCATGTTGGTTCCCAAATGGACCCTTATGGTAGGTGTGTATTCTGTGTAACTCTGAGAGTGTACAAATGGAACCAAATGGACCCGTAAGGGTCCATTTGGTTTGTACACTCTCAGAGTTATGGGGGTCCTTGAAAATAAGACAACCACTATGCCACACTAAATGGAGCGGAACCTTAATTAGTATTATTGGTAACACCTTTGAAGGAAGTAAGGAAGGGGCCCAAATCATTCCCAATATGGCTGCTGTGCATAGAATAAAAAAAAGGATGAAATGTTGCTGCGCCCGGAGCCTCTTGGAGGAGACGACAGGTGTCACTGTATCATTGCGCTTTGTCAGCGCAGCTCAAGCGCATCAATAAGTTCTGTTTACAGTAAACATCCTGGGTCCAGTGACTGAATGTTCCTTTAGCCCAGAGCCTGCTTTAGCCTATTTTTTCCCTTCTTACTTTAGCCTATTTTTCTATCTATGCCGTTATAAGCCTACACTCAGTATACACTGCGAACATTTGATTCCAGAAAATGTGTCGCATTTAGACGGAATACTCAGCAGCGTGCAGTCTATAGGAACGGGTGGCAGACCTCCTGACAGTGCGCCTGTAGCTCATAGAGTTAAAAATAAGCTGTCTACGTGTTTTTAACAGTGGTGTAAAGTAGCTAAGTACATTTACTTAAGTAGCCTACTGTACATAAGTGCAATTTTGAGGTAGGCCTACTTTTACTTTACTGGAGTATTTCCAATTTTCAGTAATTTTACTTCACTACATTTCAGAGGCAATTATTTGAAAACTTGAGTAGTTACTTTTTAGATTTAGATTGTTATTACTAAACATACATTAACCACTTAAGCTCTCTATTTTGGCTATTTGAAAATAGCCGATTCTACAAGCTCACAACGCATCATGACGAGTTGTGAGCTTGTAGATCTGCTATGTTCAAAAGAGTTTTATACATTTTGAAAACTTGAAATGGGACATTCTGCATATGAGTACTTTTACTTTTGGTACTTTAAGTATATTTTGATGCCAATACTTTTGTACTTTTGCTAAAGTAAATTCTGAATACCAGACTTTTACTTGTAACGGAGTGTTTCTAAACTGCAGTATTGACACTTTTACTTAAGTAAAAAAGGGCTACTTTTCCCACCACCACTGTTTAATTCCAACATCACAGGTGGTCCACTAACACTGGATGATACATGCGCGCCCTGCGCAGTGTTGCCAGATTCTGTGAGAGAAACAAGCAACCAGGTTTAGGAAAACCAGCCCGAAAGAAGCGACTATGGGCCACATGTGACATGAGCACTTTAACATATGCATCAGCTATTTGAAAATAGCAGACTGTGAGCTTGTAGATCGGCTATTTTCAAACAAAATATTGCGGGGAACATATAATAAGCAGATCTGGCAACCCTAGCCCTGCGTAAAGAGGGTGTCAGATAAAGGGAGTTCTGACAAAGTCATAAAAACTCTCTCTAATATTCACGTGGTGTGGCCCTGGGCGCTGCTAAGCAACATAGACTAGTAGGAAGGGGCTATAAAGAGAGGGAGTGGCAGAGCGGCATTGCACTGAGAGAAGAGAAGCTCCACACACACATACACATACACACACACACGCACACACACACGCACACACACAGACACACACAGACAGACAGTACAGCAGCGACCGGGATAACATGATTACCGCTCTATTAGCTCCGCTAGTGAGGCTCAACTAGATGCTGCACAGGGATAATTCTGTGGAGAGAAAGAGAGAGAGAGAGACAGACAGACACACACACACACACACGCACGCACGCACGCGCACACACACGCACGCACGCACACACGCAGGCAGGCACACGCACAAGCACACAGAGGCTGAAAGTACAGTTCATTCTTTCTTGAGCCACCTGCACATGGACCAAGTGGACTGTCTTGTTGTTGATCTATAGGGACTGTGACACCGCTTATAATACCTAAGGTAAGGTTTTATTTGAACTTTATAGGCTACACATTGTCATTACTGGTGTTGAAATATTATGTCTTCTGGTGGTTGTTTTTTGTTTGGTTTGGTTTAGTTTTTTTTCCCCCTTTTGCAATGCATGGTTATTATTCATATTTTAAGTGTCACCCATATCCAAATCTGATGTATTCATGTATTTATTTTTCTTCCCGCACCCCTGTTTTCAGATGAACTGGCACGCATTGTAAAAGCGCTGATCTCTGAAGAACTGGCACGTACAATGAAAAGAAAAAATCCACAAACACCACAGAGCAGTCATTCGAATCCCCCAAATCGCGTCCCCTAAAGTCCTTGTCTTTTCAAGTGGATGACATTTGTTAACCTCGCGTGAACCCCGTGGCGGGAAGCGGGCCGGTCTACTCCAATGGGGTGTGATAACGACACCAATGGGACTCTCCCAGGAGGAGGACGAGCCCCCTACAGCATCCACATCTCCCTGCCCCTCAGCGTCTTGGTGGGGATTCTCATCCTCCTGACGGTATTCGGTAACGTTCTGGTCGTCATAGCCGTGTTTACAAGCCGGGCCCTGAGGGCGCCTCAGAACTTGTTCCTGGTCTCCTTGGCGTCGGCGGACATTTTGGTGGCCACGCTGGTGATGCCCTTCTCCTTAGCCAATGAGCTGATGGGATACTGGTACTTTGGCAAGGTGTGGTGCGAGATTTATCTGGCGCTGGACGTGCTCTTCTGCACCGCCTCCATCGCCCACCTCTGCGCCATCAGCCTGGACCGCTACTGGTCCATCACACAGGCCATCAAGTACAACCTGAAGCGAACGCCGCGCCGCATCAAGTGCATCATCGTCATCGTGTGGGTCATCGCGGCGGTCATCTCCTTCCCGCCGCTGATCTCCATGGAGAAAGAGACCGGCGTGGAGAAGGGCCCCATGTGCAAGATCAACGAGGACAAATGGTACATCATCTCCTCCAGCATCGGCTCCTTCTTCCTGCCGTGCGTCATCATGGTGCTCGTTTACGTGCGGATCTACCAGATCGCCAAGAAGAGAACGCGGACGCCGCCGGGCGACAGGAAGAGGAAAGAGACGCCGATGATACCCACCGCCGCCGGAAACCAGAAGGAGAACGGCGGGGGCGGCGATGACTGCCAAAAGAAGCTCAATGGCGAGCAGGAGGCGAAGATGGAGGGAGGAGGAGGAGGGGAGGAGGAGAAAGCTGAGGTGAACGGGTTGGACCTAGAGGAGTCGTCCTCCTCCGACCACAAAGTGAGCAACCCGTGTTCCATCAAAAAGAAGGCTAAAGCCAAGACCAAGCTGAGCCAAGTCAAACCCGGGGACAACAACCTCCCCAAGCGGGCCCAGAGCACCAAGGCGAGCCGATGGAAAGGCCGGCAGAACCGCGAGAAGCGCTTCACCTTCGTCCTGGCCGTGGTCATCGGCGTGTTCGTGTTCTGTTGGCTCCCGTTCTTCTTCACGTACACACTGACAGCCCTGTGCCAGTCCTGCTCGGTCCCCGACACCCTGTTCAAGTTCTTCTTCTGGTTTGGCTATTGCAACAGTGCCTTGAACCCTATCATCTACACCATCTTCAATAATGACTTCAGGAGGTCTTTCAAAAAGATCCTGTGCCGAGGAGACAATAGAAGAGTGGTATGATGGACAGCAGCACTTTCTGCACATTCTTTTGCTGTATAGATTGTAAAATACATTGACATTTACATTGTGCATCGGTCACTGGCTCAAGGTGTAATTGCTTGGAAAGGCTTTCCTTGGACAAGCAGTACATGCTGCAAAGCATTTCTTTCATAATTTTAAACAGCACATCAACCACAGCTTAAAGACACATTAGAATAATTACAACAAAGCTTTCAGCCTCATAGCCACAGTGAAACCAAGTTGTTGTTTTTTTGTAAATACTATAAATCAGTGGTTCTCAAAGTAGGGTCAAGGAGGAGGTCCCCCCAGGGGGTCCCTGCTGAATGATTGTATGTTATACAGTATGACGTGTTTGAATAATTTTGTTTCCGTTTTCATTGTTATGGATACAGTATTGTGCCATTTTCTATGGTCTGGTGATGATGTTTGTTGGAGGGTAGAGAATAAACCCATTTCCATGTGGCCTCAGCATCAGTCTCTCAGCTCCACAGTGAGGGGGAACCATTTTGATAACACTATTATATACAGTGTGTCGGACATCATAATGCACTCACAAACACAGACATGCTGGTAGCAGGGGAACAGGATCGTAGCGACTATGGTAGCGACACACAATTGGCAGCAGTGTCAAACATAGACAACGCAGACATCTGAAATTGCTTACAAGGGAAAGAGGGAGAAACAAGCGGAAAAAGCCAAACATAGTTTGAATGATTGTGATTCCTGTGAATGTTTGCTAACAGGGAATTACAGGGAATGACCTCATCTGAAACCCCCAAAACACCAAAAGCATTGTAAATCTTTTAGCGGGCAGCAGACCAGACAGGCATTTAAACTGTAATCAAACATAAAATCTGACCTTTAGGAGAAAGTTATGTGCTTTTATTGCTTGACATTGAATCAAGGGGTCCTTACTGAAGAGTGTTTTGGAGGTTGGATGTTAAGTGTATATAATCCAAGATGTTCGATTCGAAAAAGAAACAGAATATCCGGTCAAAACAATATATTGACAAGAACAAAAAACAGACTGTGCTTGCCGAGGCTTTGTTTACATAGACCTTTATGGGTGGCTTATGAATGAGGTGTGAATGTTAAGGATGAAACAAAGACTGAAGTACAGTAGAAACGGTTCATTTACCACTCTTTGTTACGACAGTATGCATCATTAAGTAAAGATATATACAGAGCCTGTCAAACCAGAACCTGGTGGATTGCTGTCTATCTCTCGGCCTCTTGTTCTCTCTCTTCCCACTTATAGGAATCTATCTTTCTATATTTCTCTATCTCTGTAATAGCATATCCAGCAACAACTGTGTGAGTGCATGCATGTGCCCATTTACTTGTCACGCTCAAGCATGCACACATGCATGCATGCACGAATGCGCACGCACACACACATGTCCCTTTCTCTCACTCTCCTTACATTCTTCTTTCTCTCTTGCTCTTCTTCCTCCCATCATTTTATCCCTCATCTCTCCCTCTCTATTTCATCTCTTTCTGTCTCTGCCCCCCCTCCCACTCTCTCTCTCTCTCTATCTCTCTCTGTATATATTTTTCTCTCCCTCACGCATCAGCAAACACTGGTGATATCATTAGTGTGTTCTGCTCACATTGGAGAGAGCCAGCTGTTGTGGTAAGCAGGCTTCACCCCCTGCAGTGCTGTCCCTGCATGGGGAAGGATCACCAGAGTTTACAAAATGCTATTTTTCACTCGGGAGACAAGTGTCCACCGACAGTGTTGGTAATGGTCGCAACTACACTTTGTTTTCATTTGAGGATCTGTTATTTTTGTTGTCCAACACCGTGGACAGACACCTTTCTGTATAAAAGTATAAAACAGCATTTAGCGTGGCAACCATTCAAAAATACACAGATAAAATGTCACCAGGCACAGAACAGTGCATTAGTTGGGGAGTGGGCGTCAAATGTGACCTCACTACATTACTTTTTGAACTCTCAGTGAGTGTGTTTGTATGTGTGAGTCTGTGGCTGTGGTGGGTTCGTGCAACTTTTGAAGTGTTTGTAAACTGTGCGTGCCACTTGGTGATGCAACTTGCTTGTGTTGTGCTTAAGTGCACACTCACTGGTTAAAAGTAGGGTGTTTTTCACACCCTACTGTGTGATATGTTTTGGTAATTATTTTTGTTTTTGTTTAAAAAGGTTAAAGTACTATATTCTGATAGTAATCATTGCTACAGAGCGTTTGTTCGGTCACAGGGGTCTCTCCAGCTCTTTAGTAAACAGAATATAGTACATTTTCAGGTAGGTGACAACATTTAAGCCAATCAGGAGAGGGCACTGAAAATACATTTTCTGTTTAATAAAGAGGTGGAGAGACATGGAAGACTCCTTTTACTGAACAAACAGCAATGAGTAGGCTACTATCAGAATATAGAGCTATTTAACACTTATTTTAACCAAAGTAAATCACTTACCCTACCTTTAATATGTGTATCTTGTTTCTTCTGTGTGGGTTAATAAGGAGAGAGACAAGGATTGCTTCTGCCTGTTTCTGCCTCACACCCGTAGGTGGCTCGGGTGGATGAGGGTATGATGACAATGAATATACACTGAGCACCCACCTACTACAACCCAAGCACCTTTTCAGCCTGACATCCGCCTATTCAATGTGCTTGTATTGTATGCACATTTATGAGTCATTGTTTATTTAGCCACTGACGTTTAAAAAAAGGAAAGAATTAGAACATTGCACCAATTGGTTACTCATCTTCTAAATAGTTTGCATCACCAATGGATAAATTATACAATATTGAACATTTGTTTCTCAATCTGAATCAAACCTATAATTCCATGCCCGAAATAGGGACGCCAGGTTGAAAGTTGTTAACCACATGAACCCCAGCATCCCTATTCTGGGGGAAACATTCGCCAAAAATAGCACATCTACAAGCTCACATTGTGTCACATTGTGAGCTTGTAGATCAGCTATTTTTGGCAAGAGATTTGGTGTAAAAGGAAAAAAGACAGGACCAGGTACAGTTGCAACTCAGGTTTGTTTTACTAGAGGGATTATGTAAGTGGTTAAATATTTAAGAACTATAATTTAGAATTCGCCTTCTCATTAAGTGTCTGATTAGTTTCCAGCCTGTGGGCCTGATTAAAGGCGCCCGCCAAATACTCCACATCAGATATTTTCCCGGAAAAACAATTTGTACAGACAAATCTGTTTTTCCGGCAGTCATTATGATTAAAAGCAATCATCTCCAATCCTCCCCGAGACAGCATCGTTGGATGCATTATTATTAGAACTATGATTGTTCGGGGAAATGAGTTGAAGAATTTTTCAGAGCGGCTTCAGTGTATGGCTCAGAGCCATACAAGTAATAATACTTAAAAGAATTACCTAAAATAAAAGATAAAACAGTGGTTCAAGAAATAATTGTCATATTACTTTGTTTTAATACTATTTCATGATACTGACTGGTAGTCCAGATTGTGCCATATATTTACAGAATTAGTGAAGAGGTAAGATCTTAACTCACAGTATCACAATGAAATAAAATGTAGACTCTGAATACATTCAATAGCAGGTCTTTATGTATATTATGTAGATTGCGTCCAGGACTTGATTCCCCTGCTTGTTACGTTCACATTCAGAAATCATCCAGTCCAAGTTACCCTTTGACACAATAATGTAGAGAACTCATTATGTATTTGTTGATATTTTTGTATTAACATGAATGTGTACACACCTGAATGCTTACTCTCCATGCCATACATTTATACACTCAATATCTCGCTGTCACACACAAACACATTCAAAATTCCTGACCATGAACCTCATAATTATTTCCACACAAGGATACTGTGTTAGTGAACAGGCTTGTCCGGTGCATCTCAAGAGCAGGATGTGTAGAAGAAGGAAGGCACTGGAGAAAACTCTGACAATTAAAGACTTTTTTATTTACAGGGTGTAGGCAAATAACGTGACAACGTTTCGATGTCAATACATCTTCATCAGGTCATCAGGTTTTGATGATCTGATGCACCCTGTAAATAAAAAAGGCTATAATTGTCTGAGTTTGCGCCAGTGCCTTCCTTCTTATACTGTGTCAGTATGTCTGTCTGTAATGTTCACAATTAACTTAAAAATATAGTGCAGGACTCATTTAATTGTTTGGAGCCTTTTGTTATGCCTATTTCTTTGTCTTCCAAAGGGCAGCAGAAAGAGCACATGTGGCTATTAGTGACATAAGAGGACTAAAGCATGATTTATATTCTGTCGTACAATGCATAAAATTGCAGATCTAAGCAGAAGCACATACTAATTAATACTATTTTCGGTGTGTGACACTGTTGTACAACGGAGTATAAATTGGGCATAAGTGAGTGTGAGGAAGAAAGGCTTTTCAAGTGCTGCCATTCTGTATATAATCATCCATCTAGTAGTGGCCACTGAAAGATGGTTTTGTGGGCGTTGAAGGAGATTACACCTAAGTACTCTGCTATTTCATCACTTCAGCCTCAATGAGAACCGTAGGTATAGGCTACTGTGTGTTGGCTTAAAGAAACTTGCCGCTTATAGAGTTGTACGCAAATATCAAATGGCAAGTCACTGACATAATGTGAAGCCATCAAAGGAGCATCACATTAGCAGTAGCCTAGTTTTTGTCTAGCCTGGTAAACCATCCTGGTCAAGTGAATTCAAATTATCATGTGGCTTCTACAGGCCGGTCGCACTGCGTGGGTGTTTTGTGGAAACCATAAAGTGAAAGAGCCAAGTGTCTCTCAATCGAAGGGCCCTGAGCGCAGACGCTGATTGGCTCTTCCACTTTTTGGTTTCTGCAAAACACCCACCCACCGCTTGGGGCCAGACCGGTCTGCAGAAGACAAATGATGATTGATTGATTGATGTACTTTATTTAGTAAGACATGAGAACAGTACATGGCAGTACATAACAGTACATGGAAGTACAAATTCGCAATACAAGGTCTACTAAACTGGATAGCTCAGTTAAGCACGTAGCTTGTTTAAGATGAGATCCCCATGCACACAAATCATGTTGACATATAAGAGACAGACAGATATACACACTACTATACAGAATGTCATACAATCAGTTTACAGGTTACTGGTATGAAGTATGAAGGGTGAAAAATATGTACAAAAAAGAAAGAGAGGGGGGGGGGGTAGGTTAGGTTAGGACATGGGGTAGGTTAGGACTTGGACAGGGGCCATTTTTGAATTGTAGCCTCCTGAAGGTGTATCTTTAGGGCATTTTTGAAAGTAAGTAGGGTTTTACACTCCTTTACTCCTTTTGGTAGGGCATTCCACATTTTAGATGAATAGCATGAGAAAGAGTTCATTCCCTTTGTTGTGCCAAATCTGGGTTGAACATGGTTTGTGGAGCTGCCTCTGGTGTTATGATCATGGACTTGATTAACATTTTGGAAGTATTTTGACAAATACAGGGGGATCCCAATGTTGTGGTGTATCTTAAAGACCAGGCCCATAGCAAGTTGCTGTACTCTGTCCTCAACCCTAAGCCATCCAAGCCTAGCAAAATGGGCATGGGTTAGATGGGCTTTGTAATTGAGGCCAAGAAGTAGCCTTACAAGTTTGTTTTGGGATGTTTGGAGCCTTGTTTTTAGGGATAATGTGAATTCACGTGACCGGAGTGGTTTACCAGGCTAGTTTTTGTCCAGTGCAGGCAAATACATATTGACAGGAATTTACTTAAAGAAATCGCATGACTTCATTGAATTTGGAGTGCAAAGGTGATGTAAGTGATTTATTTGTTTTCTTAAAATAAGTGTTATAGCTCTATATTCTGATAGCAATCATTGCTAGAGTGTCTGTTCAGTAACAGGGGTCTCCATGTCTCTTCAGCTCTTTAGTAAACAAAAAAAAATACATTTTCAGATCGGGATACACATGTTTTTCAATCAGGGTTGAGAGAGGATAAACAAGTTAAAATGAAAGTGCTGAAAGAAAAAAGGAAAAAAGAAGCAGTCAAGCACACAAATTGAAGCTGATAGGTACTCTCTCCTGACTGGCTGAAATTGCCAAACCACCTGAAAATGTATTCTGTTTGTTTATCAAAGAGCTGGAGAGACGGTGAGACCCCTGTTACTGAACAAACACTCTAGATATAGCAATGATTGCTATCAGAATGTAATGTTAAAGCTATAAAACCTACTGTGAATGTATCACGTACACTACCTTCAAAATGTCTAGTGTATATAGTGTTAAAAGTACAAATCACAGTGACAGCATCCCCTCACCTAAGCATGAAAATAAATGAGACATACCACAGTATTATATATGTTACAGGACATCTGGGAAACCAGTACAAGTGAGAAAAACTAAGCGGGTAGTGTCTGTTTCCGGGCGCGCGCATACCTGCCATAAGTCCCCTTATCACCACAGCCATAAACTATACCCTCAAGCCGGCCATGTTCCCCCTTTTTTTAAACGGCCATCATTACACCCTTTCAGAAAAAACCCACCCTTGACCCGGAAGTTCTTGCCAACTACAGGCCCATCACCAACCTGCCCATCACCAACCTGCCCTTCCTTTCCAAGCTGCTGGAAAAAGTAGTTGCCGCTCAACTCTCAAACTCAATAATCTTTTTGAGAAGTTCCAGTCAGGATTCCGCTCAGCCCACAGCACAGAAACAGCACTGGTCAGGGTCACCTCCACCCGCTCCTTCCGCTCTGTGGAAATTACAACCTAGTGAAACCCCCCAAGAAGAAGCTTCGCATCATGGGGGACCGGGCCTTCTGCTCAGCTGCCCCTCGGCTGTGGAATGCCCTCCCTGACCATCTGAGAGCATCACAGTCCATTGACGCTTTTAAAAAGGGACTAAAAACCTTTCTTTATAACAAGGAATTTGCCTAGATGGACTTATTGATGCGTTTGTATGTTTTTAAACTTGAAACCTGCTCTTAGCTGTGTATAGTTAGGGAGGGAGGTCTCTTACGATTGATTAATTTTTTTAATGACATTTTTAATCTATTTTCTTTACTTTTTATGCCATGTAGCACTGGTGTCTAAATATGAAGTGCGTTACAAATAAAATGTACTATTATTATTCATATTATTATCACAGGCTAGAGAAGGGGAGAGAAGAGCAGGGAAAGGAATTAAAATGTCAGTACAACCCGTGGAGAAAGGACAGAACGAGGGGTGCCAAAAAAGAGTACTAGGGGATAGTTGAGAGAGGCGGACGGCCAGACGCCAAATGTTTGCTTTTTAGCAAGGGCTTGGAACATTCCAAAGACCCCATTCCAAATGATACATTAGTGGCAAAGTTGCTGGCTTTGGCTAGACATCTGGGAGGAAGAAATACAGAGGAATATGAGAAACACCTGGTCATTCTTATCAAGATCCTCTCCAAAAGAGATGTCCACGGAATTGCATTAATTTATGTCATTAATTATTATGTGGGGTATTATATTGATGATTAGATATCATGCATAGATTAATTGCCTTATACGCATAGAAAGGGGGGACCTTGTGTCATAATCACAAGTTGTACAATACAACTTGTGCTTATAAAAAGATCACTAGTAAAGACCGACCTTCAACAAAATAGATTTTTTTTTAAAGGGCAAGGGAGGGGTGCAAGATGCTGTCTGTCTGTCTGTGTCCTTTTTTTGCCCATATGGAAAAGTCATTGTGCAGTGGTAAACGTCTGTGGAGAATGTCTGAAGAGTGCAAACTGACTGTGAAAAGT
Organism: Gymnoscopelus microlampas; assembly: GCF_963454915.1. Taxonomy (NCBI): domain Eukaryota; kingdom Metazoa; phylum Chordata; class Actinopteri; order Myctophiformes; family Myctophidae; genus Gymnoscopelus; species Gymnoscopelus microlampas. The sequence continues at coordinate 18,965,360 of NC_139939.1, forward strand.
GGACTGACTAACTAATCAAATGGCAGCTGTGGGGAATTTGCCAAATCAAGCTTAGGTTGGGGTTGCCATGGCAATCAATTGACTCATTTGGGCCAGAGCCTTCTACAATGGGTGTATCATTCAGATCGTCAGATCTGGACAACCTCCTTTCCGACCAACTCGACGCTGAGCACTGCACTCCCATGGATCGTCTGCGGCACGTGTGTCGAATTTTAAGTTGGTCGGTCGAACGATTCGCGAGACCTTTTAATAGCGTCGTAGGTACGTACGTACTACGTACAGAGATTCTGTGCATTTATTGTAAGATATGCGGCCGCTGTAACATGATTATATATATACCACCATTTATTATATATTTCCAAATTAATTTTCTTTTTCCATATTTATTCCACATTTCTGTGAAACATTTGCACAAGCACCTCACAGGGCTCATGCTGACAACTCGGCACCGTTCCAGTTGCATACCTATATATTGCATATATAGGATGGAAATCAGTTACAATACAATCTGTTTTGAAATTAGACATAGTAGCCTACACATAGTACTTGATTTGGTTTTATCTAGGACTGAGTCCCCATTGTCTGCTGCATCTGGAAATGTGGATATCGTCGCTGTCGGGCAGAAACCTTGTATCCCCATATTTCTTTTTATGCTTCATTATGAATGTTGCACAGAAGTTGCAAAAATAGCCGATCTACAAGCTCACAATTTGTCAGTGCATAGATCTGCTATTTTCAAAATGGTTTGAAAGTGGTTAATTGTGTCTGTGGGTTATATAAATATATATCTTTTTTTAAAACATACATGGGGTTCCGCCCGACAGTGACAATATGCAAAGTTGTTTGGTTCAGAAACATCCACATTCAATATATCTTGTGGCTTCAGGAAACAACGTCAACGTTCTCTGGAGAACAACAGGCTGGTGAATATATACAGTCTATCAATAATGAATATACAGTATATATTCATATGTATACAGTCTCAACAGTTATCCTAACAGCATATGTCAGTGTTCAGCCATGTACATCCTAGTTGTCTGTGTGCAAGAGTGCCAGAGTCCATGTGAGTAGTGATGCATTCTGATTCCGGAAATACGGCTTGCTTATGACTTTGCTTGTATGTGTGCCTCTCTCCATTAGGCTAAATTACAATTTAGGCACTTAGCAGCTGCTCTTATCCAGAGCAATTTACGAGTGCGAGATCAGAATAAACAGAGTTAGCATGAACTCTAGTCAATAAACAAGTTAAATAGTCACATAAGTAAAGAGAACAATGTAGCGCTTCAGATAAACTAGGATACCAAGTAAACAATGAACCTAGCATCTGTCTAAAGAACATGCAATCTAAATAACATTATTAACATTTGTGATCAAGAAAAAACAAATCCAAGTAACAAACGCAAGATATATCTGCATAGTAAACTAGCATCTATCAAACAAAGGTGAAGGAAGGGGATACAAGGAGATATGTGCTAGGGGGTAAGGTCTGAAGAGGGGGGTCTTCTTCAGACTATGGCAGAACATGGTAGGGTATGCAGTTCTGACTGCAATAGGGAATTTATTCCACAGAATGTTTTGAGCCAGGAGGAAGCAGAGTCTCTAGGACATGTGGAGCGTTGTCCAGGGTGTTTTAGGAACGGCTCGGACAGCATTACTATGTTAACTGTAATGGATTTCCGCCAGGAAGATAACTGTAGCTCAGCGCTGCTTTCCATCCTTTTATCACAGATGCACTGCATATCTACTCCATCAAAAGAGCGGAAAATTGTGAGGAAGGACTAGTGATAAGCTATCTGCTCTTAAATGCCACCGTTGTACTACAGCATTACCAACTGGGCTGAGCATGTTTTTCAGCCTCAACCTAATAATACGTACATGTAGTATCCTACATAATACTCATTTTTGTTTGTTTTGTTACTGTTATGTTTACTTCATGTACTCCATGATGCCAAAGACGTCAACTATAGCCTGCAATGTGCCACCAAGTTATTCCACCACTCTCCATGTCATTGACAGTCACTGTGCTTGCCTGTTTAATATCCACAACAATAAGAGACCCATACGAGTTCCGTTCTCTGTTTTATTATGGTCTGGGTTGGTTCAGATTTGGTCTTTGTGTCTTTGTTCATCATTAAGTGTGTAATAAGATTACTGCAGCACAAAGTAAGGCAGAGGATAATTATTATCCAAATAATAATTATAATTATATAGTTTATGTAATATGTTTATATTTAACAGTCAATTATGGTTTTAATCGTCCAAAGGTCAGCATATACCATTTAACGGAAACCTTAAAGTGAGCGGGAACTAAGGGTTGGATCATGTTTGGTTGCCGTACACGCCAACACCAGTGTTTTGTACTGGGTGCAGGCTTCACCAGGAAGCCAATGAATGGAACAAAAAAGTTTGGGGAGGTTGAAGACCAGGCGCTGCAGCATTCTGAATCATTTGGAGCGGCTTGGAGTGAGCATGTCGTGAGGCTAATTAGGTGGGGAGTTGCAATAGCCAAGCTTTGAGATGACTGAGGCCTGGATAAGGAGCTGGGCAGACTCCTGCGTTCATCCCCTGTACCCTCTTGACAAGGGTTCCCCAGAGGTCTATACGTGGCCCTCTCCTTTCCCCCTCTACTACAGCAATTATCTTGACTCATCTCTCCTCACAAGCTCTCCTACCACAGTTGATGACACTCAACCGTTCTCCCCCTTCCCTCCTCTGCCACTCAGGTTGAAGAGTGCATCGCTGCATGCCTGGCTGACATCTTACAGTGGATGTCTTCCCACCACCTCAAGCTCAACGCAGACAAGACTGAGCTTCTCTTCTTCCCAGGTAAGTCCTGTCCAATGCAGGATCTCACCGTTTCCATCATCAGCTCCCTGGTGGCTTCTGTTCCAATTACCGTTGGATCAGCTGTCCTTCAAGGCAGACATTGCAGTGGTCACTCAATCATGTAGGTTTACACTTTACAACACCCAAAAGATCAGACCTTTAGTGCCATCCCAGTGATGATCGTCAGAAAGGGTGTCCAGGAGAAGCTGATGGTTCACTCTGTCAAATGCCTACTGATGGGTCTAAAAGAAATTCAGAGTGGTAGGCAGCCTGGGTAGCATGGAGTGCGGCTGTGACTGCGAGGAGTCTGGTTTCAGTGGAGTGGGCTTGTTTGAATGTAGACTGTTTGGGGTCCAACAGGTTATTCTGTGAGAGATGGAGAGAAAGTTGGTTAGAAACGGCACATACAAGGGTTTTGGAAAGAAAGGAATGGAGTGTTCTGTAGTTCTTGACATCTGAGGGTTAAAGGGTTGGTTATTGGTAGCCTGGTTCCAGACGAATCTGCCTTTGCAAAATTGCATGCACTTTAGCCCTCGGCAGATTAGGTCTGGCCCCCCTCCATAGAGATTTCAATTCTCTCCCTCCGCAGTTGTGCGGAGCCAACCAGGGCCCAGTATCCAAATGTGGGCGGGCTTATCACCTTATTTGGAGCAATGACGTACAAGGAAGCACTGCTCTGATTGGTTCGTTCAAGGAAGCACTGCTCTGATTGGTTTAGGTCTAACCAATAGAGTCCGATTGGATCTTTTTGTAACCGCCCCTTGGAAGAAAATCTACCGTTGATAGGGACCAGACTAATATCCACGCAGTGTGTCGTGTGATTTTGTCTGGCTACGCGAGGCTAGGTTATTGGAGGAGCAGACTTGAAGGAAGAGGTTACGGATGTATTGGTGATGGTGGTAATGAATGGGAGAAGATCAGGGGCAATGGTCTGGAAGATTGATGAAGGAATGGCGTGTAGAGGACAGGTGGTTGGTTTAGTGGATGTCACCAGTTTTAGGACATCATGTAGAGAAGTAGAGAGCGATGGGGGGGGGTGTAGAGGGTGGAAAAGAGCTTTCTTGACCTTGGGTTAGGGGCAGAGGACTGAATATTTAGCTCAGTAAAGAAAGAGGATTTAGCAGTGGATAGTGAGAGGGAGCAGGCAGAGAGGAGTGAGGGAAAGTGGGAGACATTATCTGATTGCGCCATCTTGTTCCACTTTCAGCTGCTCTGAATGTGTTTGTTCACCTCTGAGGGTTTCAGATAACCAAGGAGCTGTCGGACACAGGTGTGCTGGCTTGGAGGAGCGAGGGCAGTAACACTACGCAAACAGAGCAGATGAAAGTGTCAAAAACAGATGCATACTGAATTTAAGGGAGGATCACGCAAATAATGGAAGGAGATATTGATAGCATGTGCATTCAAGGGAGGATTGTACATGAGGTGTGTGGTTGATTATGCATCCAGCATTCAACACACTAATCATTTCCAGAAAACACACTATGAATCTTCAAGTCATATAATGCAAAAACGTCTAATGCATTTATTTTATGAGCAGTAATAATCCCTTTCAATTTCTCTCAGTTGGAGTTTTTTTGATGTTCCATTATTTAATAAGTCAATTTCAGCATCACTGAATTTTGCTTTTCTTTTTGTTCTTCAGCTGGTTCACTGCAAATTTATACTTTGCTTCACAGAATATGACAAGAAGGAAATTGCACTTAAGGCACAGGGCAATTTGAGCCGAAGAGCAATAGCTGAATTGTAATCACTTTTTTAAGCCGGCTCCACCAATTTTACTTCCTTTCCTTTCTTCTGCAAACGGCAGGGGTTGTAAGCTGTTGGTTTGAAATTGTCACACCAAGCAATGCTATGGCAAGGTTTTTTGTTGTCACATGCACTTACAATACAGCAGGGGCAACATTCCAGGCAGTGAAATTCTGTCCACAGTGTGTACAACAATAAAAATACAATAAGGCAAAATGTGTCAAAATTGCCAAAACAGCAGTACAGATTGCATGTGTTGCACAATATTACCAGGCAGACTTAATCTTACAATAAATGCAGGGAATCTCTGTACGTATCTGTAATTCACATATTTCGTGAATCGTTCGACCGACCGACTTCAAATTCGACACATGCGCCTCAGAGCAACCTGTATCGTATGGTGGCCACCATATTAGAGGGGGCATGGGCACTGGCCAATCACAGCGCGTTGACTTCTGGCCAATCACAGCGCATCTTTTCCCGGACTTGTCAGAATCTAGTTGTCCCGCCCCCACCTGCCTCTGATTGGCCTACTGAACGCCAGCTTCTGTGACGCACACGGAGGTTTCCAGCTTGCCCCCCCGGAAGCGGAAGCTCGCCCGCGGTACAGACGCCTCAGAGCCAGAGGAGGCGTCTACCTTTATATGTCTATGCCGCAGACGACCGAAGGGAGCACAGTGCCTGCCGTCGAGACGGTCTGATCGGCGGTTGTCCAGAACCGCCGATCCGTCTGACACACCCATTGTACAGAAGACTCTGGCTGTGACGCAAACGAGCCAATCGATTGCCATGGCAACCCCAGCCTAAGCTTGATTTGGCAAAGTCCCCACCCCCTGTCGAATTCCCCACACCTGCCATTTGATTAGTTAGTCAGTCCACTTTTCACAGTCAGTTTGCACAGTTCAGACGTTCTCCACAAACATTTATCACTGCACAATTACTTTTCCGTATGAGCACAAAAGGGACATGGACAGATTGCCGGTTACAACGGGTACTCTGACAACGGGTATAATAACGGGTATTGCAGAACAGGGTGGGGATGCATTCCCTATTTGCATCGTTCCCAACCTGCATTGTTCCTGAGTAGGCCGGTAGCCAACGGGCACTGGTCTAGTTCGTAAAAGAATAAAACTTGAATACAAAATCCTAATCAAATCAAATCAAAAAGGGTGATATCGTCAAGTATAGACAGCCATCAGTCTGAGGAGTGGCAGTCAAGTCTATGGAATTCGAGGTGATTATAATCGATATTCGTCTTTTTACCTCTCCCCCGTCGCACTTCCAAATCGACTTTTTTCACCATTTGACATATGACAAAGTAGATATTCTGTAGGCCAGGGCTTAAGACAGTGGTTAACACATGGATCCCTGGAGTTCCTTTTCATGTGCTTCCAATCTAAGAGCAACAGGGCTTGAATGCACAACCTGCACATCAGTCATGTGCTGCTTTTGATCCACAAAGCTTTGACATGAGAACTAAGAACACGTAGCGCGCAGCCTTAGGGAACACATCTCTTATCTCGCCTCCAGTCACTGAACCACTGAGGTACTTCACATCTACTTATTACCTGTGTTGCCAGATTTTGAGAGAGAAATAACCATGAAAACAAGTCCAAAAGAAGCGACTATACTGTAGGTCACATGAGCACTTTAAACATATATACCTGTCCTGTACCTGTATTTGAAAATAGCCAATCTGCAATCTCACATCTTGAAAAAAATGGAAAAATATGGAATGTTTTTGAAACATTTTAACAACACAAATCTGGTACGGGGGTCCCATGCACTGTTGCACAAAAGATTTTAAGAGTCCGTGGATAAATGCATATTAAATCTGTCTAATCTCTGTGCGTGTGTGCTTGCGCGTGCACTCCTGCGAGTCCCCCGCATCCCGACTGAGAACCGTCTGACCGATCAACAGAAAACTCGGTATGCGTATTGCTGAGGAGGACCCAAGGGAGCGATGTTTTAATTGTTTTAATTGTGTTAAATGAATGGAATACATGGGCATACAGTCTATCAGTCAAAATTAATGCTTTGTGGGATAAAATGCACTGCCTTGAAATCTCCTGATTTCTAATACTTCCTCTTCGTTTTAATAGCAGCATCTACAGTAGATGAAAATCTTTGATGATGCTTTTGTGAATGCTAAATGGATTGAAGACAAGGCAGTATTCTGCAGTCTGACGTCTGTATAAAATAATCACGAGTCGCACTCGCAACACACATAATAATGGGCATTGGAGCTCTGACTTGACTTCATCTGGAGCCATAAATGCCTCAACCAGTCCACATAACTTTGGGAATGATGGCAACGTCAGGTTGTCAAAAGTTTTACTTCCATTCTAGCAGGCATGCAATGCTCATTTGGTATGTTCTTGCACTCTATTTCAATGACGTGACGCGCATGTCGCTTAACACCTACACTGCAAGTCACACAATGGACAATTGATATGCATCTAGGCTTATTCCTATGTTAATTCCCTAGGTGTGAGTCGGGAGCCTTTGAAAACTTTGTTGAGGTGTGAATTTAAAGTAGTCCTGTGTGTGCTCGTGGTCAAATAGGTTCCGGCACGGCGTGCAAGCCCGTCCAGTGAGCATTGCACCCCTGCATTCTAGATCAGTAATGTCCATAAGCACAACTTTATCCTACCAATCTTTGTGTGTGTGTGTGTGTGTGTGTGTGTGTGTGTGTGTGTGTGTGTGTGTGTGTGTGTGTGTGTGTGTGCATAGCCTATACGTATACTGTAGCCTATCTAAGTTGGTAATGGTGTTTAATTGAGTCTATTAGTAGCTGGACAATGGTTAGACTTCGGTATATTCTTTTGTGCCTTTATTTTAATTTCTAACAGCATTGGGCTGCATAACTGGGGATATTCCTTTAATATTCCTATTGAAATGTATAGTCAGCCGTGGACATGCAGGGGCAGGGGCAAAAACATAGCTCTCCACCCGTCCTTTGCCGGCCTGGCGGAGGAAAGGTGTGCCAGCAATCACGACTCTGGGTGGACGGAAGATTACACTATGCAGATATTATTAATATGTGGGAGAGAGGAATGAAAACATGAGTTGACAGATCACAGAAGGAGAAGAAGTGGGTAGAGAGAGAGAGAGAGAGAGAGAGAGAGAGAGAGAGAGAGAGAGAGAGAGAGAGAGAGAGAGAGAGAGAGAGAGAGAGAGAGAGAGAGAGAGAGAGAGAGAGAGAGAGACTGGTAAACTCCCAGGCTATTTAATGTTGCCAAAACAAACAGAGTACTTTGACATAATTGAAACTAGACCCAAAGGGTTCAGGCTCATGAGCAGCTATATAAGAGAGAGAAAGTAACACCAACAGAAAGCGAGAGAGCAATGGAGGGCAGGGTGAGAGACGAAGGGGGGGAGAGAAAGAGAGGGAGCTAGAGAGTGAGAGCGAGAGAGAGAGAGAGAGAGAGAGAGAGAGAGAGAGAGAGAGAGAGAGAGAGAGAGAGAGAGAGAGAGAGAGAGAGCAAAACCATACAACATTCACCCAATCTATATGCTAAAGTTCTCTATTTTGTTTGCTCGACAAGAGTTTGAAAGCACTCGCCTCACCTTTTTCCATTATCAAACTACCTCTGGCCTGCTAATTACTGCATATATTACAACCCACCAATGCTTTATTTGCGCCATCATCTTCCCATGCAGCTTCTCTTCTGTTGTCGGAGCTGATGTGATACTGTGTTCCCATCATTGAAAATAATCCTATTTCCCAGGAAAAAAGGCTCATCTTTCGATGCCAGTGGTAAATTAGTCTGAGGCCCAGACATGGAAAATGGACATGATAGCCCCTATTTACGGGAGAATTGGGTTATACAGCCCGCAAAACACAGCGAAGAAAACCACCGGTATTCTCTATGGAACATTCCCACCAAAACGAAGGACAGGGCACGACTTCTGTGTACATTAAACAGTGAATTGGCTCTGTGCTGGGAAGAATATGAGATGTTGCTCACTTGAAATAACTGAACATCAAAAAACCTGTTATTTTTGGCGAGCGACATGGTCACAAATACATTAAAAAGTATGTTGTTACAAATTTCAAATACTTGCTCATCAAATGTATCAGAATAAAATACAAAATGCTGGTGTGAGAAAAATTTAACTATGTAAAAATACATACAATATCATCTGTCACACTAACTACACACACACTTCATTCATTTGAAACGGCGCAAATCTGACTTTACAATCAATACAAACTCAAAAATACGATTAATTGATAGACCTGCTTCCGACAACCAGTTGCAGTTTACATTAATGTAGTAAAGACTTTGAAGGTATTTAATGAGCATGATTTTTGGGGTGACAGTGACCTTGACCTTTGACCACCAAATGCAGTTTATACTTGAATCTGTGGATGTTTGAGCCAAATGTAATGCAATTCTCTCCAGGCATTGATTGATTGATTGATTGATTGAATACTTTATTAACAGTTTGCAAAGACAAGGCCTGTTAAGAGGATTTGAAACCCAAGAAGGCACTATGGCTTCTTTCCATTGGGGTCCTTTGAACTCAATTCATCGAAAAATTAGATATACTGTAGTGCTCAGTGCTCACAGGAATGTGACGGATGGACGGACGTACGGACATACATGTACAGTGGACAGACAACCCGATATCAAAATGATTATGACTTATACATGTTATCATTATCTTCAAGAGGATGACGCAAGCTATTTCAGATTAACTTGGATCAGCCGCAATAATGCCTAACTTTAGCAGTTACAAATACATTTTGTCCTTAGGAACAAAGTAGCTAGCTTGCTAATGAAGTCATACCACAAGATGCTCCTGTTCCAGGCTGAGCATGTCTGTGACTTTAGCTAGAAGGCCACTAGCAAACTATGGGCTAATTACTGTGGTTGCCTAGTATTGTTCTTGCTTATTTCATTTATTTATTTATTTTCTTAACGCAATTTTCCCATGGTATTCACCGGGTCACGATGACCGCAAACCCATGAACTGTGTTGGGGAAACCACATTTGCAATTTCCTGAAACTGCGCCCTTTATAAGTTTCACAAGTTCTAGAGAACTGGTTCTCCATGTCAGGTCCGGGGACCACCAGGGGGTCCAAATTTACCATTACCGGTCTGTAACTCTGAGAGTACAAATAGAAGTAAATGGATCCTGACGGGTCCAGTTGGTTAATATTTGTACACTCTCAGAGTTAAATTAGCATTGACAATTTGACAGATTGGATTACCAAAGATTAAATGAATACATTTACCACACCAATAAAGCGTTTGTTTTATTTGTGCCAGTAAAAAAGTGGAAATGTGAGTTCTTTGTCCTGGGTTTTGGAATCGCTGACACCCACGCTGGACCCAACAGGATGTGTCACATGGTTTATTTGCATCTAGCCAAAGACTTATTTTTTTATCAGTCTTATAATAAGCCTATTGATGAAAGACAATCATTTTAAATTCAGTCCTCTCGTCAGGATGAAAACAATTTATTGCAATCCTATTGCATTGCATTTGCCGGTGTGGCTCTGCTCCTTGTGCAATCTGCACAAGCATAACACACACTGAGATCACAAACCCCCTAAAGCTGAGTCTAAAGCCTCACAGTTATTACTGTTAAGGATGACGTAGTTATGAAGTCTTTGCTTCCTGTTTTCTTCCTTCGTTCGTTTGTCAAGGCTACAGTATACTAATTCTGGCTATTTTAGTATTTTCACTGTGTGACTTTGTGATTCGAAGAATCCCAATAGATTAATCTTTGAGAAATCTGTCAGTCTTCCAACTTATTATCTTTTACGTGACTGATCCCCTACTGACCAGCATCCATCTCTCTATCCATTCGGGTGACTCTTCCATTCGAATTCTACTTCCCTCCAGTATTCCATCCGGGCTCCCGTCCAGGCTACCTTTTAGGTTCTGCGTTTGGGTCCCTTCTGGACAAACCTAAATATAGCTCCAGCGGAACCGCCTGTGAAGTCAGAAAATCATCGCCCAGCTAGTGGCAGCCTTGATGACCACCTACTTGTTCGACTCCCCACCTCCGTTGCCCCCACCTCCCACTCTGTGCCCTTCAAGGAGGAAGGCACTCCACGGCTCTAGCTCAACCAGACCAATTTGACCCACCAGCTCAATCCGGTTCCCTTCATTTACCAGTTTCATCATTGACATGTGGTACGTGTGGGACCGACTTGATTTCCGTGCCT
>NC_139939.1:18981119-19203619 GCF_963454915.1 Gymnoscopelus microlampas
ATGATATGTAATTGGCCACGGACCCCCATCTCAAAATATGTTTTTTTTCCAGGGACCCCCAGAAGCACAGATCAGAGTTAAAAATCCAAAGCCAAATAGCCAAAGAAATCCTAAAATGACACAGAAGCGTTCCCAGTCTTAATGGATTTAAGTGCATACCTCCACCTTTACAGACTCTCTACAACCTGTTAGTACCTCTCACTTGATGTAAGCCCACGTTCTTCACCTTGAACCTGCATCCACACTCTTTGCAATTGTCACACTGTCCTCATCCTGCGCCATTTTGACATTATACTTCTCTGCCACTCCTGAGTTCCTCATGCAATACACTTCCTCTCTCGGCACCGTATCGCATTGGTTCTCAAAGTGGGGTCCGGAGACCCCCAGGCGTCGTTGGGGAGGTTCCAGGAGGTCCCCAGCAAAATGTGTTAAGCATCACAATCTCTTAACCACTTTATCCATATTTTATACTTTGGCTATTCAAAAATAGCAGATATACAAGCTCACAGCGCGTCACTTCGCGCCGCGCTGCAAGCTTGTACATCTGCCATTTTTGATTATCTTTTGAAAAATCTCGAAAATGTTTGGAAGACTTCTCTTTTGTGGGTCCCTGGCACAAAAGGTTTTCAGATGGGGGTCCCTGGCCGGATAAATATCAATTTGCTGGTCCTTGACATGAAAAAGTTTGAGAAGCACTTATCAATAATCATATCGTCGGTGTCCAGCCAGGACCAGCTAACTCCATTTTCAGTTTTTTTTTCTTTTTTCATAAATCAAGGCTATTGAACACCCTTTAGGTCTGTGTAAAATATCAAAACATTTGAACCAATGAAAAGTATTAAAAAGCGCCTCTGACGAAAACTCCCAACTCCATTGGATCCTCAAACTGTCCGTCAAAAACAAACAACTCCCCCCTCTCCTCTACAGCGCTGCTTTTCAACAGCATGAGTAGAGCGCGTTGCGCAGTGAACGAGGAGGACCACGTAAACAAGCTCCCCGTAGTCTGTTAAAACTATGCAGTGTACCTGTTTATCAAACTTAGCACTGACGCTAATGTTATGAAAACAAGTAATTATATTTCTAAAATCTATTAAGTGTTTAATGAGGAGAGCAATGTGACAAGAAGAAAGGCGTTCATAGCATTTCTGTCGCGCTATTCTACTACCTCTTTGCAGAAGTTATTGTAATATTTAAAGTCCTGTTTATTATTGTAGGCCTATATAATAAGTGGCATGAAGCATCAGGGCATTAATTCACACGTTGTTGTGATGCATTGTGAGCTTGGAGATCCATTGTTAGCTTTTGAGAATTTGTACCCTTTTGAAACCTCTCCCTCAGCAGCGAGTGGAGCTACTGTTGTTTGGACACCTAACTCCACTTCAGCTTGATTTCTGCTCGTCTGAAACTGCTAACTCCACTTGCGCTGGGTAAAGTGTTGATTTACCCGCGATTTGGTTAAAGTGTTGATAATATAATGACACATGCAAGTATCTGACAATATATAAAGTCACTATTCCAACTTTGATGAGGCAGTATTGCTTTGTTTTAAAAATATAAGGTTTTCTTCATTTCCTGAAAAACGTATATTTTGTTTTTGCGTTTCCTGAACAATGAGCGTTTTGGAGTTAGCAGTTTCTGGCTGGACAGCAGAGATATGCTTTGTCCACAAAGACACAGTGTAACCCCTTCTATACTCCTTCTAAGTATATTTTTTATACCAATACTTACTTTTACCCAAGTCACATTTTGAATACAGACCTTTTACTTGTGATAGAGTATTGCTATTATTGTTGTATTGCTACTTCTACCCTGAACTAATCCTCCTCCTCTGCACGCCTTGCACATGACGACCTTCCCTCCCAAGTGGCTGCTCAGCGAAATGGGAACTCGCAGCAGAAATATGAAAACAAACAGGCCGGACACATGCGAGCGCTGCTGTGTGTAACAGATGTAGCAACATAAGAGATAAGAGAAAAACAGCAGCCATTCTTTTCCCTTTTTTTTTCCCCGGAGAGAGAAGCCCCCCCGTCTCGCACACTCACTCTCACACACACACACACACACACACACACACACACACACACACACACACACACACACACACACACACACACACACACACACACACACACACACACACACACACACACACACACACACACACACACACACACCACACCCACACCCACACCCACACACACACACACAGGCTCTATAAGGCTGGTGCTATGCTTTGATGGGTATAGAGATGATGTGGCCGACAGAGTGAGACTCGCATGCATCTTTCCATCAAGGTGTTGTTTTGCACAGATGAGAATCTTATTTTAATGCGACATCTGGGAGTTTTCCGAGCAAACTGCTGCAACATTTTGTATGATTCCAATTAATATTGGGGGTGTGCTTGGTTGCACCAAATTTGCTATATTGTAGAAATACGTGGGTGAAGGGAATTAGGGAAAGTGCGTTCTGTGGCGTTAAAAGATTAACGGCGGTCCCAACAGAGAGACAGGAAAAGTTGTACTTTTTGTTTGGTGTACAGTGATTCTCAAACTTTTTACTCTCAAGGACCCCTAGTTTGTATTTGTATTATGCCACGGACCCCCAATTGATGACCTTTTTTTTAATCCCCGGACCCCAATGTACTCTAGAGACTTTCTTGGAGTTACAGACCTGTAACGGTCCATTTCATTTGGTTCCTAACTATCAATCACTGAGCTGAGAACCCACTCAAACACCCTCGAGGACCCCTGGGGGTCCCCGGACCTCACTCTGAGAACCAGTGGTGTGCACTAGAGGCACCCAAATAGTGGGCTTGCATAGCATCTTTGTGTGCACAGGGAGTGTGAGTTTATGGATGGGGTTTCCGGCAATATTTGATTGGTGAGAGATTATGGTGTTTACTATACGCAAGGTGTGTTTCTCATAAACCAAAGGAAATAAAATGAGGCCTGAGCTGTTCCCCTGATGGACAAGTGCTGAATCAGAGCAGGACAGGCCTGCTGACCTCGCACTCACACACGCACGCACACGCACACGCACACGTACAGGCACACGCACACGCACACACACGTGTCTGTGCACGCACATGCGTCCGATTAAATAGTGCATGTTTGACTGTGGCACTCCACTGGGGGCCTTTGTCTGCATGTCATCCATTGTATTTCTCAGTTATCTATGTCTTGCATCACCATCTGTTTTTATTGCACAAGCACACAAGCTTCGACAACATTCTACAAGATTTATGTCCTTGCAGCATTGCTCAAAACAAAGACACGCAAACAGCAAAACAGCAGGGTGTAGGGGTATTCATAAATATGTATCTATACATCTATAGAACCGCTACTGTATTGTGTGTGACACAGGGAATATTCAAATAAACAACACAAATGATCCTTATTGTTGGCTGCTATATAACCTACAGTATGTGTTCTAGCAGTATTTCAAGGCCTCATTTCATTTAAATGTGTTACTGAATGTTTGTGGGTGAAGAAGAAGGCTGGCAGGTAATAATTCAATACATATAGTAATATGTATTGTATATAGTAATATGTAGTTTTCAATAGTAGAGGTTTGGGCCACTGGAGGTTTGGGCCACCAACACACACACTACTCTAGAGTTCGGGCCGCCGGTCCTCCCTTAAGCCAATTTTAATATAGGATTTTTGCCCGACACCGTTGTGTGACGAAGTATAATTCTCGATTCGATTCTCTGTTATATAATTCTGTTTTCAAAATTAGAGGCTTATGGAGCAGCAGGAGCGGTATTGCAGTCGCTGTACCGCACTGTTGTGACGAAAAGAGAGCTGAGCCAGAAAGCAATGCTCTCGATATACAGAGTAATCTTTGTTCCTACTTTCACCTATGGTCATGAAGTGTGGGTCATGACCGATGAATAAGATCACGGATACAAGTGGCCAAAATGAGTTTTCTCAGATGGGTGGCTGGCCTCTCTAGAGATAGGGTGAGAAGTTCAGTCATCCGCGAGAGACTGCTCTCTACTGCACCTAGTACGGATGCCTCCCGAGCGTCTCCCCAGGGAGTTCCTCGCTGCACGTACCACTGGGAGGAGAGCCCCTGGCAGACCAAGGACCAGAAGGGGGGATTATATCTCCACACTGGCCTTGGAACGCCTCGGGATCCCCTAGGAGGAAGTGGCTAATGTTGCTTGGGAAAGGGAAGTCAAAAAAGTAATCTTAAGAATAATTTCTGAGAAAATTATCGACATTTGCAGCTCTATAGCAGAGTGTGGTTCACCTCTGACCAGGCCTTAAGCCTGATTTATACTTGGTTGTACGACGGAGTCGCACGCCGGAAATAGTCGATAGTCGCGGATGCGACGCGTTGTGTGCTTGCAGATCGACTATTTCCGGTGCGCAACTCCATCGTACAGCAAAGTATATATCGGCCATTACTGGTATGCAGCCATGTCTTTATCTTCCCCTTGCCTTGGCCACACCAGTCTGGAAAACCCAAAGGGCTGGATATGGTTCAGTTTATTACGGTAGTGCAGTATTTCATCCTGTAGTTTGGGAATCCAAAGTTTACACTGTAGGTCAAAGCAAAAAGTCAAATAGAATCTAAGAACCTTGAGTGTCTTCTTGATGGAGAGCAGTAGCTCACGGCTGCTGCTCATCATTATACACTTAACACCTCTGCCAATCAATCAATCTCTCCTGTTAAGCAGACCTTGTGTGTGTGTGTGTGTGTGTGTGTGTGTGTGTGTGTGTGTGTGTGTGTGTGTGTGTGTGTGTGTGTGTGTGTGTGTGTGTGTGTGTGTGTGTGTGTGTGTGTGTGTGTGTGTGTGTGTGTGTGTGTGTGTGTGTGTGCGCAGATGTAAACTTTTGGTTTTTATCTTAGGTAGTCTAGGACACGTGCACAAGTTGGTTGTGAGGGGCCTGCAATTGGCCGGCCTCTCCAAAAGGATTGCTAAACAATTATCAAGGTACTGCTCAATATCAGCTATTATAGGAAGCCGCTCAATTTGGAGGAGATTGTTTCCTTTACCCATGATTGTTGTCCGCTGTGTTCGACAAGTATGCCATCTTTTGTTTTGTAAGTAACAATGCTCTGCTTTACATGCACTTTGTAACTGGCTGTTTTCCCATTATCTGACTGCACTGGCAGCGTTTATGTCCTTTGTACATCCTGTACTTCTTATTATGTGGGCATAAATAAATATTTCAAATGTGTGTGTGTGTGTGTGTGTGTGTGTGTGTGTGTGTGTGTGTGTGTGTGTGTGTGTGCGTGTGCGTGTGTGTGTGTGTGTGTGAGTGAGTGAGTGCCAGTGGTGGAAGTACTCAGATTGTTTACTTAAGTAAAAGTAGAAATACCATGATATAGATCGTCTATTCTCAAATAGACGAAGTATACATATATTGGGCTGAAGTGGTTAATGCATCTTTTGTAATAATACAAATCTACAGTTACAATTTGATACTTACATCAATCTATGGGGTTTCCTTGACATTTGGTTGATCTGAAGTGGTGTGTTGGTTCTGTATCCATAGCAATACGCCTCCAGCAATGTAGGTGGCTATGAACACAGTATGTTTGGTGAAACATATCAGCCTGAGTGAATGTGTGTACTTGCTCTGCTATCTTTTTGAGAATCAAAATGTCCTCACAAGGATAGAATGATGAGGGAAATGACTGAAAGTGAGGACATTAAACTGGTCCACAGTGTTTCATGGTAAGGACTTAGGTTTAGGTTTAGGACTGAATTAGACTTACTAGACCATACCCGGTGAAGGGCCTTGTTTTCATAGACCTTGCTGCTTGTTTCTCACGCGAAACCTGGCAACACCAGGGGTGTTTGTGGGGACCAAAAGTCCCCACAAATGTTAATCTAGTCTAGAATCTAGTAAAAGATTCAGGTTGTGGTCAGGGATAGGATTAGACTTAGGTGTTGGGGTTTGGTCATAAATGGCAAAGGACCTTGTAATAATTGCAATTGTATGGAAAATTGCAACAGAGATGCAAAATACAAACTTGCGTATGTGTGTCTGTCTGTCTGCTGAGTTCCCCAAATTACATCTAACTCCATTTTCTCAAAACTGAGGAGACACAACAAAAGACAGCGGTATTGCAGGACTGCATCGCCATCCATCTCCAAATTGTCCTTCCTTTCATTTCCAACGACGATGAGTAGATATCTAAATTGCAGCAGTGCTTTCATGTGACACTTTGCTCTCGGCAATATCCGCTTACCACTTGATGCATTATGATTCATTCATCTCTTCTTATGAGAGCCCTTCCAGATCACTGTCTGATCCCAGCATTATATCAGCCAGCCTTGTTTCTGTCGTGCGTAGGTGCATAAAAGGTGATTGGGGGGAAAAACAACAACTAGGTGCTGTGAAAAACAAACAACAAACCACACATGAGTCACTTGCTGGCCTTTTTTTCCTAAATGGAAAAGTTCTTCTGGTGACAGTGTATGGGAGGACTGGAATAAGAGGGTTTTGATTGATTGTGATAGAGTTAAGAGACAGAAAGATTGAAGAAGGGAGGGAAAGAGCTCTCCATACACGGTCAACTTGTTTAACCACTTAAACCTATATTTCACTGACTGGTGTCCCCTAGGGCTATGTACAAGGTATGCATGTGTTTCCCTGTACACCAAATATTTTGCTGAAAAAGGCCAATCTACAGTACATGCTAACAACGCGTCGTGAGATTGAAGAACATTTGGGGTGAACTTTCGACTATTTTTGGTGAATATTAACACCAGAATAGGGACGCTGTAGAACTTGTGTGGTAAAGCGTGTCCGGTCTATGGCCAGATATGAAACTGAAATGGATCATGGTGCAGTAGAGCATTAATAAATGGTGGGACCGTTGATAACGGTTATCAAGGAATGATATGGACGGGAAATCTTATGAATGAAGGTTTTACTCAAATATTATCTACTGTATATACCGGTTTGTCAAATGTTTAATGTTTCAAAACAAGAAACAGAAAATGAAAGTGCCACTACCACCACTATTGCCATTATTTTGTAAACGGTAAACTGAAAATGTGCAAATGGAATTCACCTGTGAACGTCGTTTGTACCCAACCGTTGTTTAATTTATAGACTGAGACTGAGTGTTCCAATGATGGTATGAAACCTATATGTTATTCAACATGTAGAGTGTAACATATACATTCATTTAGACATATCATGAGCAACATAACACTATTCTTTTTAGAGCATTGCCTGGCAAACATTCGTTTCAGTCCACAGAGGCCCATAGTTGCTGACTATTGCTGATCTGATGGTCTAGCAGTCAATACCAGTTCTTTTAATAAATCCCACTGTGACTCAACAATAAAGAATTGTAGTGGTACATTTGCAAACCGAGTGAGATCCTGATTGTGATTGTGCATCTGACAGCTGTGAGAAGCTTTTCGTCTGGAGCTAGAGATTAATGCAATGAAATGCAATGCTGATCGTGTACAAATTGCATCTCAGATGACATGGAGCAGTTAATATCCCGAATGTCAGTGTCCCTTTTTGTCTCCTCAACAAATATGATATCAGTGCTCAGCATTCTTATTCTGTCTCTCTCTCTCTCTCTCTCTTTTTTACTCTCAACTCTGTGTAAGTTAACCTCATTTACAGCAGTGATGTAGGGTAAGAGGCATCCTATGAAACATTTAAACACCTGCAGTAGGAGCAGTGCTTTGCTGAACATTGACAAGAGTGACTCCAGATCAGTTGAGATTTCAGAGCTTTGCAGGAGAGAGGGGAGAATTGTACCCGCAAGCCTCATGCAGACACATTTTAATCATTCTTTGAGCTACCGACCACCACCGACCGTGGGTTTTACTTGTTTACCCTTTGTTGTCTCTTTTCCGTTTGTATTTGGAATTTATATTTATATTGACTGTCTTTGTCATTGTTGATAGTTACAGTATAGAGAGACAGGAAACAGGGATAGAGTGACATGCACATGCAGGAATCGACCCGGGACTCGCTGTCAGTCCTCAGTGTATGTGGTGCGCGTCTTAACCACTCGGCTACCGGCGCTCCCCATTTTCGTTTTCTATCATGAAACAACGATCCAGGCAGCTCACAGAGACAAAGGAAACAATCAAAGCAATTTCTCTTCTCTAATCATTCAGCATTCACATGCATTGTCCGCTGAGATACTTAGGGCATTATAGGGATGAATTGAGACGGCATGGCTGTGTTTTGTCGTCCAATGTCAAATTCTCTGTTAGGCGGTGTTAAATTGCCATCAATTCTGTGTTGTTCCTAAACGATTGAGACAATCTAAACAAGCAATATCTCATTTAATGGCTCTGACTTTCTGGACAAAACAAAAATGCAAACATTTTGGAAAGAGCGGCCTCTGTGATGCCTGGTCATATTATGGTCACTTCTGTCTGCAAAGAGACATTGTAAAAGAGACGAGGTCTCCAGGGAATGTGATTTATTTAGACTGGCGCAAGGTATGGAGGTGTGTCCCGGTTAGAGGACACGGAAGGAACCATGACTTTCCCAGTTCAGGGGATGTATTAAAGCTGTGATCTTTGTACATCCACAAACAGCAAAAAAACATGGTAAACTGAAGAGAGAAACAAACTTCCAGGCAGTCAGGTCAAAACTAGATACTGAACAAACTCAATTAGTAACAGCTGGTACACTTATTACTGAAATGAGGAGCACCTGTGCTCAGAGTGAACTAGCATGAAGCAATACCCAATCAGAATCAGGAGGCAATAAACACAATTATAAGGTAAGGTCGGTGTGGCCTTTCTAACAGACATCATGACGAACATAGATATAGAAACATAGATACCTCATTGGCCTCTGCAGTTCATTGGAGCAACCTGTATCGAATACAAGGCTCTTCCGCAGGGGAAGCTGCCACTCAAAGTGACTACTGGCCAATCACAGTGCGTTGGAGGCGTCTACCTTTATATGTCTATGATGACGTGGGAAGGCAGTGGCCTAGGAGTCAAAGCAGCCATCTTGGAATCAAATGGTTCCCAGTTCGATCCCTGGCTCGGTGGCTCCACCTGACTATGTGTCAAAGTGTCCTTGAGCAAGACACTTAACTTAACTGCTCCCAGAGAGCCGGATGGCACCTTGCGTTCGCCATCGGTGTGAGAATGTATGTGTGAATGTAATGGACATTGGTGAAAGGCGGCAGCAGGATTGAACTGGAATCACATAATTAGGTGTCATGTGTTTCTAGTTCAAATCTGCTGTAGAGCCAGTCTAACAAAGCTATAATTGACATTTGTCAATTATAGCAGGAGAGAGGGGAGAATTTCCCATTTCCCATTTGTCAATGATGGGAAAAGGTTACCACACTTGCCCTTCAATGTCCCTAAAATGGCTTTGTTAGCATTGCAGGCATTCTTCATTGAAACTACAGGGCATAGCTACAGTAGCTGTGTGGCTTGCCATCTTCTGTGGTTTCAATCAACCACTTGAACCCCAGCATACCTCTTCTGGGGGCAAACATTAGGCAAAATGAGCAGATCTACAATTAAGCTCAAAACGTGTCACGTTGTGTCGTGTTGTGTCGTGTTGTGTCGTGTTGTGAGCTTGTAGATTGACTATTTTCTGTGAAGATGTTTAAGCGTAGAGTGGAAACAGGAGGGGGCCTAGTATAGAGCCCTGGGGGACTGGTCAACTAAGTATACAGGGTTTAAGTGGCTAACAAGCCATTTGGGAGAAACTGAGTCGAATGGAAAATATGGTTAAAAGCATCCACAGTTGGTCTTTGGTATTTTGCAATGAGTGCAACCTCAAGGTTCAAGAGGTTTTATTTGTTACATACTAATCACGTCTAGTATGTGCATTGAAATGTTGGTGTGGCTACTACTAAGGTAATAAAGATAACAAGTGTACCAAGTATAAATAATAGTGTGTAGTATGTAAAATGTACAGTGTAAAAATGTAAATAACCTGATAGGTGTTATATAATCAATGTATAGAATTCATCATCATCATCAGCATCATCAACATTAGGGGACAGTCACTACAACCACTAAACAAACCTACACACTTGCCTGTAGGATCTAGGTCAAAGTCTGATTCCCTCTCTCCATTACACTGATTGATTTGATCTGGTTCAATGGAAGTCCTCAAAACAGCAGACCCTGCCTGCCTGGCATTCAGGCATGTATAACAAGCAAACACTCATTTCTATTTGTCCCCCCTCCCCCCTCTAATGCCAAGGGCAGTTTCATGAAAACATCACTAGCATGATCTACCACTTTCAACGGCTACCTTGATCAAGGCGCATCTGCCGAAATGTCGGGACCGGTGTGGTACTGATCTATTGAGACACTGAAGAAACAACCTGTTGAATTCATGTGCACCTTGGTATGATATCATCCGAACATTGAGCCGTGTGTTTTGGGTAGGCTGCTGCTAAACAAAAGCCCCACGTGGAAGTGAGTGTTTGCTTGTTATACATGCCTGAATGCCAGGCAGACAGGGTCTGCTGTTTTGGGGACTTCCATTGAACCAGATCAAATCAATCAGTGTAATGGAGGGAGGTGTGTCAACTTTAACCTAGATCTTTCAGGCAGGTGTGTAGGTTTGTCTAGTGGTTGCAGTGACCCCCTAAATGTCGATGATGATGGTGAAGATCAATTCTATACATTGATAATATTTTTGCACACCTATCAGGTTATTTAAATGTCTACACTGTACATTTTACATGCTACACACTATTATTTATACTTTGTACACTTGTATTATTATCTTTATTACCTAGTAGCCACACCAACACACTTAAATGAGCATGTAACAAATAAAACCTCTTGAACCTTGAGGTTGCACTCATTGCAAAAGACCAAAGACCAACTGTGGATGCTTTTAACCATATTTTCCATTCGACTCAGTTTCTCCCAAATGGCTTGTTAGCCACTTAAACCCTGTATACTTCCTGTAGTTGACCAGAGTCCCCCAGGGCTCTATACTAGGCCCCCTCCTGTTTTCACTCTACGCTAAATGCCTTCGCAGAAAATAGTCGATCTACAGAATTGAGATGCTGGGGTTCAAGTGGTTGATTTAAACCACAGAAGATGGAAAGCCACAAACCACACGGCTACAGTAGCTATGCCCTATAGTTTCAATGAAGAATGCCGGCAATGCTAACAAAGCCATTTTAGGGAGATTGAAGGGCAAGTGTGGTAACTTTTTCCCATAATTGACAAATGTTTGCTGAGGAAAAACTGCCAAGCATAGTTCAAAATGTCGAAGAACCCTTTGAGAAAACACTATTTGCTGTATGCTGGTGTCATGTGAAAGTATGATATTTTCATTTTCTATGCCTATCGCCCTCTATGCCATCATTTTTATAGCTCAAATCCACAGCGTAATTTGAAAACTCCAAGGCCCATAAACCCCACTCTAATATACCTACAGTACAGTATTTCTACATATTGTGCAGAAATTCTAAAATATAATTTGGAGAAATGGAGATTATGTTTTTGCCCCGCGTGTGTGTGTGTGTGTGTGTGTGTGTGTGTGTGTGTGTGTCTGTGTGTCTGTGTGTGTGCGTGCGTGCGTGCGTGCGTGCGTTATAGTACCGTCCACCCAGTCATATATACACATATTAGGGGTTAGGTTAGGTTAGGGGTTAACACCCTTTCGACACCCAAGTGGCCGAGCTCTTTCATTGTTCAAGGTTTCTTCGCAGAGAATCAGTGTTGTTTAAGGCATGTGAACTATTTTCTTTTTACACAAGAGAAAATGTTCATCCAGAAGTCTAAACAGGAAAGTTGATAGTGAAAACACCATAGTGCACCCCACTGCCCAACGTGTGTGCTTGTCATTTACTCAACATGGATAAAAGTAATAAGCTTTCTTCAGGTACCGTATAGGGGGGTATAGACTCACTATTTATGGGCATAATAGCCTATATGTGGTACTGTGAGTCAGATATTGTCAATTATTTGCAAACTAATACGATGGGCCGGATATTATCGCTTCTGGGACAGTTCTGGCCCCCGGGCTGCTGTTGCCTACCACTGGTCCAAAAGTTCATATTCCAGAAAATTGTTCATGTGATATGAGCCTCACAGCAGATGGCAAAGCATTCACCAAACTGCATGAAGAGACATTTAAACGGGGCTAAACCTAATGAAGGCTGAGTTGTGGAGACTCCCATTTGTCAGCTGCCGAATATTTCATTACCACAGGCTGATTTATCTGCCCTTCGCATCAGCCATATACATGTGAACCAAACCTGCGAGTGAGCACGTAATCAGAGGGATGAGATGAATATTCAGGGTTATGAGGAATGAGATTGGAAAGGGAGGGCCTTTTGTTGACACATACACAGCAAAATCCTACGTCTGATAATTGAACACTCAGATTGTTCAAAATGTAACCCACGGGTCCATTCGGTACACTTTCAGAGTTTCAAATGGATAAATGAACACTCAGGATTTTACTGTGTATAGCTACACTCAGCTCCAATACTGGGAAATAGAATTGAATAAATAATGCACCCTCACCATGAGGTTGTTATAGTGTTTTTGAATGATGGCCTCTGAAAGAGCTAGATGATTGGGACCAAGAGGACAGGCTGGCTTTCAGGTGTGTCACAGTTTAATTGAAAACCTAGATCCATATACACATTAGAGCCAAGCTAAAAGAGACAAACAGTCCCTCCCTGCTATCGCTTCTCGTTTTACTCAAAGGCAATGTGCCGACTTGATTACCTGCTTAGCAAAAACGTCCAGCTTTTTCTGTACTTGCGAAGATTGGCTAAATAAGAATAAAAAGATGAATTCAACCTTCATCTTCACACGTTTTCATCCTCTGCCTCACTACTGAATAATATATGCCAATATATTATATTGGCAGCCTGGGTCATGGGAATTTCTTAGAGACCGCCTCTTCTTCAGGTCATCGATTTTCTGCAGCAGCTTGTGGGCTAATTGCCCTTATCAAAATCATGACCTGCTAAATGATGGCTGTCTTTAATCGCATGCACCCTCGCCAGCAGCCACTGACATTTCGTGCAATTAATTAATACGAACGCAATAGGGAATTGGGAATCTGGCTTAAGTGGCATAGCAGACTCTGCTGAACGAGAAGGCGAGTCTAGGCTGGAGAAGGAGAGAAATAGAGAATGGTGTCTCACCATCTGTACGACGTTGTACGAGTGTCGTTAGACTGTGCATCAGAACTCGAGTAATGGGGGGCTCAGGGCTGGGGGGTCCACATTTCAAAGGTTGCTGGTGGTTTGAGCTGAAGACAATGTAATAAGTGCTGTCACTGTTAAAGGAATCCAGCATTCAGATGGGCAATTCAAGCACTTTTACAAGCTATTACTACAAGCTGTTACTATTTAAAATCAAATACAAATGTAGTTCCTCCACTAGCAGAATGAAGGCATGCATCACAGCAAGACAACAGACGGTGATGGTACAGTTTGGTGTTATCGAAAGGCATTTTAAGGGCAAATCCATCTTAAAATATTGCATCTTCACTGGACAAAATGTGTCTTTGTGACAAACAAATTCAAGATTATACAAGACAATGTGAAAATAAAATACACGTAATAAATGTAATGCTAGAACTGTTATCAAAATGCCGAAACCATCTTAGAATATTGTTAGCTATTTTCTCTGGAAATTCCCATGTATTTGCATTTAAAAATACATGCATTTTATCTGTACGCATCTGCTCTGTGTTTAAGTTAATATGAATTAACGTACAATATGCACATACAATTGGATTTGGTGTATACGTTGTGCAAAGCTGTTTTTTGTAAAAGTGTGTGGACAGTGCCTTATTTATCAAATGTTGGTACGGCACAAAACCGGGCGGGGGTATTTCATCTCTTTATTGTGGTTGTCAGAGGTGTCGCATTTTGGGTTGTCTGGCTGTAGGCTATGCTTTCTTTGCACTCTGTGGTAATAGCCTCTTTAACTATTTTGTCTACTTTGGTTATTTGATGCAGTCATGCATATATGAAGCATTTCTGTTGCATATAATATGAAAAATTGTTGCTCAATCTCTCTTTCGTTTGGGGTGTTTTTGTAACCCCAAGAGGGCACATAATGGAACCAAATGGACCCCCGACGGACGCTAATTCGCCTATAATAAACGATCAGCATTCGTTTTATGTTTTCCCACCAACTGTTAGTGTGAATATAAAAAATATGGTTTATGGTGGTTGGGTGGGGGGGTGTCATGCATTTTCTTGCAGTCACTCAGGGGAGGTCACGGAAGAATATTTGGAGGTCGGTGGGGGGGGGGGGGGGGGGGGGGGGGTCAAGGATTTTTTTTAAAAACGCAATCACATCAGCACTATAGCCCCCCCCCCTGAATAAAAAGCACACAGTTCCATAGCATTACAAATTAACACACAGACAGTTGCTCTCAAACATGTTCATGTTATGGACCCCAAAACTGATATTTTTGGCTGCCGACTACCATCTGACAGGATTTTGTGCCAGGGACCTCCGTAATAGAAATGTTTAGATAATTATTCAGAATTATTCAAAATCTTTCCCAATTTCTCTTTCCAAAATACCAGATCTACAAGCTCACATTGGCCGTGGCACATTGTGTGCTTGTAGATTGGCTATTTTAGTGATGCTGGCATAGTGTTTCTTGTGTGTTACGAGAGCGATGCTGGTATAGTGTAAGTGTAAAATAGGGTTAAAGTGGTCAAACTGATTTTTATGCTATATTAACTCATTCTGCTCGGTACCCGCTGGAACCCCCTCAAGGAACCCTGGGGGTCCCCGGACCCCACTTTGAGAACCACTGTCCTTCCTGACATGTGCACACACACACAATAACCACTCTACTGTATGTATGTGCCACACTAAACAAGAAACTGTCCACAGTTCACCCACTGAATGTCACCAGGAAGAACATGAGGCCCAGCAAAGCCTTATAAAACTAGAAAGACTGCTGCTAGATGAGCTCATTACCTGCCAGCACTATGCAATTGTCAAGATGTGGTTTCTAGGTTTTTATTATGAAGCCCATGGCATGGCAGTGGCAACATGGCAGGTGAAGTCCTTGTATTCAGAGCCTCCTCAGTAGCATGGACAAAACAATAAGACAATGAAATTGTCATAATAACAAAAAAGCAGCACAACAAGTACACCTATATGATGCAAAATAGAATGAAATTAAAATGAAAATAAAATAGAATCTGCACAACTGTGGATTGTGAGGGTGTAATCCTGTACAGTCCATACATAAACAACTTTAACTTCAAGTTTATTTGTCACATTACAAGGTATAAAAGAGTGGGGGGAATTCTTTCCTTTAAAAAAAAATATGATTTTATTATTACACAAGCTCACAACGCATCGTGTTTCACAGCATTCTGAACTTTTAGATCTGCTATTTTCAGCAAATGTTACCCCCAGAATAGGGATGCTACTATGAGCTTCAAGAGGTTAAGGCTGGTTTATAGCTGATTTAATGTTGTGAGCTTGTAAGTGATATTTTTTATACACTGGATGAATTTTTTTTATGTAAACTCTGTGAGTTGTCAATAGTCCCTGACCCCTGCACCAATGTCACAGAGACACATACTGACTCAGAATCTCTAAAGAGTGTTGGAGAAAAGACATTTTGAAAACCGAAAAAAATAAGTGAAGAAAAAACTTAATCTAAAAGCTAAATTAGCCTTGTCTTATTCATTGGCTTGCTTTTGTTTTGCTTTCCCTGCTGCTCTTCACCAGCAGCCAGAGAAGATTAGCTAAACTGTCTGTTTTCAAAAGGAACGGCTTTGGGGAGGCACTTTGGAAACGAGAGCTGGCTGCAGATGTCAAAAGCTATTGACAAAAAGAAACCTCGCAACTGAATGTGAAATGTACTGTAAACACAACCACAATCTGCTGCTTTATGGTAAATTAAACTGAGTGGAACAGAGTCTTTAGCCATAAACCCTTTCAACCTGGCCTCTCTATTTTGGCATGTCATTATAGGCGAAAATGGCAAGATTTCTAAGAATTACGTGTACGGTAATTTTTCGAACCCGTCCACCATCAATCAAAATTTCTTAACCACTTGAACCACAGCATCCATATTCTGTGGGGAACATTGGGCAAAAATAGCACTTGCGACGCCGACGTGTTGTGAGATTGTAGATCGGCTATGTTTGGCAAAGAGATTCGGTGTAGACGGAAAAATGCGGTCCAAGTACAAAGCCAACTCAGGTCCAGTAAACTGCATTTATTAATTATTAACCACTTAAACTTTAAGTGGTTAATAATAGACTTAATTCTCAATAATTTTCCATGTTTATACACTGCAAAATTCTGAATGTTAATTTATCTCAGAGAGTGGGAAAATGGGGGTTAAGTTAAATTAATGTTGTAATGTGTTATTAGTAAGATTGTAATTATTATACAGACATTTATGCTATACAGAACATTCCCTGGTGTTGAAGCTGCAGCTGTTTCTAATAGTTCCTCTCGTGTCATGTCAGACAGAGCATGTGCATTTCAATGGTTTTATAACACTATACCCAGCAGAAACTATGCACCATGACCTGTGATGTCAGTCACATCTATCACTTCGGTCATGTATGACACACCAGCTTGGGAGAGTTCAGGGAACTCCATATATGGGGATAAAAGGGACACAGGATTTATAGATGGATTGTTTTGGATAGGAGACAATTTTCTCAGCAACATAAATACACCTGCCTTTGAGACTTCTTTTTAACTACCCTCCCTCTCCTGTTTTCTATTCACCACTCTCTTGTATGCTTGCTATCGACTGTTCATGTAAAGATAAATAGTTTTTGAACAAGGTTGAAATACTCTTTTTTTTGTTTTGACTTATGCTTTTGAATTTTTATGCTTCATTCCAGAAGTAGAGAGAGAGGAAACCAAGGGCAGAGAGAGGCATGCACGGCTAGATGGGTGTCCAGGGCTAGACACATATTTTGAGCAGCACAAAACGGGGGCACTCACCCCACCGACACACACTATTCCTTATTGAGGTTTTGGTTATAAACCAGGCCATAGGCCGAAATAATTATTTTTGATCAACACCTGGCCCCACCCTACAATACCCCCGGACACCCTTAACTCCAACATCCGCACATCTGCCAAAAACCTTAGCATAATCCTTGAGAGCACTTTCAAGTTTGAAAAACAAATCAGCTCTGTTGTGAAGACCAGCTTTTTTCAACTCCGCCTCCTCGCCAAGGTCAAGCCATATCTCCCCCCAAACAGAGATTGCAATCCACGCTTTCATTTCATCAAGACTTGACAACTGCAATTCCCTATATACCAGCATCAAACAGTCGTCACTTAGACGACTGCAATTGGGACAGAATGCTGCTGCTCACCTGCTAACTGGCACTAAAAACGTGAACACATAACCCCTGTCTTGGCCTCACTTCACTGGCTCCCTCTTAATTTTTGTCCGGGTATAGCAAAATGCAAAAATAGTTGGTAGAGGACCGCAAGGTCGTCGATTTGCCACTGCCGACAGAGTGTATGAGTAGCACTGCTAGGGTAACTTAGTCGTGGGGTAAGTACTGGGAGCTGATGGTAGGTGTTGCGCTCTACCTCAGCAATCTCCCAGGGTCGTCTAGTCTCCAGCGCACTGAAAGGGGAATATACACCCTCATTCATGGCTGATACCGCCAATAAGCCACTCTGAATTGCATATTTGTAAGTTGTCATGCATGTTTCAATAACACTAGCTTGCTCGCGAGTTACAAAATTACAGTTTGAATGTGGCAAGTTCTACTGACCTAGGCTACTAAGGTTACATGTCATTGTTCCGACATGTCATTGTTCCGACATTATTAAACCTATCCCTAACCCTAACCGCACGCGGAAGCCACGTAGTCGGAGTAGTGGGATGTTGGACTTGTGAGCAGTAACTGGCTACTAAATTATTTCTCTACGGATATAGTCCATGCACCCACTGGCTGAGCCTGTAAGTAAGTAAGTAAGTAAGTAGGTAGGAGAGACTTATTGTGGGTATCAGCCAAGAATGCAGGAGTCTATGCCTGTTTCAATGCGCTAGACCCTTTGGCTGAGGTGGAGCAGAATACCTACCAGCTCCTTTTACTAACCGCATGACTTACCACACCCAAGGCGTGATACTCATATGCTGAGTTTGGCGGTGCCCCAGATCGAACCTATGATCTTGTGATCCAAAGGCAAGAGCTCTACCGACTGAGCCACCAGACACACCAGGAAATGATAACATTATGGCAGATAATTACAGAAATTCAGTCAGCTCAGGTAAGAGTTTTGCGTTTCCGGTTCTCATTTTTTTCCCGCGGTCATTTTCGGCCAGAATAGGGAAAGTCAAGGTTTTTCACACGGTAGAAAAAACGAACGGAGAGGTCTACGTCTATTCTCTTTGGTCTGGGTGACGATCAGTCATCGTAGTCGCGTATAACATCGTATTTTAACCCGATCAGAGATTGTCGAAAACGTAAACATCCGGATGTCACGTGAGCCTGTTTGGGAGGGGGCGAGCGAATCAACGAGGTGATCAATGGCTCGATTTGCTGCTCTCTACTGGTAGAACTGTCGTATGAGTTGCATACTGCATATACACAAGCTATTTGAAAATTGAATGACAAAATAATTTAATTTAGTGAAAATAATTTTTAGTGAAAATAATTTTAATTTTCACTAAGAGCTCTGGACTTAGTGATTTTTTCGGATTTAACTTTCGTTTCGGTAGTGACATACTTTCGTTTCGGTAGTGACACAATGGTGAATTTTTTTTTTTACTAAGTCCAGAGCTCGATGAATGTTAGGGACCAAAAAAAAAGTCACTACAAAGTACTACCAATCAACTCTAAATTGCCTGAAACGTACTCCTAAGAGGTTTTTGGGGGGACGATTTTGGCCTCCACACTTAGTGATTTTTTCGGATTTAACTTTTGTTTTGGTAGTGACAAACTTTCGTTTCGGTAGTGACACAATGGTGAAAAAAAAAAAGACTAAGTCCAGAGCTCGATGAATGTTAGGGACCAAAAAAAAAGTCACTACAAAGTACTACCAATCAACTCTAAATTGCCTGAAACGTACTCCTAACAGGTTTTTGGGGGGACGATTTTGGCCTCCACACTTAATGATTTTTTCGGATTTAACTTTCGTTTCGGTAGTGACCAACTTTCGTTTCGGTAGTGACACAATGGTGAAAAAAAAAATACTAAGTCCAGAGCTCGATGAATGTTAGGGACCAAAAAAAAAAGTCACTACAAAGTACTACCAATCAACTCTAAATTGCCTGAAACGTACTCCTAACAGGTTTTTGGGGGGACGATTTTGGCCTCCACACTTAGTGATTTTTTCGGATTTAACTTTTGTTTCGGTAGTGACAAACTTTCGTTTCGGTAGTGACACAATGGTGAAAAAAAAAATGTACTAAGTCCAGAGCTCGATGAATGTTAGGGACCAAAAAAAAAGTCACTACAAAGTACTACCAATCAACTCTAAATTGCCTGAAACGTACTCCTAACAGGTTTTTGGGGGGACGATTTTGGCCTCCACACTTAGTGATTTTTTCGGATTTAACTTTCGTTTCGGTAGTGACAAACTTTCGTTTCGGTAGTGACACAATGGTGAATTCTTTTTTTACTAAGTACAGAGCTCGATGAATGTTAGGGACCAAAAAAAAAAGTCACTACAAAGTACTACCAATCAACTCTAAATTGCCTGAAACGTACTCCTAACAGGTTTTTGGGGGGACGATTTTGGCCTCCACACTTAGTGATTTTTTCGGATTTAACTTTCGTTTCGGTAGTGACAAACTTTCGTTTCGGTAGTGACACAATGGTGAATTCTTTTTTTACTAAGTACAGAGCTCGATGAATGTTAGGGACCAAAAAAAAAAGTCACTACAAAGTACTACCAATCAACTCTAAATTGCCTGAAACGTACTCTTAAGAGGTTTTTGGGGGGACGATTTTGGCCTCCACACTTAGTGATTTTTTCGGATTTAACTTTCGTTTCGGTAGTGACAAACTTTCGTTTCGGTAGTGACACAATGGTGAATTCTTTTTTTACTAAGTACAGAGCTCGATGAATGTTAGGGACCAAAAAAAAAAGTCACTACAAAGTACTACCAATCAACTCTAAATTGCCTGAAACGTACTCCTAACAGGTTTTTGGGGGGACGATTTTGGCCTCCACACTTAGTGATTTTTTAGGATTTAACTTTCGTTTCGGTAGTGACAAACTTTCGTTTCGGTAGTGACACAATGGTGAATTCTTTTTTTACTAAGTACAGAGCTCGATGAATGTTAGGGACCAAAAAAAAAAGTCACTACAAAGTACTACCAATCAACTCTAAATTGCCTGAAACGTACTCTTAAGAGGTTTTTGGGGGGACGATTTTGGCCTCCACACTTAGTGATTTTTTCGGATTTAACTTTCGTTTCGGTAGTGACAAACTTTCGTTTCGGTAGTGACACAATGGTGAAAAAAAAAATGTACTAAGTCCAGAGCTCGATGAATGTTAGGGACCAAAAAAAAAAAGTCACTACAAAGTACTACCAATCAACTCTAAATTGCCTGAAACGTACTCCTAACAGGTTTTTGGGGGGACGATTTTGGCCTCCACACTTAGTGATTTTTTCGGATTTAACTTTCGTTTCGGTAGTGACAAACTTTCGTTTCGGTAGTGACACAATGGTGAATTCTTTTTTTACTGAGTACAGAGCTCGATGAATGTTAGGGACCAAAAAAAAAGTCACTACAAAGTACTACCAATCAACTCTAAATTGCCTGAAACGTACTCCTAACAGGTTTTTGGGGGGACGATTTTGGCCTCCACACTTAGTGATTTTTTCGGATTTAACTTTCGTTTCGGTAGTGACAAACTTTCGTTTCGGTAGTGACACAATGGTGAAAAAAAAATGTACTAAGTCCAGAGCTCGATGAATGTTAGGGACAAAAAAAAAAAGTCACTACAAAGTACTACCAATCAACTCTAAATTGCCTGAAACGTACTCCTAACAGGTTTTTGGGGGGACGATTTTGGCCTCCACACTTAGTGATTTTTTCGGATTTAACTTTCGTTTCGGTAGTGACAAACTTTCGTTTCGGTAGTGACACAATGGTGAATTCTTTTTTTACTGAGTACAGAGCTCGATGAATGTTAGGGACCAAAAAAAAAGTCACTACAAAGTACTACCAATCAACTCTAAATTGCCTGAAACGTACTCCTAACAGGTTTTTGGGGGGACGATTTTGGCCTCCACACTTAGTGATTTTTTCGGATTTAACTTTCGTTTCGGTAGTGACAAACTTTCGTTTCGGTAGTGACACAATGGTGAAAAAAAAATGTACTAAGTCCAGAGCTCGATGAATGTTAGGGACCAAAAAAAAAAAGTCACTACAAAGTACTACCAATCAACTCTAAATTGCCTGAAACGTACTCCTAACAGGTTTTTGGGGGGACGATTTTGGCCTCCACACGTAGTGATTTTTTCGGATTTAACTTTCGTTTCGGTAGTGACAAACTTTCGTTTCGGTAGTGACACAATGGTGAAAAAAAAAATGTACGAAGTCCAGAGCTCGATGAATGTTAGGGACCAAAAAAAAAAGTCACTACAAAGTACTACCAATCAACTCTAAATTGCCTGAAACGTACTCCTAACAAGTTTTTGGGGGGATGATTTTGGCCTCCACACTTAGTGATTTTTTCGGATTTAACTTTCGTTTCGGTAGTGACAAACTTTCGTTTCGGTAGTGACACAATGGTGAATTCTTTTTTTACTAAGTACAGAGCTCGATGAATGTTAGGGACCAAAAAAAAAAGTCACTACGAAGTACTACCAATCAACTCTAAATTGCCTGAAACGTACTCCTAACAGGTTTTTGGGGCGACGATTTTGGCCTCCACACTTAGTGATTTTTTCGGATTTAACTTTCGTTTCGGTAGTGACAAACTTTCGTTTCGGTAGTGACACAATGGTGAAAAAAAAATGTACTAAGTCCAGAGCTCGATGAATGTTAGGGACCAAAAACAAAAGTCACTACAAAGTACTACCAATCAACTCTAAATTGCCTGAAACGTACTCCTAACAGGTTTTTGGGGGGACGATTTTGGCCTCCACACTTAGTGATTTTTTCGGATTTAACTTTCGTTTCGGTAGTGACAAACTTTCGTTTCGGTAGTGACACAATGGTGAAAAAAAATTTACTAAGTCCAGAGCTCGATGAATGTTAGGGACCAAAAAAAAAAGTCACTACAAAGTACTACCAATCAACTCTAAATTGCCTGAAACGTACTCCTAACAGGTTTTTGGGGGGACGATTTTGGCCTCCACACTTAGTGATTTTTTCGGATTTAACTTTCGTTTCGGTAGTGACAAACTTTCGGTTCGGTAGTGACACAATGGTAAAAAAAAAATGTACTAAGTCCAGAGCTCGATGAATGTTAGGGACCAAAAAAAAAAGTCACTACAAAGTACTACCAATCAACTCTAAATTGCCTGAAACGTACTCCTAACAGGTTTTTGGGGGGACGATTTTCCAAAACTTTCGTTTCGGCAAACGTTTCGGGAAAAAGAAAATTGACCTAGTCCAGAGCTCGATGAATGTTAGGGACGAAAAAAAAAGTCACTAAAAAGTACTACCAATTAACTCTAAATTGCCTGAAACGTACTCCTAACAGGTTTTTGGGGGGACGATTTTCCAAAACTTTCGTTTCGGCAAAACGTTTCGGTAAAAAGAAAATTTACTAAGTCCAGAGCTCGATGAATGTTAGGGACGAAAAAAAAAGTCACTACAAAGTACTAACATTCAACTCTAAATTTTTAAATTTACCGAAACTTTCGTTTCGGTAAAAAGAAAATCGTTTCGGTAAAAAGAAAATCGTTTCGGTAAAAAGAAAATGTATTAAGTCCAGAGCTCGATGAATGTTAGGGACGGAAAAAAAAGTCACTACAAAGTACTAACATTCAACTCTTTTTTTTCGTCACCAGCATTTTTTCGTCACCAGCATTTTTCGTCATTTTTCGTCACCAGCATTTTTTCGTCACCAGCATTTTTCGTCACCAGCATTTTTCGTCACCAGCATTTTCCGTCATTTTTCATCATCAGCATTTTTCCGTCACCAGCATTTTTCGTCATTTTTCGTCACCAGCATTTTTTCGTCACCAGCATTTTTCGTCATTTTTCGTCACCAGCATTTTTCGTCATTTTTCGTCACCAGCATTTTTCGTCATTTTTCGTCACCAGCATTTTTTCGTCACCAGCATTTTTCGTCATTTTTCGTCACCAGCATTTTTTCGTCACCAGCATTTTTCGTCACCAGCATTTTTCGTCACCAGCGTTTTTTCGTCACCAGCATTTTTCGTCATTTTTCGTCACCAGCATTTTTTGTCATTTTTCGTCACCAGCATTTTTCGTCATTTTTCGTCACCAGCATTTTTTCGTCACCAGCATTTTTCGTCACCAGCATTTTTCGTCATTTTTCGTCACCAGCATTTTTTCGTCACCAGCATTTTCCGTCATTTTTCGTCATCAGCATTTTTTCGTCACCAGCATTTTTCGTCATTTTTCGTCACCAGCATTTTTTCGTCACCAGCATTTTTCGTCATTTTTCGTCACCAGCATTTTTTCGTCATTTTTCGTCACCAGCATTTTTCGTCATTTTTCGTCACCAGCATTTTTCGTCATTTTTCGTCACCAGCATTTTTCGTCATTTTTCGTCACCAGCATTTTTTCGTCACCAGCATTTTTCGTCACCAGCATTTTTCGTCACCAGCGTTTTTTCGTCACCAGCATTTTTCGTCATTTTTCGTCACCAGCATTTTTTGTCATTTTTCGTCACCAGCATTTTTCGTCATTTTTCGTCACCAGCATTTTTTCGTCACCAGCATTTTTCGTCACCAGCATTTTTCGTCATTTTTCGTCATTTTTCGTCATTTTTCGTCATTTTTCGTCATTTTTCGTCATTTTTCGTCACCAGCATTTTTTCGTCACCAGCATTTTTTGTCATTTTTCGTCATTTTTCGTCACCAGCATTTTTTCGTCACCAACATTTTTCGTCATTTTTCGTCACCAGCATTTTTTCGTCACCAGCATTTTTCGTAATTTTTCGTCACCAGCATTTTTCGTAATTTTTCGTCACCAGCATTTTTCGTCATTTTTCGTCACCAGCATTTTTCGTCATTTTTCGTCACCAGCATTTTTTCGTCACCAGCATTTTTCGTCATTTTTCGTCACCAGCATTTTTCGTCATTTTTCGTCACCAGCATTTTTTCGTCACCAGCATTTTTCGTCAACAGCATTTTTCGTCATTTTTCGTCACCAGCATTTTGTCGTCACCAGCATTTTTCGTCATTTTTCGTCACCAGCATTTTTCGTCATTTTTCGTCACCAGCATTTTTTCGTCACCAGCATTTTTCGTCATTTTTCGTCACCAGCATTTTTCGGCATTTTTCGTTACCAGCATTGTTCGTCATTTTTCGTCACCAGCATTTTTTCGTCACCAGCATTTTTCGTCATTTTTCGTCACCAGCATTTTTCGTCACCAGCATTTTTTTTTTTTGGGGGGACGATTTTCCAAAACTTTCGTTTCGGCAAACGTTTCGGGAAAAGGAAAATTTACCTAGTCCAGAGCTCGATGAATGTTAGGGACGGGAAAAAAAGTACTACCAATCAACTCTAAATTGCCTGAAACGTACTCCTAACAGGTTTTTGGGGGGACGATTTTATAAAACTTTCGTTTCGGCAAAACGTTTCGGTAAAAAGAAAATTTACATTGTCCAGAGCTCGATGAATGTTAGGGACGAAAAAAAAAAGTCACTAAAAAGCACTACCAATCAACTCTAAATTGCCTGAAACGTACTCCTAACAGGTTTTTGGGTGGACGATTTTCCAAAACTATCGTTTCGGCAAACGTTTCGGGAAAAAGAAAATTTACCTAGTCCAGAGCTCGATGAATGTTAGGGACGAAAAAAAAAGTCACTAAAAAGTACTACCAATCAACTCTAAATTGCCTGAAACGTACTCCTAACAGGTTTTTGGGGGGACGATTTTCCAAAACTTTCGTTTCGGCAAAACGTTTCGGTAAAAAGAAAATCGTTTCGGTAAAAAGAAAATCGTTTCGGTAAAAAGAAAATGTATTAAGTCCAGAGCTTGATGAATGTTAGGGACGGAAAAAAAAGTCACTACAAAGTACTAACATTCAACTCTTTTTTTTCGTCACCAGCATTTTTTCGTCACCAGCATTTTTTGTCATTTTTCGTCACCAGCATTTTTCGTCATTTTTCGTCACCAGCATTTTTCGTCATTTTTCGTCACCAGCATTTTTCGTCATTTTTCGTCACCAGCATTTTTCGTCATTTTTCGTCACCAGCATTTTTTCGTCACCAGCATTTTTCGTCAACAGCATTTTTCGTCATTTTTCGTCACCAGCATTTTGTCGTCACCAGCATTTTTCGTCATTTTTCGTCACCAGCATTTTTCGTCATTTTTCGTCACCAGTATTTTTCGTCATTTTTCGTCACCAGCATTTTTCGTCATTTTTCGTCACCAGCATTGTTCGTCATTTTTCGTCACCAGCATTTTTTCGTCACCAGCATTTTCCGTCATTTTTCGTCACCAGCATTTTTCGTCATTTTTCGTCACCAGCATTTTTCGTCATTTTTCGTCACCAGCATTTTTCGGCATTTTTCGTCACCTGCATCTTTCGTCATTTTTCGTCAC
Organism: Gymnoscopelus microlampas; assembly: GCF_963454915.1. Taxonomy (NCBI): domain Eukaryota; kingdom Metazoa; phylum Chordata; class Actinopteri; order Myctophiformes; family Myctophidae; genus Gymnoscopelus; species Gymnoscopelus microlampas. The sequence goes on from NC_139939.1 coordinate 19,006,756, forward strand.
CAGCATTTTTTCGTCACCAGCATTTTTCGTCATTTTTCGTCACCAGCATTTTTTCGTCACCAGCATTTTTCGTCACCAGCATTTTTCGTCACCAGCATTTTTTCGTCACCAGCATTTTTCGTCATTTTTCGTCACCAGCATTTTTTCGTCACCAGCATTTTTCGTCATTTTTCGTCACCAGCATTTTTCGTCATTTTTCGTCACCAGCATTTTTTCACCAGCATTTTTTCGTCACCAGCGTTTTTCGTCATTTTTCGTCACCAGCATTTTTTCGTCACCAGCATTTTTCGTCATTTTTCGTCACCAGCATTTTTCGTCATTTTTCGTCACCAGCATTTTTCGTCATTTTTTGTCACCAGCATTTTTTCGTCCAGCGTTTTTCGTCATTTTTCGTCACCAGCATTTTTTCGTCACCAGCATTTTTCGTCATTTTTCGTCACCAGCATTTTTTCAGTCCAGAGCTCGATGAATGTTAGGGACGAAAAAAAAAGTCACTAAAAAGTACTACCAATCAACTCTAAATTGCCTGAAACGTACTCCTAACAGGTTTTTGGGGGGACGATTTTCCAAAACTTTAGTTTCGGCAAAACGTTTCGGTAAAAAGAAAATTTACTAAGTCCAGAGCTCGATGAATGTTAGGGACGGGAACCTGCATTTTTCGTCATTTTTTCACCAGCATTTTTTCGTCACCAGCATTTTTCGTCATTTTTCGTCACCAGCATTTTTTCGTCACCAGCATTTTTCGTCACCAGCATTTTTCGTCACCAGCATTTTTTCGTCACCAGCATTTTTCGTCATTTTTCGTCACCAGCATTTTTTCGTCACCAGCATTTTTCGTCATTTTTCGTCACCAGCATGTTTCGTCATTTTTCGTCACCAGCATTTTTTCACCAGCATTTTTTCGTCACCAGCGTTTTTCGTCATTTTTCGTCACCAGCATTTTTTCGTCACCAGCATTTTTCGTCATTTTTCGTCACCAGCATTTTTCGTCATTTTTCGTCACCAGCATTTTTCGTCATTTTTCGTCACCAGCATTTTTTCGTCCAGCGTTTTTCGTCATTTTTCGTCACCAGCATTTTTTCGTCACCAGCATTTTTCGTCATTTTTCGTCACCAGCATTTTTTCGTCACCAGCATTTTTCGTCATTTTTCGTCACCAGCATTTTTTCGTCACCAGCATTTTTCGTCACCCGCATTTTTCGTCATTTTTCGTCACCAGCATTTTTTCGTCACCAGCATTTTTCGTCATTTTTCGTCACCAGCATTTTTTCGTCAGCAGCATTTTTCGTCACCAGCATTTTTCGTCACCAGCATTTTTCGTCACCAGCATTTTTTCGTCACCAGCATTTATCGTCATTTTTTGTCACCATCATTTTTCGTCACCAGCATTTTTTCGTCACCAGCATTTTTTAGTCATTTTTCGTCACCAGCATTTTTTCGTCACCAGCATTTTTCGTCACCAGCAATTTTCGTCATTTTTCGTCACCAGCATTTTTTCGTCACCAGCATTTTTCGTCATTTTTCGTCACCAGCATTTTTCGTCACCAGCATTTTTTCGTCACCAGCATTTTTCGTCATTTTTCGTCACCAGCATTTTTTCGTCACCAGCATTTTTCGTCATTTTTTGTCACCAGCATTTTTCGTCATTTTTTGTCACCAGCATTTTTCGTCATTTTTCGTCACCAGCATTTTTTCGTCACCAGCATTTTTCGTCATTTTTCGTCACCAGCATTTTTTCGTCACCATCATTTTTCGTCACCAGCATTTTTTCATCACCAGCATTTATCGTCATTTTTCGTCACCAGCATTTTTCGTCACCAGCATTTTTTCGTCACCAGCATTTTTTCGTCAGTTTTCGTCACCAGCATTTTTTCGTCACCAGCATTTTTCGTCACCAGCATTTTTCGTCACCAGCATTTTTCGTCATTTTTCGTCACCAGCATTTTTTCGTCACCAGCATTTTTCGTCATTTTTCGTCACCAGCATTTTTCGTCACCAGCATTTTTTCGTCACCAGCATTTTTCGTCATTTTTCGTCACCAGCATTTTTTCGTCACCAGCATTTTTTTTCATTTTTTGTCACCAGCATTTTTCGTCATTTTTTGTCACCAGCACATTTCGTCATTTTTCGTCACCAGCATTTTTTCGTCACCAGCATTTTTCGTCACCAGCATTTTTTCGTCACCAGCATTTTTCGTCACCAGCATTTTTCGTCATTTTTCGTCACTAGCATTTTTTCGTCACCAGCATTTTTCGTCATTTTCCGATACCAGCATTTTTTCGTCACCAACATTTTTCGTCATTTTTCGTCACCAGCATTTTTTGTCATTTTTCATCACCAGCATTTTTCGTCATTTTTCGTCACCAGCATTTTTTCTTCACCAGCATATTTCGTCATTTTTCGTCACCAGCATTTTTTCGTCACCAGCATTTTTCGTCACCAGCATTTTTCGTCACCAGCATTTTTTCGTCACCAGCATTTTTCGTCATTTTTCGTCACCAGCATTTTTTCGTCATTTTTCGTCACCAGCATTTTTCGTCATTTTTATGTCACCAGCATTTTTTCGTCACCAGCATTTTCCGTCATCAGCATTTTTCGTCATTTTTCGTCACCAGCATTTTCCGTCATTTTTCGTCACCAGCATTTTTTCGTCACCAGCATTTTTCGTCATTTTTCGTCACCAGCATTTTTCGTCATTTTTCGTCACCAGCATTTTTCGTCATTTTTCGTCACCAGCATTTTTCGTCATTTTTCGTCACCAGCATTTTTTCGTCACCAGCATTTTTCGTCATTTTTCGTCACCAGCATTTTTCGTCACCAGCATTTTTCGTCACCAGCATTTTTCGTCATTTTTCGTCACCAGCATTTTTCGTCATTTTTCGTCACCAGCATTTTTTCGTCACCAGCATTTTCCGTCATCAGCATTTTTCGTCATTTTTCGTCACCAGCATTTTCCGTCATTTTTCGTCACCAGCATTTTTTCGTCACCAGCATTTTTCGTCATTTTTCGTCACCAGCATTTTTCGTCATTTTTCGTCACCAGCATTTTTTCACCAGCATCTTTTCGTCACCAGCATTTTTCGTCACCATTATTTTTTCGTCACCAGCATTTTTCGTCATTTTTCGTCACCAGCATTTTTTCGTCACCAGCATTTTTCGTCATTTTTCGTCACCAGCATTTTTTCGTCACCAGCATTTTTCGTCACCCGCATTTTTCGTCATTTTTCGTCACCAGCATTTTTTCGTCACCAGCATTTTTCGTCATTTTTCGTCACCAGCATTTTTGGTCATTTTTCGTCACCAGCATTTTTCGTCACCAGCATTTTTGCTCTTTTTTCGTCACCAGCATTTTTTCGTCACCAGCATTTTTCGTCATTTTTCGTCACCAGCATTTTTTCGTCACCAGCATTTTTCCAGCATTTTTCGTTTTTACCGAAACTTTCGTTTCGGTAAAAAGAAAATCGTTTCGGTAAAAAGAAAATCGTTTCGGTAAAAAGAAAATGTATTAAGTCCAGAGCTCGATGAATGTTAGGGACGGAAAAAAAAGTCACTACAAAGTACTAACATTCAACTCTTTTTTTTCGTCACCAGCATTTTTTCATCACCAGCATTTATCGTCATTTTTCGTCACCAGCATTTTTCGTCACCAGCATTTTTTCGTCACCAGCATTTTTTAGTCATTTTTCGTCACCAGCATTTTTTCGTCACCAGCATTTTTCGTCACCAGCATTTTTCGTCACCAGCATTTTTCGTCATTTTTCGTCACCAGCATTTTTTCGTCACCAGCATTTTTCGTCATTTTTCGTCACCAGCATTTTTCGTCACCAGCATTTTTTCGTCACCAGCATTTTTCGTCATTTTTCGTCACCAGCATTTTTTCGTCACCAGCATTTTTTGTCATTTTTTGTCACCAGCATTTTTCGTCATTTTTTGTCACCAGCACATTTCGTCATTTTTCGTCACCAGCATTTTTTCGTCACCAGCATTTTTCGTCATTTTTCGTCACCAGCATTTTTTCGTCACCAGCATTTTTCGTCACCAGCATTTTTCGTCATTTTTCGTCACCAGCATTTTTTCGTCACCAGCATTTTTCGTCATTTTCCGTCACCAGCATTTTTTCGTCACCAACATTTTTCGTCATTTTTCGTCACCAGCATTTTTTGTCATTTTTCGTCACCAGCATTTTTCGTCATTTTTCGTCACCAGCATTTTTTCGTCACCAGCATTTTTCGTCACCAGCATTTTTCGTCATTTTTCGTCACCAGCATTTTTTCGTCATTTTTCGTCACCAGCATTTTTCGTCATTTTTCGTCACCAGCATTTTTTCGTCACCAGCATTTTCCGTCATCAGCATTTTTCGTCATTTTTCGTCACCAGCATTTTCCGTCATTTTTCGTCACCAGCATTTTTTCGTCACCAGCATTTTTCGTCATTTTTCGTCACCAGCATTTTTCGTCATTTTTCGTCACCAGCATTTTTCGTCATTTTTCGTCACCAGCATTTTTTAGGCACCAGCATTTTTCGTCATTTTTCGTCACCAGCATTTTTCGTCACCAGCATTTTTCGTCATTTTTCGTCACCAGCATTTTTCGTCATTTTTCGTCACCAGCATTTTTTCGTCACCAGCATTTTCCGTCATCAGCATTTTTCGTCATTTTTCGTCACCAGCATTTTCCGTCATTTTTCGTCACCAGCATTTTTTCGTCACCAGCATTTTTCGTCATTTTTCGTCACCAGCATTTTTTCGTCAAAAAAATGTTTTCCCCAAAAACATGTTAGGAGTACGTTTCAGGCAATTGGTAGTGACACAATGGTGAAAAAAAAAAGTACTAAGTCCAGTGCTCGATGAATGTTAGGGACCAAAAAAAGTCACTACAAAGTACTACCAATCAACTCTAAATTGCCTGAAACGTACTCCTAAGAGGTTTTTGGGGGGAAGATTTTGGTCTCCACACTTGGTGATTTTTTTGGTCCCTAACATTCATCGAGCTCTGGACTTAGTAATTTTTTTTCTGTTTCGGTCAAAATCGTCCCCCCAAAAACCTGTTAGGAGTACGCTCTGTCATTTTTTTTCCGTTTCGGTAGTGACACAATGGTGTCACTACCGAAACGAAAAAAAAATTGTTCCCCCAAAAACATGTTAGGAGTACGTTTCAGGCAATTGGTAGTGACACAATGGTGAAAAAAAAAATGTACTAAGTCCAGAGCTCGATGAATGTTAGGGACAAAAAAAAAAAGTCACTACAAAGTACTACCAATCAACTCTAAATTGCCTGAAACGTACTCCTAACAGGTTTTTGGGGGGACGATTTTCCAAAACTTTCGTTTCGGCAAACGTTTCGGGAAAAAGAAAATTTACCTAGTCCAGAGCTCGATGAATGTTAGGGACGTAAAAAAAAGTCACTAAAAAGTACTAACATTCAACTCAAATTTTTTAAATTTACCGAAACTTTCGTTTCGGTAAAAAGAAAATCGTTTCGGTAAAAAGAAAATGTATTAAGTCCAGAGCTCGATGAATGTTAGGGACGGAAAAAAAAGTCACTACAAAGTACTAACATTCAACTATTTTTTTTCGTCACCAGCATTTTTTCGTCACCAGCATTTTTTGTCATTTTTCGTCATTTTTCGTCACCAGCATTTTTTCGTCATTTTTTGTCACCAGCATTTTTCGGCATTTTTCGTCACCAGCTTTTTTCGTCATTTTTCGTCACCAGCATTTTTTCGTCACCAGCATTTTTTGTCATTTTTCGTCACCAGCATTTTTCGTCATTTTCCGTCACCAGCATTTTTTCGTCACCAACATTTTTCGTCATTTTTCGTCACCAGCATTTTTTGTCATTTTTCGTCACCAGCATTTTTCGTCATTTTTCGTCACCAGCATTTTTTCGTCACCAGCATTTTTCGTCACCAGCATTTTTCGTCATTTTTCGTCACCAGCATTTTTTCGTCATTTTTCGTCACCAGCATTTTTCGTCATTTTTCGTCACCAGCATTTTTTCGTCACCAGCATTTTCCGTCATCAGCATTTTTCGTCATTTTTCGTCACCAGCATTTTCCGTCATTTTTCGTCACCAGCATTTTTTCGTCACCAGCATTTTTCGTCATTTTTCGTCACCAGCATTTTTCGTCATTTTTCGTCACCAGCATTTTTCGTCATTTTTCGTCACCAGCATTTTTTAGTCACCAGCATTTTTCGTCATTTTTCGTCACCAGCATTTTCCGTCATTTTTCGTCACCAGCATTTTTTCGTCACCAGCATTTTTCGTCATTTTTCGTCACCAGCATTTTTCGTCATTTTTCGTCACCAGCATTTTTCGTCATTTTTCGTCACCAGCATTTTTCGTCATTTTTCGTCACCAGCATTTTTTCGTCACCAGCATTTTTCGTCATTTTTCGTCACCAGCATTTTTCGTCACCAGCATTTTTCGTCACCAGCATTTTTCGTCATTTTTCGTCACCAGCATTTTTCGTCATTTTTCGTCACCAGCATTTTTTCGTCACCAGCATTTTCCGTCATCAGCATTTTTCGTCATTTTTCGTCACCAGCATTTTCCGTCATTTTTCGTCACCAGCATTTTTTCGTCACCAGCATTTTTCGTCATTTTTCGTCACCAGCATTTTTCGTCATTTTTCGTCACCAGCATTTTTTCACCAGCATCTTTTCGTCACCAGCATTTTTCGTCACCATTATTTTTTCGTCACCAGCATTTTTCGTCATTTTTCGTCACCAGCATTTTTTCGTCACCAGCATTTTTCGTCATTTTTCGTCACCAGCATTTTTTCGTCACCAGCATTTTTCGTCACCCGCATTTTTCGTCATTTTTCGTCACCAGCATTTTTTCGTCACCAGCATTTTTCGTCATTTTTCGTCACCAGCATTTTTGGTCATTTTTCGTCACCAGCATTTTTCGTCACCAGCATTTTTGCTCTTTTTTCGTCACCAGCATTTTTTCGTCACCAGCATTTTTCGTCATTTTTCGTCACCAGCATTTTTTCGTCACCAGCATTTTTCCAGCATTTTTCGTTTTTACCGAAACTTTCGTTTCGGTAAAAAGAAAATCGTTTCGGTAAAAAGAAAATCGTTTCGGTAAAAAGAAAATGTATTAAGTCCAGAGCTCGATGAATGTTAGGGACGGAAAAAAAAGTCACTACAAAGTACTAACATTCAACTCTTTTTTTTCGTCACCAGCATTTTTTCATCACCAGCATTTATCGTCATTTTTCGTCACCAGCATTTTTTCGTCACCAGCGTTTTTCGTCATTTTTCGTCACCAGCATTTTTTCGTCACCAGCATTTTTCGTCATTTTTCGTCACCAGCATTTTTCGTCATTTTTCGTCACCAGCATTTTTCGTCATTTTTCGTCACCAGCATTTTTTCGTCCAGCGTTTTTCGTCATTTTTCGTCACCAGCATTTTTTCGTCACCAGCATTTTTCGTCATTTTTCGTCACCAGCATTTTTTCGTCACCAGCATTTTTCGTCATTTTTCGTCACCAGCATTTTTTCGTCACCAGCATTTTTCGTCACCCGCATTTTTCGTCATTTTTCGTCACCAGCATTTTTTCGTCACCAGCATTTTTCGTCATTTTTCGTCACCAGCATTTTTTCGTCAGCAGCATTTTTCGTCACCAGCATTTTTCGTCACCAGCATTTTTCGTCACCAGCATTTTTTCGTCACCAGCATTTATCGTCATTTTTTGTCACCATCATTTTTCGTCACCAGCATTTTTTCGTCACCAGCATTTTTTAGTCATTTTTCGTCACCAGCATTTTTTCGTCACCAGCATTTTTCGTCACCAGCATTTTTCGTCATTTTTCGTCACCAGCATTTTTTCGTCACCAGCATTTTTCGTCATTTTTCGTCACCAGCATTTTTCGTCACCAGCATTTTTTCGTCACCAGCATTTTTCGTCATTTTTCGTCACCAGCATTTTTTCGTCACCAGCATTTTTCGTCATTTTTTGTCACCAGCATTTTTCGTCATTTTTTGTCACCAGCATTTTTCGTCATTTTTCGTCACCAGCATTTTTTCGTCACCAGCATTTTTCGTCATTTTTCGTCACCAGCATTTTTTCGTCACCATCATTTTTCGTCACCAGCATTTTTTCATCACCAGCATTTATCGTCATTTTTCGTCACCAGCATTTTTCGTCACCAGCATTTTTTCGTCACCAGCATTTTTTCGTCAGTTTTCGTCACCAGCATTTTTTCGTCACCAGCATTTTTCGTCACCAGCATTTTTCGTCACCAGCATTTTTCGTCATTTTTCGTCACCAGCATTTTTTCGTCACCAGCATTTTTCGTCATTTTTCGTCACCAGCATTTTTCGTCACCAGCATTTTTTCGTCACCAGCATTTTTCGTCATTTTTCGTCACCAGCATTTTTTCGTCACCAGCATTTTTTTTCATTTTTTGTCACCAGCATTTTTCGTCATTTTTTGTCACCAGCACATTTCGTCATTTTTCGTCACCAGCATTTTTTCGTCACCAGCATTTTTCGTCATTTTTCGTCACCAGCATTTTTTCGTCACCAGCATTTTTCGTCACCAGCATTTTTCGTCATTTTTCGTCACTAGCATTTTTTCGTCACCAGCATTTTTCGTCATTTTCCGATACCAGCATTTTTTCGTCACCAACATTTTTCGTCATTTTTCGTCACCAGCATTTTTTGTCATTTTTCATCACCAGCATTTTTCGTCATTTTTCGTCACCAGCATTTTTTCTTCACCAGCATATTTCGTCATTTTTCGTCACCAGCATTTTTTCGTCACCAGCATTTTTCGTCACCAGCATTTTTCGTCACCAGCATTTTTTCGTCACCAGCATTTTTCGTCATTTTTCGTCACCAGCATTTTTTCGTCATTTTTCGTCACCAGCATTTTTCGTCATTTTTCGTCACCAGCATTTTTTCGTCACCAGCATTTTCCGTCATCAGCATTTTTCGTCATTTTTCGTCACCAGCATTTTCCGTCATTTTTCGTCACCAGCATTTTTTCGTCACCAGCATTTTTCGTCATTTTTCGTCACCAGCATTTTTCGTCATTTTTCGTCACCAGCATTTTTCGTCATTTTTCGTCACCAGCATTTTTCGTCATTTTTCGTCACCAGCATTTTTTCGTCACCAGCATTTTTCGTCATTTTTCGTCACCAGCATTTTTCGTCACCAGCATTTTTCGTCACCAGCATTTTTCGTCATTTTTCGTCACCAGCATTTTTCGTCATTTTTCGTCACCAGCATTTTTTCGTCACCAGCATTTTCCGTCATCAGCATTTTTCGTCATTTTTCGTCACCAGCATTTTCCGTCATTTTTCGTCACCAGCATTTTTTCGTCACCAGCATTTTTCGTCATTTTTCGTCACCAGCATTTTTCGTCATTTTTCGTCACCAGCATTTTTTCACCAGCATCTTTTCGTCACCAGCATTTTTCGTCACCATTATTTTTTCGTCACCAGCATTTTTCGTCATTTTTCGTCACCAGCATTTTTTCGTCACCAGCATTTTTCGTCATTTTTCGTCACCAGCATTTTTTCGTCACCAGCATTTTTCGTCACCCGCATTTTTCGTCATTTTTCGTCACCAGCATTTTTTCGTCACCAGCATTTTTCGTCATTTTTCGTCACCAGCATTTTTGGTCATTTTTCGTCACCAGCATTTTTCGTCACCAGCATTTTTGCTCTTTTTTCGTCACCAGCATTTTTTCGTCACCAGCATTTTTCGTCATTTTTCGTCACCAGCATTTTTTCGTCACCAGCATTTTTCCAGCATTTTTCGTTTTTACCGAAACTTTCGTTTCGGTAAAAAGAAAATCGTTTCGGTAAAAAGAAAATCGTTTCGGTAAAAAGAAAATGTATTAAGTCCAGAGCTCGATGAATGTTAGGGACGGAAAAAAAAGTCACTACAAAGTACTAACATTCAACTCTTTTTTTTCGTCACCAGCATTTTTTCATCACCAGCATTTATCGTCATTTTTCGTCACCAGCATTTTTCGTCACCAGCATTTTTTCGTCACCAGCATTTTTTAGTCATTTTTCGTCACCAGCATTTTTTCGTCACCAGCATTTTTCGTCACCAGCATTTTTCGTCACCAGCATTTTTCGTCATTTTTCGTCACCAGCATTTTTTCGTCACCAGCATTTTTCGTCATTTTTCGTCACCAGCATTTTTCGTCACCAGCATTTTTTCGTCACCAGCATTTTTCGTCATTTTTCGTCACCAGCATTTTTTCGTCACCAGCATTTTTTGTCATTTTTTGTCACCAGCATTTTTCGTCATTTTTTGTCACCAGCACATTTCGTCATTTTTCGTCACCAGCATTTTTTCGTCACCAGCATTTTTCGTCATTTTTCGTCACCAGCATTTTTTCGTCACCAGCATTTTTCGTCACCAGCATTTTTCGTCATTTTTCGTCACCAGCATTTTTTCGTCACCAGCATTTTTCGTCATTTTCCGTCACCAGCATTTTTTCGTCACCAACATTTTTCGTCATTTTTCGTCACCAGCATTTTTTGTCATTTTTCGTCACCAGCATTTTTCGTCATTTTTCGTCACCAGCATTTTTTCGTCACCAGCATTTTTCGTCACCAGCATTTTTCGTCATTTTTCGTCACCAGCATTTTTTCGTCATTTTTCGTCACCAGCATTTTTCGTCATTTTTCGTCACCAGCATTTTTTCGTCACCAGCATTTTCCGTCATCAGCATTCTTCGTCATTTTTCGTCACCAGCATTTTCCGTCATTTTTCGTCACCAGCATTTTTTCGTCACCAGCATTTTTCGTCATTTTTCGTCACCAGCATTTTTCGTCATTTTTCGTCACCAGCATTTTTCGTCATTTTTCGTCACCAGCATTTTTTAGTCACCAGCATTTTTCGTCATTTTTCGTCACCAGCATTTTTCGTCACCAGCATTTTTCGTCACCAGCATTTTTCGTCATTTTTCGTCACCAGCATTTTTCGTCATTTTTCGTCACCAGCATTTTTTCGTCACCAGCATTTTCCGTCATCAGCATTTTTCGTCATTTTTCGTCACCAGCATTTTCCGTCATTTTTCGTCACCAGCATTTTTTCGTCACCAGCATTTTTCGTCATTTTTCGTCACCAGCATTTTTCGTCATTTTTCGTCACCAGCATTTTTTCACCAGCATTTTTTCGTCACCAGCATTTTTCGTCACCATTATTTTTTCGTCACCAGCATTTTTCGTCATTTTTCGTCACCATCATTTTTCGTCATTTTTCGTCACCAGCATTTTTCGTCATTTTTCGTCACCAGCATTTTTCGTCACCAGCATTTTTCGTCATTTTTCGTCACCAGCATTTTTTCGTCACCAGCATTTTTCGTCATTTTTCGTCACCAGCATTTTTTCGTCAAAAAAATGTTTCCCCAAAAACATGTTAGGAGTACGTTTCAGGCAATTGGTAGTGACACAATGGTGAAAAAAAAAAGTACTAAGTCCAGTGCTCGATGAATGTTAGGGACCAAAAAAAAAGTCACTACAAAGTACTACCAATCAACTCTAAATTGCCTGAAACGTACTCCTAAGAGGTTTTTGGGGGGAAGATTTTGGTCTCCACACTTGGTGATTTTTTTGGTCCCTAACATTCATCGAGCTCTGGACTTAGTAATTTTTTTTCTGTTTCGGTCAAAATCGTCCCCCCAAAAACCTGTTAGGAGTACGCTCTGTCATTTTTTTTCCGTTTCGGTAGTGACACAATGGTGTCACTACCGAAACGAAAAAAAAATTGTTCCCCCAAAAACATGTTAGGAGTACGTTTCAGGCAATTGGTAGTGACACAATGGTGAAAAAAAAAATGTACTAAGTCCAGAGCTCGATGAATGTTAGGGACAAAAAAAAAAAGTCACTACAAAGTACTACCAATCAACTCTAAATTGCCTGAAACGTACTCCTAACAGGTTTTTGGGGGGACGATTTTCCAAAACTTTCGTTTCGGCAAACGTTTCGGGAAAAAGAAAATTTACCTAGTCCAGAGCTCGATGAATGTTAGGGACGTAAAAAAAAGTCACTAAAAAGTACTAACATTCAACTCAAATTTTTTAAATTTACCGAAACTTTCGTTTCGGTAAAAAGAAAATCGTTTCGGTAAAAAGAAAATGTATTAAGTCCAGAGCTCGATGAATGTTAGGGACGGAAAAAAAAGTCACTACAAAGTACTAACATTCAACTATTTTTTTTCGTCACCAGCATTTTTTCGTCACCAGCATTTTTTGTCATTTTTCGTCATTTTTCGTCACCAGCATTTTTTCGTCATTTTTTGTCACCAGCATTTTTCGGCATTTTTCGTCACCAGCTTTTTTCGTCATTTTTCGTCACCAGCATTTTTTCGTCACCAGCATTTTTTGTCATTTTTCGTCACCAGCATTTTTCGTCATTTTCCGTCACCAGCATTTTTTCGTCACCAACATTTTTCGTCATTTTTCGTCACCAGCATTTTTTGTCATTTTTCGTCACCAGCATTTTTCGTCATTTTTCGTCACCAGCATTTTTTCGTCACCAGCATTTTTCGTCACCAGCATTTTTCGTCATTTTTCGTCACCAGCATTTTTTCGTCATTTTTCGTCACCAGCATTTTTCGTCATTTTTCGTCACCAGCATTTTTTCGTCACCAGCATTTTCCGTCATCAGCATTTTTCGTCATTTTTCGTCACCAGCATTTTCCGTCATTTTTCGTCACCAGCATTTTTTCGTCACCAGCATTTTTCGTCATTTTTCGTCACCAGCATTTTTCGTCATTTTTCGTCACCAGCATTTTTCGTCATTTTTCGTCACCAGCACTTTTCGTCATTTTTCGTCACCAGCATTTTTTCGTCACCAGCATTTTTCGTCATTTTTCGTCACCAGCATTTTTCGTCACCAGCATTTTTCGTCATTTTTCGTCACCAGCATTTTTCGTCATTTTTCGTCACCAGCATTTTTTCGTCACCAGCATTTTCCGTCATCAGCATTTTTCGTCATTTTTCGTCACCAGCATTTTCCGTCATTTTTCGTCACCAGCATTTTTTCGTCACCAGCATTTTTCGTCATTTTTCGTCACCAGCATTTTTCGTCATTTTTCGTCACCAGCATTTTTTCACCAGCATTTTTTCGTCACCAGCATTTTTCGTCACCATTATTTTTTCGTCACCAGCATTTTTCGTCATTTTTCGTCACCAGCATTTTTTCGTCACCAGCATTTTTCGTCATTTTTCGTCACCAGCATTTTTTCGTCACCAGCATTTTTCGTCACCCGCATTTTTCGTCACCAGCATTTTTTCGTCACCAGCATTTTTCGTCATTTTTCGTCACCAGCATTTTTGGTCATTTTTCGTCACCAGCATTTTTCGTCACCAGCATTTTTGCTCATTTTTCGTCACCAGCATTTTTTCGTCACCAGCATTTTTCGTCATTTTTCGTCACCAGCATTTTTTCGTCACCAGCATTTTTCCAGCATTTTTCGTTTTTACCGAAACTTTCGTTTCGGTAAAAAGAAAATCGTTTCGGTAAAAAGAAAATCGTTTCGGTAAAAAGAAAATGTATTAAGTCCAGAGCTCGATGAATGTTAGGGACGGAAAAAAAAGTCACTACAAAGTACTAACATTCAACTCTTTTTTTTCGTCACCAGCATTTTTTCATCACCAGCATATTTCGTCATTTTTCGTCACCAGCATTTTTTCGTCACCAGCATTTTTCGTCACCAGCATTTTTTCTTCACCAGCATATTTCGTCATTTTTCGTCACCAGCATTTTTTCGTCACCAGCATTTTTCGTCACCAGCATTTTTCGTCACCAGCATTTTTCGTCATTTTTCGTCACCAGCATTTTTTCGTCACCAGCATTTTTCGTCACCAGCATTTTTTCGTCACCAGCATTTTTCGTCACCAGCATTTTTCGTCACCAGCATTTTTTCGTCACCAGCATTTTTCGTCACCAGCATTTTTCGTCACCAGCATTTTTTCGTCACCAGCATTTTTTCGTCACCAGCATTTTTCGTCATTTTTCGTCACCAGCATTTTTCGTCATTTTTTTTTCGTCATTTTTTCACCATTGTGTCACTACCAATTGCCTGAAACGTACTCCTAACATATTTTTTTTTCGTCACCAGCATTTTTCGTCATTTTTCGTCACCAGCATTTTTTCGTCACCAGCATTTTTCGTCATTTTTCGTCACCAGCATTTTTCGTCATTTTTCGTCACCAGCATTTTCCGTCATTTTTCGTCACCAGCATTTTCTCGTCACCAGCATTTTTCGTCATTTTTCGTCACCAGCATTTTTCGTCACCAGCATTTTTCGTCATTTTTCGTCACCAGCATTTTTTCGTCACCAGCATTTTTCGTCATTTTTCGTCACCAGCATTTTTCGTCATTTTTCGTCACCAGCATTTTTTCGTCACCAGCATTTTTCGTCATTTTTCGTCACCAGCATTTTTCGTCATTTTTCGTCACCAGCATTTTTTCGTCACCAGCATTTTTCGTCAACAGCATTTTTCGTCACCAGCATTTTGTCGTCACCAGCATTTTTCGTCATTTTTCGTCACCAGCATTTTTCGTCATTTTTCGTCACCAGCATTTTTCGTCATTTTTCGTCATTTTTCGTCATTTTTCGTCACCAGCATTGTTCGTCATTTTTCGTCACCAGCATTTTTTCGTCACCAGCATTTTCCGTCATTTTTCGTCACCAGCATTTTTCGTCATTTTTCGTCACCAGCATTTTTCGTCACCAGCATTTTTCGTCATTTTTCGTCACCAGCATTTTTCGTCATTTTTCGTCACCAGCATTTTTAGGCATTTTTCGTCACCTGCATTTTTCGTCATTTTTCGTCACCAGCATTTTTTCGTCACCAGCATTTTTCGTCATTTTTCGTCACCAGCATTTTTTCGTCACCAGCATTTTTCGTCATTTTTCGTCACCAGCATTTTCTCGTCACCAGCATTTTTCGTCATTTTTCGTCACCAGCATTTTTCGTCATTTTTCGTCACCAGCATTTTTCGTCATTTTTTGTCACCAGCATTTTTTCGTCACCAGCATTTTTCGTCATTTTTCGTCACCAGCATTTTTCGTCATTTTTCGTCACCAGCATTTTTTCGTCACCAGCATTTTTCGTCATTTTTCGTCACCAGCATTTTTCGTCATTTTTCGTCACCAGCATTTTTTCGTCACCAGCATTTTTCGTCAACAGCATTTTTCGTCATTTTTCGTCACCAGCATTTTGTCGTCACCAGCATTTTTCGTCATTTTTCGTCACCAGCATTTTTTGTCATTTTTCGTCACCAGCATTGTTCGTCATTTTTCGTCACCAGCATTTTTTCGTCACCAGCACCGTCATTTTTCGTCACCAGCATTTTTCGTCATTTTTCGTCACCAGCATATTTCGTCACCAGCATTTTTCGTCATTTTTCGTCACCAGCATTTTTCGTCATTTTTCGTCACCAGCATTTTTCGTCACCAGCATTTTTCGGCATTTTTTGTCACCTGCATTTTTCGTCATTTTTCGTCACCAGCATTTTTTCGTCGGCAGCATTTTTCGTCATTTTTCGTCACCAGCATTTTTTCGTCACCAGCATTTTTCGTCATTTTTCGTCATTTTTCGTCACCAGCATTTTTTCGTCACCAGCATTTTTCGTCATTTTTAGTCACCAGCATTTTTCGTCACCAGCATTTTTTCGTCACCAGCATTTTTCGTCACCAGCATTTTTCGTCACCAGCATTTTTTCGTCACCAGCATTTTTCCTCATTTTTCGTCACCAGCATTTTTCGTCACCAGCATTTTTCCTCATTTTTCGTCACCAGCATTTTTTCGTCACCAGCATTTTTCGTCACCAGCATTTTTTCGTCACCAGCTTTTTTCGTCATTTTTCGTCACCAGCATTTTTTCGTCACCAGCATTTTTTGTCATTTTTCGTCACCAGCATTTTTCGTCATTTTTCGTCACCAGCATTTTTCGTCATTTTTCGTCACCAGCATTTTTTCGTCACCAGCATTTTTCGTCATTTTTCGTCACCAGCATTTTTTGTCATTTTTCGTCACCAGCATTTTTTCGTCACCAGCATTTTTCGTCAACAGCATTTTTCGTCATTTTTCGTCACCAGCATTTTGTCGTCACCAGCATTTTTCGTCATTTTTCGTCACCAGCATTTTTCGTCATTTTTCGTCACCAGCATTGTTCGTCATTTTTCGTCACCAGCATTTTTTCGTCACCAGCATTTTCCGTCATTTTTCGTCACCAGCATTTTTCGTCATTTTTCGTCACCAGCATATTTCGTCACCAGCATTTTTCGTCATTTTTCGTCACCAGCATTTTTCGTAATTTTTTGTCACCAGCATTTTTCGTCACCTGCATTTTTCGTCATTTTTCGTCACCAGCATTTTTTCGTCACCAGCATTTTTCGTCATTTTTCGTCACCAGCATTTTTTCGTCACCAGCATTTTTTCGTCACCAGCATTTTTCGTCACCAGCATTTTTCGTCATTTTTCGTCACCAGCATTTTTTCGTCACCAGCATTTTTCCTCATTTTTCGTCACCAGCATTTTTCCTCATTTTTCGTCACCAGCATTTTTCGTCACCAGCATTTTTCGTCATTTTTCGTCACCAGCATTTTTTCGTCACCAGCACCGTCATTTTTCGTCACCAGCATATTTCGTCACCAGCATTTTTCGTCATTTTTCGTCACCAGCATTTTTCGTCATTTTTCGTCACCAGCATTTTTCGTCATTTTTCGTCACCAGCATTTTTTCGTCACCAGCATTTTTCGTCACCAGCATTTTTCGTCACCAGCATTTTTTCGTCACCAGCATTTTTCCTCATTTTTCGTCACCAGCATTTTTCGTCACCAGCATTTTTCGTCACCAGCATTTTTTGTCATTTTTCGTCACCAGCATTTTTCGTCATTTTTCGTCACCAGCATTTTTCGTCATTTTTCGTCACCAGCATTTTTCGTCATTTTTCGTCACCAGCATTTTTTCGTCACCAGCATTTTTCGTCACCAGCATTTTTCGTCACCAGCATTTTTTCGTCACCAGCATTTTTCCTCATTTTTCGTCACCAGCATTTTTCGTCACCAGCATTTTTCGTCACCAGCATTTTTTGTCATTTTTCGTCACCAGCATTTTTCGTCATTTTTCGTCACCAGCATTTTTCGTCATTTTTCGTCACCAGCATTTTTCGTCATTTTTCGTCACCAGCATTTTTTCGTCACCAGCATTTTTCGTCATTTTTCGTCACCAGCATTTTTCGTCATTTTTCGTCACCAGCATTTTTCGTCATTTTTTGTCACCAGCATTTTTTCGTCACCAGCATTTTGCGTCATTTTTCGTCACCAGCATTTTTCGTCATTTTTCGTCACCAGCATTTTTCGTCATTTTTCGTCACCAGCATTTTTTCGTCCAGCATTTTTTGTCATTTTTCGTCACCAGCATTTTTTCGTCACCAGCATTTTTCGTCAACAGCATTTTTCGTCATTTTTCGTCACCAGCATTTTGTCGTCACCAGCATTTTTCGTCATTTTTCGTCATTTTTCGTCACCAGCATTTTTCGTCATTTTTCGTCACCAGCATCGTTCGTCATTTTTCGTCACCAGCATTTTTTCGTCACCAGCATTTTCCGCCATTTTTCGTCACCAGCATTTTTCGTCATTTTTCGTCACCAGCATATTTCGTCACCAGCATTCTTCGTCATTTTTCGTCACCAGCATTTTTTCGTCATTTTTTGTCACCAGCATTTTTCGGCATTTTTCGTCACCTGCATTTTTCGTCATTTTTCGTCACCAGCATTTTTTCGTCACCAGCATTTTTCGTCATTTTTCGTCACCAGCATTTTTTCGTCACCAGCATTTTTCGTCATTTTTCGTCACCAGCATTTTTTCGTCACCAGCATTTTTTCGTCACCAGCATTTTTCGTCACCAGCATTTTTCGTCATTTTTCGTCACCAGCATTTTTTCGTCACCAGCATTTTTCCTCATTTTTCGTCACCAGCATTTTTCCTCATTTTTCGTCACCAGCATTTTTCGTCACCAGCATTTTTCGTCATTTTTCGTCACCAGCACTTTTCGTCACCAGCATTTTTCGTCATTTTTCGTCACCAGCATTTTTTCGTCACCTGCTTTTTTCGTCATTTTTCGTCACCAGCATTTTTTCGTCACCAGCATTTTTTGTCATTTTTCGTCACCAGCATTTTTCGTCATTTTTCGTCACCAGCATTTTTCGTCATTTTTCGTCACCAGCATTTTTTCGTCACCAGCATTTTTCGTCATTTTTCGTCACCAGCATTTTTCGTCATTTTTCGTCATTTTTCGTCACCAGCATTGTTCGTCATTTTTCGTCACCAGCATTTTTTCGTCACCAGCATTTTCCGTCATTTTTCGTCACCAGCATTTTTCGTCATTTTTCGTCACCAGCATTTTTCGTCACCAGCATTTTTCGTCATTTTTCGTCACCAGCATTTTTCGTCATTTTTCGTCACCAGCATTTTTAGGCATTTTTCGTCACCTGCATTTTTCGTCATTTTTCGTCACCAGCATTTTTTCGTCACCAGCATTTTTCGTCATTTTTCGTCACCAGCATTTTTTCGTCACCAGCATTTTTCGTCATTTTTCGTCACCAGCATTTTTTCGTCACCAGCATTTTTCGTCATTTTTCGTCACCAGCATTTTTCGTCATTTTTCGTCACCAGCATTTTTCGTCATTTTTCGTCACCAGCATTTTTTCGTCACCAGCATTTTTTGTCATTTTTCGTCACCAGCATTTTTCGTCATTTTTCGTCACCAGCATTTTTCGTCATTTTTCGTCACCAGCATTTTTTCGTCACCAGCATTTTTCGTCATTTTTCGTCACCAGCATTTTTCGTCATTTTTCGTCACCAGCATTTTTCGTCACCAGCATTTTTCGTCATTTTTCGTCACCAGCATTTTTTCGTCACCAGCATTTTTCGTCTTTTTTCGTCACCAGCATTTCTTCGTCAAAAAAATATTTTCCCCAAAAACATGTTAGGAGTACGTTTCAGGCAATTGGTAGTGACACAATGGTGAAAAAAAAAAGTACTAAGTCCAGTGCTCGATGAATGTTAGGGACCAAAAAAAAAGTCACTACAAAGTACTACCAATCAACTCTAAATTGCCTGAAACGTACTCCTAAGAGGTTTTTGGGGGGAAGATTTTGGTCTCCACACTTGGTGATTTTTTTGGTCCCTAACATTCATCGAGCTCTGGACTTAGTAATTTTTTTTCTGTTTCGGTCAAAATCGTCCCCCCAAAAACCTGTTAGGAGTACGCTCTGTCATTTTTTTTCCGTTTCGGTAGTGACACAATGGTGTCACTACCGAAACGAAAAAAAAATTGTTCCCCCAAAAACATGTTAGGAGTACGTTTCAGGCAATTGGTAGTGACACAATGGTGAAAAAAAAAATGTACTAAGTCCAGAGCTCGATGAATGTTAGGGACCAAAAAAAAAAGTCACTACAAAGTACTACCAATCAACTCTAAATTGCCTGAAACGTACTCCTAACAGGTTTTTGGGGGGACGATTTTCCAAAACTTTCATTTCGGCAAACGTTTCGGGAAAAAGAAAATTTACCTAGTCCAGAGCTCGATGAATGTTAGGGACGAAAAAAAAAGTCACTAAAAAGTACTAACATTCAACTCTACATTTTTAAATTTACCGAAACTTTCGTTTCGGTAAAAAGAAAATCGTTTCGGTAAAAAGAAAATGTATTAAGTCCAGAGCTCGATGAATGTTAGGGACGGAAAAAAAAGTCACTACAAAGTACTAACATTCAACTATTTTTTTTCGTCACCAGCATTTTTTCGTCACCAGCATTTTTTGTCATTTTTCGTCATTTTTCGTCACCAGCATTTTTTCTTCACCAGCATATTTCGTAATTTTTCGTCACCAGCATTTTTTCGTCACCAGCATTTTTCGTCACCAGCATTTTTCGTCACCAGCATTTTTCGTCATTTTTCGTCACCAGCATTTTTTCGTCACCAGCATTTTTCGTCACCAGCATTTTTTCGTCACCAGCATTTTTCGTCACCAGCATTTTTCGTCACCAGCATTTTTTCGTCACCAGCATTTTTCGTCACCAGCATTTTTCGTCACCAGCATTTTTTCGTCACCAGCATTTTTTCGTCACCAGCATTTTTCGTCATTTTTCGTCACCAGCATTTTTCGTCATTTTTTTTTCGTCATTTTTTCACCATTGTGTCACTACCAATTGCCTGAAACGTACTCCTAACATGTTTTTGGGGGAACAATTTTTTTTTCGTCACCAGCATTTTTCGTCATTTTTCGTCACCAGCATTTTTTCGTCACCAGCATTTTTCGTCATTTTTCGTCACCAGCATTTTTCGTCATTTTTCGTCACCAGCATTTTCCGTCATTTTTCGTCACCAGCATTTTCTCGTCACCAGCATTTTTCGTCATTTTTCGTCACCAGCATTTTTCGTCATTTTTCGTCACCAGCATTTTTCGTCATTTTTCGTCACCAGCATTTTTTCGTCACCAGCATTTTTCGTCATTTTTCGTCACCAGCATTTTTTCGTCACCAGCATTTTTCGTCAACAGCATTTTTCGTCATTTTTCGTCACCAGCATTTTGTCGTCACCAGCATTTTTCGTCATTTTTCGTCACCAGCATGTTTTGTCATTTTTCGTCACCAGCATTGTTCGTCATTTTTCGTCACCAGCATTTTTTCGTCACCAGCACCGTCATTTTTCGTCACCAGCATTTTTCGTCATTTTTCGTCACCAGCATTTTTCGTCACCAGCATTTTTCGTCATTTTTCGTCACCAGCATTTTTCGTCACCTGCATTTTTCGTCATTTTTCGTCACCAGCATTTTTTCGTCGCCAGCATTTTTCGTCATTTTTTGTCACCAGCATTTTTTCGTCACCAGCATTTTTCGTCATTTTTCGTCATTTTTCGTCACCAGCATTTTTTCGTCACCAGCATTTTTCGTCATTTTTAGTCACCAGCATTTTTTCGTCACCAGCATTTTTCGTCATTTTTCGTCATTTTTCGTCACCAGCATTTTTTCGTCACCAGCATTTTTCGTCACCAGCATTTTTTCGTCACCAGCATTTTTCGTCACCAGCATTTTTCGTCACCAGCATTTTTTCGTCACCAGCATTTTTCCTCATTTTTCGTCACCAGCATTTTTCCTCACCAGCATTTTTCGTCACCAGCATTTTTCGTCATTTTTCGTCACCATCATTTTTTCGTCACCAGCATTTTTCGTCACCAGCATTTTTTCGTCACCAGCTTTTTTCGTCATTTTTCGTCACCAGCTTTTTTCGTCATTTTTCGTCACCAGCATTTTTTCGTCACCAGCATTTTTTGTCATTTTTCGTCACCAGCATTTTTCGTCATTTTTCGTCACCAGCATTTTTCGTCATTTTTCGTCACCAGCATTTTTTCGTCACAAGCATTTTTCGTCATTTTTCGTCACCAGCATTTTTTGTCATTTTTCGTCACCAGCATTTTTTCGTCACCAGCATTTTTCGTCAACAGCATTTTTCGTCATTTTTCGTCACCAGCATTTTGTCGTCACCAGCATTTTTCGTCACCAGCATTTTTCGTCATTTTTCGTCACCAGCATTGTTCGTCATTTTTCGTCACCAGCATTTTTTCGTCACCAGCATTTTCCGTCATTTTTCGTCACCTGCATTTTTCGTCACCAGCATTTTTTCGTCACCAGCATTTTTCCTCATTTTTCGTCACCAGCATTTTTCCTCATTTTTCGTCACCAGCATTTTTCGTCACCAGCATTTTTCGTCACCAGCATTTTTCGTCACCAGCATTTTTCGTCATTTTTCGTCACCAGCATTTTTTCGTCACCAGCACCGTCATTTTTCGTCACCAGCATTTTTCGTCATTTTTCGTCACCAGCATATTTCGTCACCAGCATTTCTCGTCATTTTTCGTCACCAGCATTTTTCGTCATTTTTCGTCACCAGCTTTTTTTCGTCACCAGCATTTTTCGTCATTTTTCGTCATTTTTCGTCACCATCATTTTTCGTCACCAGCATTTTTTCGTCACCAGCATTTTTCGTCACCAGCATTTTTTCGTCACCAGCATTTTTCCTCATTTTTCGTCACCAGCATTTTTCGTCACCAGCATTTTTCGTCACCAGCATTTTTCGTCATTTTTCGTCACCAGCATTTTTTCGTCACCAGCATTTTTCGTCACCAGCATTTTTTCGTCACCAGCTTTTTTCGTCATTTTTCGTCACCAGCATTTTTTCGTCACCAGCATTTTTCGTCATTTTTCGTCACCAGCATTTTTCGTCATTTTTCGTCACCAGCATTTTTCGTCATTTTTTGTCACCAGCATTTTTTCGTCACCAGCATTTTTCGTCATTTTTCGTCACCAGCATTTTTCGTCATTTTTCGTCACCAGCATTTTTCGTCATTTTTTGTCACCAGCATTTTTTCGTCCAGCATTTTTTGTCATTTTTCGTCACCAGCATTTTTTCTTCACCAGCATTTTTCGTCAACAGCATTTTTCGTCATTTTTCGTCACCAGCATTTTGTCGTCACCAGCATTTTTCGTCATTTTTCGTCACCAGCATTTTTCGTCACCAGCATCGTTCGTCATTTTTCGTCACCAGCATTTTTTCGTCACCAGCATTTTCCGCCATTTTTCGTCACCAGCACTTTTCGTCATTTTTCGCCACCAGCATATTTCGTCACCAGCATTTTTCGTCATTTTTCGTCACCAGCATCTTTTCGTCATTTTTTGTCACCAGCATCTTTCGGCATTTTTCGTCACCTGCATTTTTCGTCATTTTTCGTCACCAGCATTTTTTCGTCACCAGCATTTTTCGTCATTTTTCGTCACCAGCATTTTTTCGTCACCAGCATTTTTTCGTCACCAGCATTTTTCGTCACCAGCATTTTTCGTCATTTTTCGTCACCAGCATTTTTTCGTCACCAGCATTTTTCCTCATTTTTCGTCACCAGCATTTTTCCTCATTTTTTGTCACCAGCATTTTTCGTCACCAGCATTTTTCGTCATTTTTCGTCACCAGCACTTTTTCGTCACCAGCATTTTTCGTCATTTTTCGTCACCAGCATTTTTTCGTCACCTGCTTTTTTCGTCATTTTTCGTTACAGCATTTTTTCGTCACCAGCATTTTTCGTCACCAGCATTTTTCGTCACCAGCATTTTTCGTCACCAGCATTTTTCGTCATTTTTCGTCACCAGCATTTTTTCGTCACCAGCATTTTTCGTCATTTTTCGTCACCAGCATTTTTCGTCATTTTTCGTCACCAGCATTTTTTCGTCACCAGCATTTTTCGTCAACAGCATTTTTCGTCATTTTTCGTCACCAGCATTTTGTCGTCACCAGCATTTTTCGTCATTTTTCGTCACCAGCATTTTTCGTCATTTTTCGTCACCAGCATTTTTTCGTCACCAGCATTTTTCGTCATTTTTCGTCACCAGCATTTTTCGTCATTTTTCGTCATTTTTCGTCACCAGCATTTTTCGTCATTTTTCGTCATTTTTCGTCACCAGCATTTTTAGGCATTTTTCGTCACCTGCATTTTTCGTCATTTTTCGTCACCAGCATTTTTTCGTCACCAGCATTTTTCGTCATTTTTCGTCACCAGCATTTTTTCGTCACCAGCATTTTTCGTCATTTTTCGTCACCAGTATTTTTTCGTCACCAGCATTTTTCGCCATTTTTCGTCACCAGCATTTTTCGTCATTTTTCGTCACCAGCATTTTTCGTCATTTTTCGTCACCAGCATTTTTTCGTCACCAGCATTTTTCGTCATTTTTCGTCACCAGCATTTTTCGTCATTTTTCGTCACCAGCATTTTTCGTCACCAGCATTTTTGCTCATTTTTCGTCACCAGCATTTTTCGTCATTTTTCGTCACCAGCATTTTTCGTCATTTTTCGTCACCAGCATTTTTTCGTCACCAGCATTTTTCGTCATTTTTCGTCAACAGCATTTTTCGTCATTTTTCGTCACCAGCATTTTTCGTCACCAGCATTTTTCGTCATTTTTTCGTCACCAGCATTTTCCGCCATTTTTCGTCACCAGCACTTTTCGTCATTTTTCGCCACCAGCATATTTCGTCACCAGCATTTTTCGTCATTTTTCGTCACCAGCATCTTTTCGTCATTTTTTGTCACCAGCATCTTTCGGCATTTTTCGTCACCTGCATTTTTCGTCATTTTTCGTCACCAGCATTTTTTCGTCACCAGCATTTTTCGTCATTTTTCGTCACCAGCATTTTTTCGTCACCAGCATTTTTTCGTCACCAGCATTTTTCGTCACCAGCATTTTTCGTCATTTTTCGTCACCAGCATTTTTTCGTCACCAGCATTTTTCCTCATTTTTCGTCACCAGCATTTTTCCTCATTTTTCGTCACCAGCATTTTTCGTCACCAGCATTTTTCGTCATTTTTCGTCACCAGCACTTTTTCGTCACCAGCATTTTTCGTCATTTTTCGTCACCAGCATTTTTTCGTCACCTGCTTTTTTCGTCATTTTTCGTTACAGCATTTTTTCGTCACCAGCATTTTTCGTCACCAGCATTTTTCGTCACCAGCATTTTTCGTCACCAGCATTTTTCGTCATTTTTCGTCACCAGCATTTTTTCGTCACCAGCATTTTTCGTCATTTTTCGTCACCAGCATTTTTCGTCATTTTTCGTCACCAGCATTTTTTCGTCACCAGCATTTTTCGTCAACAGCATTTTTCGTCATTTTTCGTCACCAGCATTTTGTCGTCACCAGCATTTTTCGTCATTTTTCGTCACCAGCATTTTTCGTCATTTTTCGTCACCAGCATTTTTTCGTCACCAGCATTTTTCGTCATTTTTCGTCACCAGCATTTTTCGTCATTTTTCGTCATTTTTCGTCACCAGCATTTTTCGTCATTTTTCGTCATTTTTCGTCACCAGCATTTTTAGGCATTTTTCGTCACCTGCATTTTTCGTCATTTTTCGTCACCAGCATTTTTTCGTCACCAGCATTTTTCGTCATTTTTCGTCACCAGCATTTTTTCGTCACCAGCATTTTTCGTCATTTTTCGTCACCAGTATTTTTTCGTCACCAGCATTTTTCGCCATTTTTCGTCACCAGCATTTTTCGTCATTTTTCGTCACCAGCATTTTTCGTCATTTTTCGTCACCAGCATTTTTTCGTCACCAGCATTTTTCGTCATTTTTCGTCACCAGCATTTTTCGTCATTTTTCGTCACCAGCATTTTTCGTCACCAGCATTTTTGCTCATTTTTCGTCACCAGCATTTTTCGTCATTTTTCGTCACCAGCATTTTTCGTCATTTTTCGTCACCAGCATTTTTTCGTCACCAGCATTTTTCGTCATTTTTCGTCAACAGCATTTTTCGTCATTTTTCGTCACCAGCATTTTTCGTCACCAGCATTTTTCGTCATTTTTCGTCACCAGCATTTTTTCGTCACCAGCATTTTTCGTCATTTTTCGTCACCAGCATTTTTTCGTCACCAGCATTTTTCGTCATTTTTCGTCACCAGCTTTTTTCCAGTCCAGAGCTCGATGAATGTTAGGGACGAAAAAAAAAGTCACTAAAAAGTACTACCAATCAACTCTAAATTGCCTTAAACGTACTCCTAACAGGTTTTTGGGGGGACGATTTTCCAAAACTTTCGTTTCGGCAAAACGTTTCGGTAAAAAGAAAATTTACATATACCAGAGCTCGATGAATGTTAGGGACCAAAAAAAAAGTCACAAAAAAGTCACTACCAATCAACTTTAAATTGCCTGAAACGTACTCCTAACATTAGTACTAAGCCCTAACGTTCATCGAGAATGTTAGGGACCAAAAAAAAAGTCACTACCAATCAACTTTAAATTGCCTGAAACGTACTCCTAACAGGTTTTTGGGGGAATTTTTTTATTTTTCGTTTCGGTAGTGCCACTACTGAAACGAAAAAAAATGTACTAAGTCCAGAGCTCGATGAATGTTAGGGACCAAAAAAAAAAGTCACTACCAATCAACTTTAAATTGCCTGAAACGTACTCCTAACAGGTTTTTGGGGGAACATTTTTTTTTCCGTTTCGGTAGTGTCACTACCGAAACGGAAGTCCAGAGCTCGATGAATGTTAGGGACCAAAAAAAAAGTCACAAAAAAGTCACTACCAATCAACTTTAAATTGCCTGAAACGTACTCCTAACAGGTTTTTGGGGGATTTTTTTTTTTTTCGTTTCGGTAGTGTCACTACCGAAACGGAAGTCCAGAGCTCGATGAATGTTAGGGACCAAAAAAAAAGTCACAAAAAAGTCACTACCAATCAACTTTAAATTGGCTGAAACGTACTCCTAACAGGTTTTTGGGGGGACGATTTTCCAAAACTTTCGTTTCGGCAAAACGTTTCGGTAAAAAGAAAATTTACATAGTCCAGAGCTCGATGAATGTTAGGGACGAAAAAAATGTCACTAAAAAGTACTACCAATCAACTCTAAATTGCCTGAAACGTACTCCTAACAGGTTTTTGGGGGAACAATTTTCTTTTTCGTTTCGGTAGTGTCACTACCGAAACGGAAAAAAATGTACTAAGTCCAGAGCTCGATGAATGTTAGGGACCAAAAAAAAAGTCACAAAAAAGTCACTACCAATCAACTTTAAATTGCCTGAAACGTACTCCTAACAGGTTTTTGGGGGAACATTTTTTTTCCCGTTTCGGTAGTGTCACTACCGAAACGAAAAAAAAATGTACTAAGTCCAGAGCTCGATGAATGTTAGGGACCAAAAAAAAAGTCACAAAAAAGTCACTACCAATCAACTTTAAATTGCCTGAAACGTACTCCTAACAGGTTTTTGGGGGAACGATTTTTTTTTCGTTTCGGTAGTGTCACTACCGAAACGGAAAAAAAAAATACTAAGTCCAGAGCTCGATGAATGTTAGGGACCAAAAAAAAAGTCACTACCAATCAACTTTAAATTGCCTGAAACGTACTCCTAACAGGTTTTTGGGGGAACATTTTTTTTTTCGTTTCGGTAGTGTCACTACCGAAACGGAAAAAAAATTACTAAGTCCAGAGCTCGATGAATGTTAGGGACCAAAAAAAAAAGTCACTACCAATCAACTTGAAATTGCCTGAAACGTACTCCTAACAGTTTTTTCGGGGGACGATTTTGGCCTCCACACTTAGTGATTTTTTCGGATTTAACTTTCGTTTCTGTAAAATAAATTTTACCGAAACGAAAATAACCAATCAACTCTAAATTGCCTGAAACGTACTCCTAACAGGTTTTTGGGGGGACGATTTTGGCCTCCACATTTAATGATTTTTTCGGATTTAACTTTCGTTTCGGTAGTGACAAACTTTCGTTTCGGTAGTGACACAATGGTGAAAAAATAAATTTACTAAGTCCAGAGCTCGATGAATGTTAGGGACCAAAAAAGTCACTACAAAGTACTACCAATCAACTCTACTGTAAATTGCCTGAAACGTACTCCTAACAGGTTTTTGTGGGGACGATTTTGGCCTCCACACTTAATGATTTTTTCGGATTTAACTTTCGTTTCGGTGGTGACCAACTTTCGTTTCGGTAGTTTGATTACAAAATGTAAGTTGTGTAAAAAATAATCTGACTATACTAAGTTGTTATTTGTTTGTTTAAGTCAGGCTATACTCTACTCAGAGTCATAAGTTTACAAAATGTACTAAAGTACAGTGAACGTCTGTGCGGTTTGTCTTCATCACTGAAAATAACGTACATGTAAACTGATATAAAACTGCTGTCATGTGCAGTTGAGGTGAAGAAACACAACCATTTCACTCCTAATAATTTGATTTGACATCCTGACTTGCTGCTGTAGCTGAGGCTTGAACCTGTTACCTGCGGCTCACTAGTCAGTGACTCTATCCATTCACCTACAGCTGTTTCCTTGGAATCTGTGGTTCTGAAACGTTTTGTTGTCAACCCCCCAAATTGACATGTATTTGGGCAGTGGACCCCAATGTGAAAAGATGTAGTGTCAGGCTCCCCCATGAAAAAGATTTATATTTATGCTGTAACACATTTTTTTTAAAAGTTATTTTTCTTGTTTGTTGTTCAAGTCAAAGCACCAGGAAGGCTGTACTTGTCAGCCATCTGTTAGCTCAATGGGTTGAGACGCAGTATACATGATCCAGAGGCCATGAGTTCAAATCCCATTGATGTCTTTCCTATGATTCTTTCCTTTGCAGACTGGCTTCCAGAAGATCAACTGAAAACTACCAGGAAGGCTGTACTTGTCAGCCATCTGTTAGCTCAATGGGTTGAGACGCAGTATTCATGATCCAGAGGCCATGAGTTCAAATCCCATTGATGTCTTTCCTATGATTCTTTCCTTTGCAGACTGGCTTCCAGAGGATCAACTGAAAACTACCAGGAAGGCTGTTCTTGTCAGCCATCTGTTAGCTCAATGGGTTGAGACGCAGTATTCATGATCCAGAGGCCATGAGTTCAAATCCCATTGATGTCTTTCCTATGATTCTTTCCTTTGCAGACTGGCTTCCAGAAGATCAACTGAAAACTACCAGGAAGGCTGTACTTGTCAGCCATCTGTTAGCTCAATGGATTGAGACGCAGTATACATGATCCAGAGGCCATGAGTTCAAATCCCACTGGTGTCTTTACTGTGATGCTTTCCTTTGCAGACTAACTTCTAGAAAAACAAGTTAAAACCACCAGGAAACCTGTAACTCTCAGCCAACAGCTTAGCTCAACTGGTAGAGCGTCTGTCCAATAACATGACTTGACCTGACTTGAGTGGGTTCGATTCCCACTCGAGTCAAGTGTCCCCGGTATCTTGGGGCAACGGATAAATTGACTGATATCCTTAGTGATGCTTCCCTTTGCAGACTAACTTCTAGAAAACAAGTTAAAATCACCAGGAAACCTGTAACTCTCAGCCAACAGCATAGCTCAACTGGTAGAGCGTCTGTCCAATAACATGACTTGACTTGACTTGAGTGGGTTCGATTCCCACTCGAGTCAAGTGTCCCCGGTAACTTGGGGCAACGGATAAATTGACTGATATCCTTATTGATGCTTCCCTTTGCAGACTAACTTCTAGAAAAACAAGTTAAAACCACCAGGAAACCTGTAACTCTCAGCCTACAGCATAGCTCAACTGGTAGAGCGTCTGTCCAATAACATGACTTGACTTGACTTGAGTGGGTGGGTTCGATTCCCACTCGAGTCAAGTGTCCCCGGTATCTTGGGGCAACGGATACATTGACTGATATCCTTAGTGATGCTTCCCTTTGCAGACTAAATTCTAGAAAACAAGTTAAAACCACCAGGAAATCTGTAACCCTCAGCCAACAGCATAGCTCGACTGGTAGAGCGTCTGTCCAATAACATGACTTGACTTGAGTGGGTTCGATTCCCACTCGAGTCAAGTGTCCCAGGTAACTTGGGGCAACGGATAAATTGACTGATATCCGTAGAATAACTTGTAGGAGTTTGCTGGTTCAAATCCAGTACAACCCAGGACCGAGCAGTCAATTTATCCGTTGCCCCAAGTTACCGGGGACACTTGCCTCGAGTGGGAATCGAACCCACTCAAGTCAAGTCAAGTCATGTTATTGGACAGACGCTCTACCAGTTGAGCTAAGCTGTTGGCTGAAAGTTACAGGTCTTTCCTATGATTCTTTCCTTTGCAGACTGGCTTCCAGAGGATCAACTGAAAACTACCAGGAAGGCTGTACTTGTCAGCCATCTGTTAGCTCAATGGGTTGAGACGCAGTATTCATGATCCAGAGGCCATGAGTTCAAATCCCATTGATGTCTTTCCTATGATTCTTTCCTTTGCAGACTGGCTTCCAGAAGATCAACTGAAAACTACCAGGAAGGCTGTACTTGTCAGCCATCTGTTAGCTCAATGGATTGAGACGCAGTATACATGATCCAGAGGCCATGAGTTCAAATCCCACTGGTGTCTTTACTTTGATGCTTTTCTTTGCAGACTAACTTCTAGAAAAACAAGTTAAAACCACCAGGAAACCTGTAACTCTCAGCCAACAGCTTAGCTCAACTGGTAGAGCGTCTGTCCAATAACATGACTTGACCTGACTTGAGTGGGTTCGATTCCCACTCGAGTCAAGTGTCCCCGGTATCTTGGGGCAACGGATAAATTGACTGATATCCTTAGTGATGCTTCCCTTTGCAGACTAACTTCTAGAAAACAAGTTAAAACCACCAGGAAACCTGTAACTCTCAGCCAACAGCATAGCTCAACTGGTAGAGCGTCTGTCCAATAACATGACTTGACTTGACTTGAGTGGGTTCGATTCCCACTCGAGTCAAGTGTCCCCGGTAACTTGGGGCAACGGATAAATTGACTGATATCCTTATTGATGCTTCCCTTTGCAGACTAACTTCTAGAAAAACAAGTTAAAACCACCAGGAAACCTGTAACTCTCAGCCTACAGCATAGCTCAACTGGTAGAGCGTCTGTCCAATAACATGACTTGACTTGACTTGAGTGGGTGGGTTCGATTCCCACTCGAGTCAAGTGTCCCCGGTATCTTGGGGCAACGGATACATTGACTGATATCCTTAGTGATGCTTCCCTTTGCAGACTAAATTCTAGAAAACAAGTTAAAACCACCAGGAAATCTGTAACCCTCAGCCAACAGCATAGCTCGACTGGTAGAGCGTCTGTCCAATAACATGACTTGACTTGAGTGGGTTCGATTCCCACTCGAGTCAAGTGTCCCAGGTAACTTGGGGCAACGGATAAATTGACTGATATCCGTAGAATAACTTGTAGGAGTTTGCTGGTTCAAATCCAGTACAACCCAGGACCGAACAGTCAATTTATCCGTTGCCCCAAGTTACCGGGGACACTTGCCTCGAGTGGGAATCGAACCCACTCAAGTCAAGTCAAGTCATGTTATTAGACAGACGCTCTACCAGTTGAGCTAAGCTGTTGGCTGAAAGTTACAGGTTTCCTGGTGGTTTTAACTTGTTTTTCTAGAAGTTAGTCTGCAAAGGGAAGCATCACTAAGGATATCAGTCAATTTATCCGTTGCCTCAAGTTACCGGGGACACTTGACTCGAGCGGGAATCGAACCCACTCAAGTCAAGTCATGTTATTGGACAGACGCTCTACCAGTTGAGCTAAGCTGTTGGCTGAGAGTTACAGGTTTCCTGGTGGTTTTAACTTGTTTTTCTAGAAGTTAGTCTGCAAAGGAAAGCATCACAGTTAAGACACCAGTGGGATTTGAACTCATGGCCTCTGGATCATGTATACTGCGTCTCAACCCATTGAGCTAACAGATGGCTGACAAGTACAGCCTTCCTGGTAGTTTTCAGTTGATCTTCTGGAAGCCAGTCTGCAAAGGAAAGAATCATAGGAAAGACATCAATGGGATTTGAACTCATGGCCTCTGGATCATGAATACTGCGTCTCAACCCATTGAGCTAACAGATGGCTGACAAGTACAGCCTTCCTGGTAGTTTTCAGTTGATCTTCTGGAAGCCAGTCTGCAAAGGAAAGAATCATAGGAAAGACACTAATGGGATTTGAACTCATGGCCTCTGGATCATGAATACTGCGTCTCAACCCATTGAGCTAACAGATGGCTGACAAATACAGCCTTCCTGGTCCTTTGACTTGAACAACAAACAAGACAAATAACTTTTAAAAAAATGTGTTACAGCATAAATATAAATCTTTTTCATGGGGGGCCCTGACACTACATCTTTTCACATTGGGGTCCACTGCCCAAATACATGTCAATTTGGGGTGTTGACAACAAATCGTTTCAGAACCACAGATTCCAAGGAAACAGCTGTAGGTGAATGGATAGAGTCACTGACTAGTGAGCCGCAGGTAACAGGTTCAAGCCTCAGCTACAGCAGCAAGTCAGGATGTCAAATCAAATAGTTATTAATAGGAGTGAAATGGTTGTGTTTCTTCACCCCAACTGCACATGACATCAGTTTACATGTATGTTATTTTCAGTGATGAAGACAAACCGCACAGACGTTCACTGTACTTTAGTACATTTTGTAAACTTATGACTCTGAGTAGAGTATAGCCTGACTTAAACAAACAAATAACAACTTAGTATAGTCAGATTCTTTTTTACACAATTTACATTTTGTAATCAAACTACCGAAACGAAAGTTGGTCACCACCGAAACGAAAGTTAAATCCGAAATAATCACTAAGTGTGGAGGCCAAAATCGTCCCCCCAAAAACCTGTTAGGAGTACGTTTCAGGCAATTTAGAGTTGATTGGTAGTACTTCGTAGTGACTTTTTTGGTCCCTAACACCACATATGGTTTACATACTCTTTACGAATGTCTTACGCATCATTTGCTTAACATGAATGATAATTCTAGTAATTGTTTGGTGTCTGCATTCATGAAAGCCAGGTAGTTTGCAACAGGTAAGGAGAAAGTCCACATTAACAGACAGTCATAAATGATGAACTGTCTTCACTTTACTGTAGGGCACATAATAACATGTACAAAGGATTTATAGATATTTTAGGAATGTTTTACAAAGCATGTTAAACATGAACAAACACATTAACAGACAGTTGTAAATGATGAACTGTCTTCACTTTACTATAGGGCACATAATAACATGTACTAAGGATTTATAGATACTTTAGGAATGTTTAACAAAGCATATGTTAAACATGAACAAGCTACCAATAGCTTGTATATATTATGTAACATCAGTTACAAATGATTTAATAATCATTTACAGATGTATTATACATGGCTTATTCATGAATAGTTACTAATACCTTTATAGATGATTTGTAACCGTAGTTATAAAGGTTTTAGTAATCATTTACGAATGTCAATAAACAGGTTGTTAATGATTTGTTAATAGTCTACAAACTGCTTATAAACGTTTATAAATGCTTTAGAATGGGTTGTTACAAATGATTTAATAATCTTTTACAGATGTATATAAATGGCTTATTCATGAATAGTTCACTACTTACTAATACTTTACAAATGATTTGTAACTGTAGTTATAAAGGTTTTAGTAATCATTTACGAATGTCAACAAACAGGTTGTTAATGATTTGTTAATAGTCTACAAACTACTTATATACGTTTATAAATGCTTTATAACGGGTCATTATTGTAAAGTTCCCCCAAAAACCTGTTAGGAGTACGTTTCGGGCAATTTAAAGTTGATTGGTAGTGACTTTTTTTTTTGTCCCTAACATTCATCGAGCTCTGGACTTAGTAATTTCTTTTCCGTTTCGGTAGTGACACAATGGTGTCATTACCGAAACGAAAAACATTTTTTTCCCCAAAAAACCTTTTAGGAGTACGTTTCGGGCAATTTAAAGTTGATTGGTAGTGACTTTTTTTTTGGTCCCTAACATTCATCGAGCTCTGGACTTAGTAATTTTTTTTCAGTTTCGGTAGTGACACAATGGTGTCACTACCGAAACAAAAAAAAAATTGTTCCCCCAAAAACCTGTTAGGAGTACGTTTCAGGCAATTTAAAGTTGATTGGTAGTGACTTTTTTTTTGGTCCCTAACATTCATCGAGCTCTGGACTTGGTAATTTTTTTTCCGTTTTGGTAGTGACACAATGGTGTCACTACCGAAACGAAAAAAAAAATGTTCCCCCAAAAACCTGTTAGGAGTACGTTTCGGGCAATTTAAAGTTGATTGGTAGTGACTTTTTTTTTGGTCCCTAACATTCATCGAGCTCTGGACTTAGTAATTTTTTTTCCGTTTCGGTAGTGACACAATGGTGAAAAAATTAATTTACCAAGTCCAGAGCTCGATGAATGTTAGGGACCAAAAAAAAAAGTCACTACAAAGTACTACCAATCAACTCTAAATTGCCTGAAACGTACTCCTAAGAGGTTTTTGGGTGGACTATTTTGGCCTCCACACTTAGTGATTTTTTCGGATTTAACTTTCGTTTCGGTAGTGACAAACTTTCGTTGCGGTAGTGACACAATGGTGATTTTTTTTTTTTACTAAGTCCAGAGCTCGATGAATGTTAGGGACCAAAAAAAAAAGTCACTACAAAGTACTACCAATCAACTGTAAATTGCCTGAAACGTACTCCTAAGAGGTTTTTGGGGGGACGATTTTGGCCTCCACACTTAGTGTTTTTTTCGGATTTAACTTTCGTTTCGGTAGTGACAAACTTTCGTTTCGGTAGTGACACAATGGTGAAAAAAAAAAATTACTAAGTCCAGAGCTCGATGAATGTTAGGGACCAAAAAAAAAGTCACTACAAAGTACTACCAATCAACTATAAATTGCCTGAAACGTACTCCTAGTAGGTTTTCGGGGGGACGATTTTGGCCTCCACACTTAGTGTTTTTTTCGGATTTAACTTTCGTTTCGGTAGTGACCAACTTTCGTTTCGGTAGTGACCCAATGGTGAAAAAATAAATTTACTAAGTCCAGAGCTCGATGAATGTTAGGGACCAAAAAAAGTCACTACAAAGTACTACCAATCAACTCTAAATTGCCTGAAACGTACTCCTAACAGGTTTTCGGGGGGACGATTTTGGCCTCCACACTTAGTGATTTTTTCGGATTTAACTTTCGTTTCGGTAGTGACCAACTTTCGTTTTGGTAGTGACCCAATGGTGAAAAACTAAATTGACTAAGTCCAGAGCTCGATGAATGTTAGGGACCAAAACAAGTCAGTACAAAGTGCTACCAATCAACTCTAAATTGCCTGAAACGTACTCCTAACAGGTTTTTGGGGGGACGATTTTGGCCTCCACACTTAGTGTTTTTTTCGGATTTAACTTTCGTTTCGGTAGTGACCAACTTTCGTTTCGGTAGTGACCCAATGGTGAAAAAATAAATTTACGAAGTCCAGAGCTCGATGAATGTTAGGGACCAATAAAAGTCACTACAAAGTACTACCAATCAACTCTAGATTGCCTGAAACGTACTCCTAACAGGTTTTCGGGGGGACGATTTTGGCCTCCACACTTAGTGTTTTTTTTTTCGGATTTAACTTTCGTTTCGGTAGTGACCAACTTTCGTTTCGGTAGTGACCCAATGGTGAAAAAATAAATTTACTAAGTCCAGAGCTCGATGAATGTTAGGGACCAAAAAAAGTCACTACAAAGTACTACCAATCAACTCTAAATTGCCTGAAACGTACTCCTAACAGGTTTTCGGGGGGACGATTTTGGCCTCCACACTTAGTGATTTTTTCGGATTTAACTTTCGTTTCGGTAGTGACCAACTTTCGTTTCGGTAGTGACCCAATGGTGAAAAAATAAATTTACTAAGTCCAGAGCTCGATGAATGTTAGGGACCAATAAAAGTCACTACAAAGTACTACCAATCAACTCTAAATTGCCTGAAACGTACTCCTAACAGGTTTTCGGGGGGACGATTTTGGCCTCCACACTTAGTGATTTTTTCGGATTCAACTTTCGTTTCGGTAGTGACCAAATTTCGTTTCGGTAGTGACCCAATGGTGAAAAAATACATTTACTAAGTCCAGAGCTCGATGAATGTTAGGGACCAAAAAAAGAGTCACTACAAAGGACTACCAATCAACACAAGTGAGCTGAAACAGTCTGAGGAATTTCATCATGAGATGAGGCATCTGCCAACATTGAAAGAAATGTGACACAAGCTGACAAAGCAATTGCTGGCAATGAATGCACTATATTTATTTGGGGGGAAATCATTAACAGCAATTCATTTAATGTTTTTTATTTCAACATAATAAAATAATGATAATAAAATAAACATAACACGTAACATATTATGATTGATGTCAAACCTCTGTCTAATAATCTGGAATGAGCTCATACTCCCACTGTGACCAACGTCAGCATCACACGCAACACAGAGAAAGCTTTTTCCCTTGTCTCAGATTGATTGCAGGGGGTAGTGAGGAGAGGAGGGAGGAGGGATCGGGGACAGTGGGAAATGGACTAGGTCACGATTCTGTCTTTGTTTCACACAAAACATAGAGAAGCGTGCTTTTTCACTTTTTATACGTATATCAATTAACCGATTAACCGATTAAGCCCTAATTTATACTTTGTCCCACATCATGGAGAAATAGTGAAAACTGCATATTTATTTAGAAATTTCAGTAGAGGCCCCTTGAGATGCATCATATCGTTTTCGAGAGGGTGACGCAATGTTAAAGTGGGGTAAAATGCAACAAAAGAAAAATGTTACAAGACGTTGTGATGCGACATGTAGATTGTAGATATGCTATTTTCATTCATTTTGAAAGGTTTTGAAATTTGTGCCTATAATGACATGCGTATAGATTATTCATTATTTCTATAATCGATTAATATAATCGATCTTGTCCCATGTGAAGGAGTTCCAGTATATTTGGGTCTTGCTCACGAGTGAGGGTATGACGGAGAGGGAGAGCAGCCAGAGAATCGGAGCAGCAGGAGCTGTATTGCGGTCGCTGTACCACACTGACGAAAAGAGCTAGAGCTGAGCCAAAAGGCAAAGCTCTCAATGTACCGATCAATCTTTATTCCTACTCTCACCTATGGTTATGAAGTGTGGGTCATGACGATCGACGATCCAAGTGGCCAAAATAGTTTTTTTCAGACGGGTGGCTGGTGTCTCCCTCAGGGATAGGGTGAGAAGTTCAGTCACCCGGTAGAGACTTGGCCGCTGATCCTTCACGTGTAAAGGGGGCTAAGGTGGTTTGGGCATCTAGTACGGATGCTTCCTGGTCATCTCCCTGGGGAGGTCCTCTGGGCACGTCCCACAGTGAGGCGGCCACACGGCAGACCAAGGACCAGATGGGGGGATTATCTCGATGGTGCCCTTGGAACGCCTCGGGATCCCCCAGGATAAAGTGGCTAATGTGGTCTGGGAAAGGAAAGTCTGGAACTCTCTGGTGGAACTGTTGCCTCCACGACCCGACTCCAGATAAGTGGTTGAAGATGGATGGATAGATGGATGGATGCATGGTTAATATAGTCACAGAGGGCCTATCGTAAAATGTTATGCCTATATCTTCTGAACATTCATTATTACATATCACTGTTATCACACCAATAAATAGCATAGAATATAATTTTACCAAAGTCAGTCAGCTGAAATGACAAGCTGTAGCAATCAGCTTGCCAAAAGCAAGATAAGCATGAAGCCAAATGATAATCCGGGCAGCCATGGTCAAGCTGGTTCGAAATGTTTGTTCCACTTTTTTTTGGGGAGAATGAGTTTTGTGCGCTTTCAGATATGCTAAACATGTATAATATAAATAATACGGGACCTTGTAGCTTCGGTGCCTGGACAGCTACAGCAAGTTCAGGAACAGCCTACAGCCTATAGCAATTGTTTAAATGTTTATATATATATATATATATATATATATATATATATATATATATATATATATATATATATATATATATATATATATATATATATATATATATATATATACACATTTACACTTTTAGTTTTTTTGCTTGTTTTTTATTTGTCATACATCATATGACAAAGTATAGGCCTATAGGACTTCTACGTAAAGTCACGTTTTCTTTTTCCATCGAGTGCCTTCGAAGATGCTCTTGAATTATCATATTCATACGACGTGGGATTTTGTAAGGGAATTGCAATTTTTAGTTGCCCGTCTGTGTGTGCTGAAACATAGATAGTATGGCACATGTTCAGATGTTTCTTGTTGTGAGTCACTCTATAGCAGATAGGAAACTTTTGACTTTGCTAAGCTGCTTTCAAAGGGATTCTACAAAAACTTGCACTCCCACAGAGTGTATTGATCCCGTGGGTGAAGTTGTCATAGCAGCATGTATACGGGCAAGGAACACAGGACAGATACAGACCAGAGTAGAGAGATATAGCCAAGATTCAAGAATTCAAAAAAGAATAAACAGGTATTAACAGTAGGATTCAAAACGCACAAAATCTACAAGCTCAAAACGCGTCGCAGTGCGACGTGTTTTGAGCTTGTGGATCAGCTATTTTTGTCACTTCTGTGTGACACTGACTGAACTATGACGAGGTAGGGCATTCATTTATGAAAAAAACATAAAAAGTTAAATTATGAAGATAAGAGGATTCTGCCCGGCAGCAATTCTGTCGGGCAGTTATTGATTCCACCTTCAGTGATCACTGAATTAGAAATCGATAACGGCACCGCATTGCTCTTTGTGATACACTGACTCTGAGAGGAGGAATGAACTTCCAGAACCTGCTAAACCTTCTAAACGGAACAGAGCCTGCCTGGCTTCAGCACAATACCTATTCATACTACCTTGTTGTACTACCAGTGGTGGAGGAAGTACCCAAGACATGTTACTTAAGTAAAAGTAGCTATACCACAATATAAAAGATATTCTGTAAAAGGCCTGTTTTAAAAATGTGACTTCAGTTAAAGTACAAAAGTATTGTCAAAATAAACTTACAGCACCAAAGTGAAAAAAAAAATGTTTTTTTGAAAATAGCAGGTACAGTACAAGCTCACAATGTGTCACGATGCAACGCGCTGTGAGCTTGTAGATTGACATGTATTATTGTGTTCTTTTTATGCTATGTTGACAAATTGAATACATACCACAATGGAAAGAAGTCCCCAGGACTTTTTTGTGTTATTCCTTTAGCCTCAATGTCAGAGTGTACCACGTGCTGTTTACATTTTTGACTAATGAAGTATTCAATCAAAAAACACATTGACACACAAACAATTTGTTCACAAAGCTGGTCCGTCCAGTCTCGTCCCCTCTCTCTTGCTATAGGCTCTACGCACAGCAGCCATATTGGAAAGAAATTGGGCCTCTTCCTTACTTCCTTCACAAGTGTTACCAATTATACTAATGAAGGCTCTGTTCGTAGCCCAGTGGTTCTCAAACCTTTTAATTTCAAAGACACCCATAGCTCTGAGAGTGTACAAATGGAACCAAATGTACCCTTACGGGTCCATTTGGTTCCATTTGTACACTCTCAGAGTTACACACCCGTAATTAGGGGCCATTTGGAACCCTCTCAAGGAACCGTGAGTGTCCCTGGACCACACTTTGAGACCCACTGGTGTAGCCGAGTGTTTCCAGTGAGCCAACATGCACAATATCAGCACCCTGTATCAGCATCCAACAGGTTATTCTGTGAGAGATGGAGAGAAAGCTTTCTGGTTCAACGTTGATATTATGGGATGTTTTTACATTGATAGTAGTACCGCCTGAATACCAGCACACACTCAAAGAGTGTAGTACCATTACTCATCAAACTGGGTGTGATTTTTATTCACATGCTGTACAGCACTTTGGCCAATTCAGTTTTTTTAAAGTGCCTTTTGAATAAAAATTGACCCGACTGTACTTGACACTTGAGTATTTCTAAGATAGATGTTTATCCCGGCACATGAGCTCACAGGAGAAGAACATTAAACATACACGTCAGTAGTCAAGTGGTTCTCTGCGGATAGAGAGATCAGACCATCCTTATTTTAGATAAGAGGGGATAGTAGTAGGGAGGGATTGTGTCATAGTTACGAGCTGCACTGCATAACAATAAATACCAGCATTACAAATTGTGTCTTGATTCTGTAATATTCACATTGGCCATGGATGAATGTCATGTTTCAAGATCAGATAAGGCCTACCGAACAGTGAAAAGAAGAACATAATCCATGCTAATTTATTCCTTATATAGAATAATATTACATAAAATAATATGGGACTCTTTAAGGGACAAAGTGGGACTCTTTGGCGATTGGTTCATACTGGATTAACCCGAACCCGATTGGGTTGGGCCGCCAGTTAGATTTTCAACGAGAAAATCCTGCCTTCTACAGCGTCACCAGACCCTGAATGCAAGGCTAGCGATTCAGGGGCTGGAGCCAGGCTATCCGTATGCTATAATTGTTTTTAATAAAAAGTGCCAAAAGGGCATTTCTTGAGGGCTGGTGATCTTTTTGCTAATATGATTTGGATTACTGCCATGGTGTTATGCAATTTATAAAAATGTATAAAAAGAGAGCACCAAGCTGCAGCACTCTCCACAGAGGCTGTATTCACCTTATTCTTGGCCCTTCTCCAGGGCGGCGCCACTGCCCTTTTCTGTTGCTTCATTGTCTCCGCCAGGCCGAAAGGCATGGCGAGAGAGTATGTTTTACCCCCTGTCCCTCCGTCCGTCCGTGTGTGTGTCCGTCCGTCTGTGAACAGCTAATCTCCCGCACCGTTGGGTGGATCGCAGCGAAACTGTGCACACACACTCCCTGGATGCCAATTCAGAACCTCTGCCCCAAATGTTTCACATGGGCCTGTTATAGCGCCACCAGGAGGCCGATTTGTGCAAAACATTTTTTTTTACAGTACTCCTACAGATTTCATCCAAACATCACGCAAATCGGTACACAGTATCTCTATAGTCATGTGATCAACACGGATCTGTCTGATTTTCCATATTCCATCCTGATTGGCTAAGGTTGGCTTCCAAAGTTTGCAGGATTGGTCCGTTTTGAACTAAATGCCTCAAATCATGAACGCAGCTTGCGATTTCTCTGAAATTTCATATGCACATTCCCACTAGGCCAAGGAAGAAATGCCATTTGAAAATGTTCAAATCAGCCTCATGGTGACGCTATAAAAGGCCGATTGCTATAACTGCACCGATCTGCTTGAAACTTTGCACACATACTCCCTAGAGGCCAAGGAAAAACATTTGCTCTGCATTTTTCACGTTAGCCTTTTATAGTGCCACCAGGAGGCTGACTTATGTAAAACTTTTTTTTGGAGATTAAGCCTGAACATTGTATCCAAATTTCACGCAAATCGGTACACATGATCTCTATAGTCATGTGATCAAGATGGATCTGTTTGATTTTTTATATTCCATCCTGATTGGCTAACATTGACAGCTAAGGTTTGCAGGAGTGGCCCGTTTTGAACAAAATGCCACAAATCATGAACACAGCGTCCGATTGCGGTGAAACTTTGCACGCACATTCGCACTACGTTGAAGAACAAACGCCACCCTTTTAACATTGCCCTATTATAGCGCCACCAGGAGGCCGATGTTTCTTTTTTATATTACTCCTACAAATGTTGTCCAAACATCATGCAAATTAGTACACATTATCTCTATAGTCAAGTGATCAAGATGGATCTGTCTTATTTTTTATATTCCATCCTGATTGGCGAATTCCGAACATTGCTGGCCCACAATAACCTAACTGACCTGGCGGAGACTTGTGCTCCGAGGAGCACTTTTTCTAGTTCAAAATCTGTTCACTTTCTCCCTAGGAGGCTGCAGGTGTAATTTAGGTAATCACTGTGTTGCCCGATTTTGCAAGAGAAACAATAAGCGGCCTGGTCTATGAAAACTAGCCCAATACAAGCAATTACCACTTTATATCGGCTATTTGAAAATAGCAGATCCACAAGCTCACAACGCGTCACATCGCGACACGTTGTGAGCTTGTAGATCTGCTATTTTCTAAAACATATTTGAAAAAAAAAGTAAAATATTTTGAATATTTCTGAAACATTTTAATACATACATTGTACATTTTTAGCTTTCACTTGAGATTGATTTGGATTAAACCTCTCTTCCTCTCTGCTTTTTTTCAGTAAGGCTGCTGAATGCAAAGGAGACATTTTGCCCTTGACTGGGAAGAACGTTTGTTGTTTTTTTCTCCCACTAAAACAGACAGACATATTGTTGAACAGCAACCTTTTTTTTATTTTTGCAACCAGGCAAACCTCTTGTGTGCCAGGCAACACACACACACACACACACACACACACACACACACACACACACACACACACACACACACACACACACACACACACACACACACACACACACACACACACACACACACACACACACCATTCTCATTTACATGTTCAATGGATACTATCGCTCCCATTAATTCCAAGGGTTAGTTTGAGATAATCTTTTTTCAGTGTCAACGCAGCACACCCACAGAGTGTTAATTTCTTCCAGTGTCAGAGGTCATCATGCTTACATCTCATAATGTACTCATAATGTCTCATTGTTATGCAGGGTCAACACACCAGCTCCACGTGTGTGACCCTTTCCTATGGGATCCATTTATGTGCGTTCAGCCAATTGACTTGGATGGGTTCTTCATGACCCTTCCCCTATTTGCACATTTCACAGAAGATCAATGAATTCTGTAAGAGGGACTCTAGACTAGAGAACCATTCTGCCGAGCAGGGGATGGTGTTCATTTGATTAATTAATTAATTAATTAATTAATTAATTTGTATCTGAGAATTAAACTCTAAACTCTGAGAGTTTAACTCTCAGATACAAATTCATTAACCATGTGAACCCTAGCCTCCCTATTGTGCATGTCACATTTGGCGAAAATAGGCCATCTAGCACACAACACGTCGCAATGCGAAGACATTTGGTGAAGAGTCAAAGACGGAAGTATTAACCTGACTCCGCCACATGGGGCGGTATCGAGTTCACATTAATACAGCCTCCATCTGGGAACGCTCAGAGATTGGAGTTTACACCGATCCGCGCCCGCAACACCGGGTGTGACGCCATCGAGAAGCGCCTGTTGCATTGTAGTTCTTTCACTATTCATCATGGCCGTTACCACGAACAACAACACTACAAGTTGCGCAGCTACTATACGTCCTGTAGACACGTCAATATGATTGATTGGAGTTAGCACGCCCAGGCGGTGATAGACAGACAGACAGTCCCATCCAATCACCTGCCAAGTAGCTTGAAAAAAGGGACCGCCGTCAAATGTGTGAAGCAAGCTTCTTACATCTGGCGGAGTCAGGTCAGCCAAGTATAGACTCCTGGAGGAACCTAGTCAACGACGTATATAGGATTCAAGTGGTTACTTCATTACTGCACACCTGACACTGCTGGCAAAGGCATCCTCCAGTTCACCTGTTTTCTTATACCGGACTAACTGTTTTAACAAGACTAGAGCCTCATTATTTGCCACGCTCTCTCCATGTGAAAATTAGATTTAGAGAAAATTAGGAGTGTTATGACGTTTAAATTAAATGAAAACGTATGAACAATATCATTTTCCCTCTCCTTCCCTTCTTAATTTTGCTGTCACTTCAGCCTGCCAGGTATAATTGGTATATACCTCATGGAGCATCGTAGTTCTGCGAGATGGTTTCCATGACAATGCCCCTTTGATGGATAAATGAAAAAGAGCTACTACGCTGCATGTAGATTGCTATCAGTGTATGATCTGCTTAGACCCCTCATACCCTAGCCATACCCTAGCCAATGAATTCCTCTCATGTCTGTGGGCGCTGTGGAAAGAGAGAAGTCGACTGTTTTATGGGTGTTCGTGGAGTTGCTTCAAAGGGTTGTCAGCTGTACATGATTTCATATTGAGTTACACTCGATATCTATCGGTCTATGACTATGATTTTGACATGGTCTTTCCAGGGTGTTCCTTGTATTTGGTCTCTCTTAGGATTGCTTGCTGTATTTCCTCTCAACCTGTTCTTTCTCTTACCATTTTCTGTAATGTTTTTAATTGGATTATTATGGTTGTTGGTCAACCTTTAATGTAAAGAGAATTCCACTGTTTTAGTAAACAAAAGTCACCTAAATTAAATTGTATGTGTGTGTGTGTGTGTGTGTGTGTGTGTGTGTGTGTGTGTGTGTGTGTGTGTGTGTGTGTGTGTGTGTGTGTGTGTGTGTGCGCTTGCACACTCTACACTCACACACACAGTGGTCTTGATTGTTATTCCTTTGAGCTAGTAGTAGCTACTCCCTTGTTATCCATAATAATGTGTACCCTTCATCTCCTCTGGGCAGAGTAGGTCTGTCTGGGGACTGAGAAAAATGAAGAGGAAAATAGATGTGGTGCCTTTACTCAGCAGGAGCCCAAGATTGAGAGCAGGTGGGAGGCATTGGCTAGATGGAGGAACTGTGTGAGAAGAACAGGAATAAACCATATTCACCTTACGATGGTGTCTAACAGCCGATCTACAAGCTCATAATACGTTGTGGATGCCACGCAATGTGATCTTGTAGATCGACTACTACTACTCGCTGAGTACAAATCCGCCTTCAGGCAGTGAAATAAAATAAAACAGCAAGAAAAGAGGAGCACATTACCCCGTAAATGAAAATAATGAAA
Organism: Gymnoscopelus microlampas; assembly: GCF_963454915.1. Classification (NCBI taxonomy): domain Eukaryota; kingdom Metazoa; phylum Chordata; class Actinopteri; order Myctophiformes; family Myctophidae; genus Gymnoscopelus; species Gymnoscopelus microlampas. The sequence continues at coordinate 19,050,810 of NC_139939.1, forward strand.
ATAAAACACGCGTTCAGAGAGAAAAAGGTGGAAGCCAAGCCTGCAGGTTGCTACCCCATTAGTGACACATCATCCGCTTCAGTCGGCCGAACGATGCACTCGGCGGGACATGTCATTAAAACCTCCCAACAGGTGTCCGGGTGAGTGATTTTAACCAGAGCAAACACAACTGAGATTAATGGTGCGAAATACTGTAGCACACAAGGACCACAGAGGTGGTGGTGCAATGGTGACTGTGTCAATGAAAATGTTATTAATGGCCGATGCACAAGGTCTTCTCTCTCTCTCTCTCTCTCTCTCTCTCTCTCTCTCTCTCTCTCTCTCTCTCTCTCTCTCTCTCTCTCTCTCTCTCTCTCTCTCTCTCTCTCTCTCTCTCTCTCTCTCTCTCTCTCGCTGTCTGTTGTTTAAGAGTATGTTTATGGTGGCATAATATTCTGAGATCTGTGATTGTGTGAGTGTGAGTGTGTGAGAGAGAGAGAGCGAGAGAGAGAGAGAGAGAGAGAGAGAGAGAGAGAGAGAGAATTTGTCAACTCAGTGTAACTTGGCAGGTTGTGACCTACATACATGCTAACTCTCTGGACTGTCAAATTGTGTTCCCTTCTAAGCATATCCAGATGTGTGTGTGCATGTGTATACATGTGTGTCTCTGTCACTGGATGATTTATTTTAAGTGCTTTGAAGAAAAAGGGGAACAAGTGAACCACAATCAGTTGACAATGATCATAAAAAAGACAAGGTGCAGGAATATCGTATTTATGACTTTGAAGACATTATTCAAGAAAGAATACAACAAAACCCTTTATGATGCAAATGTGTCCCTTCAATACTCAATGTATGATATCAGTGCTGCAATAAGGGAAAATATGCCCAAATCAATAGCAATTTTAGGATTTCAGTGCCTGGTCATTGCTTGTGAGTAGGCTCAGCCTTATCTACAATTTTTTTGGAAGCCTTATGTAGTGACATTCTTGGATACAAGTGCAGATTTCAAGAGTTTTCATTAAATTCAAGCAGAAGTACAAACTCCAAAAGAAGAAATCTTGTCAAAGGCAAAGAAAGTACAGTTCTGCAAAAAACATAGACAACATTAAGCTGTACATGGACAGGACCATGTGGTGGCTAGAATCTTAAAGCAAAATCAAACAATAATGCCTGACATGGAGTGGGAGATAAGGGTATATTAAGGAGTCAACTAATGAGGGACAGGTGAGTAACGTTTGGAGTGGCTGGGTCTGATTGGCTGTGGGGAATGGAGCTTGATGAGCAGAGGTAACTATGAAGAGACAGGTGAAGGTCGTTAATAGGCTGGAGATAAGCAACTAAGTTGGCGTGGGCGTGGTCTTGACACCTTAACTCTGAGAGAATGTTTAAATGTTTAAAAATGTAGCTAAAATGGATTAATGGGTCCATTTGGCTACATTTCTACACTCTCGGAGGTACAAATGGATAAATGAACCCTGAGGATTGGATTGTGCACAGGAGAAGGACCAGCTGTTCCCTTTCAACGTTTCATGCAAATGCTTTACCACACAATACAATCTGCTCCCACTCTGGGTCACCGGGAGATGGCCTCTCCAGAAAAGAACACCTGTGCAGAATTAGGCATGTTGGTGTCAAAATGTCAAAACAAACACATATGGACTGAACCTGCAGTCACACGTGTTGGTCTCATGTGGCCATCAGCCCTCCAATCTCACTTCACTCTGACTTGAGGTCAAAACAGTGACTAGAATGAGCGAGCAGCTCACTCACTGGGGCATGGCTAAACTGATTGAGTCGAGACAGGAGTCCGTCTGTGTTTTTAGAAAATTAGATTGAACAATTTATATGCACAAAATTGGAAGGGAAATGTATTAACCCATTGCCTGAGGTATGTGCACTGCACAATATAAACAAACTCGACAAATATCAACAACTTTTGCGGTTTGTATCAATTTCTTTATCACTTTTCACTTCAACATTCTGAGAAAGCAAGCCTGGGATTCGAGATTAACACACATGTCAAAAACATGCGTTTAGAGAGAAAAAGGGCTGTCAATATAATGGACTGTTCCTGCAGGCTATGGTCAATATAATGGACTGCTCCTGCAGTCTTTTGTCAACCCAACGGACTGCTCCTATACAGTCTAGGTCTTGCATCGTTTAATCTTTAAACGGATTAAGAAATATTATTTAGGTCTCAAATGATAATGATGTAAATCCAACAATCAAAATGCTTTTTATGTTTCAGGATGATCACATATCTTTTAAATCTTTATTCATCTATTTATTTATTTTATGTACAGATATTTCTGTAATGATATGTATTATTTTATGTATTGTATGCACTATTAAAGGACGACTTCACCACTTTTCAAAATATCTTCATATAATAGGTCCTCACTAATGCTCACGATAAAATGATACCATTTTTTTCTACTTGGTCTGTGTCTCATAGGAGGGCTGTGGACAGTCCAGAAACCCGTCTACCAGTGACATCATCGTTAGGCAGGATTTTTTTTTCCAAAAAGATTTTAAAAAAATGATTCCGATTTTTATTAAGGCGAGAACAATGGGATCTATTATTGCATTGCAACTTTCCAGGAATACAAAGCCTGCAGTTTCTATTAGCTTGGATTCCCCATCGATGATGTCACTGGTAGACGGGTTTCTGAACTGTCCACAGCCCTCCTCTGAGACACAGACTGATTAGAAAAAAATTGTACCATTTTATCATGAGCATTAGTGAGGACCTATTATATGAAGATATGTTGAAAAGTGGTGAAGTCGTCCTTTAAGTCACTCTGTAGCATCAGCGTAATGAATAGAATATTACAGTATCTGCATACCAAACTTGGCCCAGCAAACACTGTTCAGGGGTCTCTCTGCCATGATAATTGTCTCACCAGGGGCCATGTTGTACATCCCAGCTTTACTGTGTCAGGGACCCCCAAGGGCCACATGTTGTCGGATCACACTGTTGCTCTGATCCACACCAAACTTGGCACAAACACTGTTCAGTGGTCTGGAATGAGAATAGCATACATATGGGGCGCTACAGCAGTGTCACAGCAGTGTTTAACATGTTAAATGAATAACATGATGACCATTTCTCTGATCAGCAATATAGGACTAGATTTGAAGGCTGTGAGTATAATTTGCATATTTAATCACAGAAAATATGACCCATCCCTATACCCAACAATTGCAAACAGGACAGTGATAACACATTTCCTTTTGGAACTCTGTGTACAGAACATCCTAGCCTGGAGGAAGGGCCCAGATTCAGGCTCCTTGACAGCAGGTTTGCCCTCAGTTGTTTAATCAGTACATTTCCGCCCACGGACTGTGCCAGAAAAGATATAATAAATGAGGTAGAACGAGACTAATTACCTTGCAGCTTCACATCCTCGATTCCTCACTGACCTTTTTGACCATAATACCTCTGTGGGTTGCGGTAAAGGTGGGGGAGGGGTTCTCACCCCTCCCCACCTTTACCGTAGTGACAACAGAATTGACCCACTGTCACAATTCTTGACAACGCCATGTTGTATTGTGCATACTGTACATGAATTACATAGAAAGTATCTATTATATTTATTATCTATTATCTAATATCTATTTTCACATGAATGTATTGGCTAGGTTCAGCATTAGATACAACTTTTACATGTGGGTGCGGCAGTGGCTCAGGGGTCAGAGTGGCTGGGTAGAGTGAACTGGAAACCGCAAGGTTCCCAGTTCGATCCTGGGTTCTCAGAGTTATGTCGAAGTGTCCTTGAGCAAGACGCTGAACCCCTAATTGCTCCCGATGAGCAGGTTGGTGCCTTGCAAGGTTTTCTCCACCATGTGTGTGTGTGTGTGTGTGTGTGTGTGTGAATGGGTGAATGTAATGCACAATCTATGTAAAGCGCTTTGGATAAAAGCGCTATATAAATGCACCATTTACATGTTCCATTAGGGATATAGGTGATGAGTTAACCATGGCAACTTGAAATAAACCACTTAAACCCTATTTTATGCTTTGTTGTATGATGGTGTTGCATGGCAAAAATAGCTCACCGCCACCTCACAACGCAGCACAATGCGACTTGTTGTATAACAATTATCATCATATACCCAGAATAGAGACATCCGGTGGAAAGTGGTTGTTAATGCAACGGCAAAGTTTGAACTCCCTGACTAACATTGTAAATAACCAAGAGTTAGATTGCAATGGTCAAAGCTACTGTGCCAAAAGACAGATAATATAGCTGATAGAAAATACATGAATAGATAAATGGATGGGACAAATATCCCTGTGTGCTTCTAATATTTTTTTGTAAAAGTGTTGTGCAAGATGGTATAGATTTACATACAAAGTAAACAAAATACAAAATACATCTGTTTTTATGTTTCTCATTCTCCCTTCAACTGTAAGATCCACCTCTTCAGTTTGATACCATTGTAATTCAAGGGGTATATCACAAGCACAAACATAAGCTTGTATTTTCCATTGTTGCCTGCTTTTATTCTGCCACAGCTTATTATGTTTGGAAATTCAGAGTGTGAAATAGTTACTGAGTAAAAGTAAAGTGGTTTACCACATGAATGATAATCATGTTGCCATGGTTGCCTGGATACAGCCACTTGAAATCAGAGGTTTGTGACTCCCAGGGGGACGATGTGCCTACCTCAGTGCCTGGTGCAATGATTCAGTGCTTGAGGTAATGACGGTCACACTTAGACTGTGACTATTTAAAAATAGTGGTGAAATACAGAATAATGTGCAGCACCTCTGAACATTTTGTACACACATTTGGCGACTATTGCAATCACTTAATTAATGTCATCGCACGACAGTGTCAGGTGGCGAAAACAGCCGATCTCCAAGCTCACAGCGCTGCGCATTGCAATGCGTTGTGACCTATAGTAATCAATTTTTTTTGCTATTGACATTTTTTTAAACTCTGACATCTTTTGAACGTTTTAGCCTATAATGACGTGCTATGCAAATATGGATGTCAGGTTAAAAGTGGTTAAAACAGCACACAATCCTTGCAGATCGATGCTAATCTTGTGCACCTTTGAAAACTTTTAGGAATTAGTAAAACTAGTCCATACCCGTGGGGGGATATGCGCACATGATCTGGCAACTCGGGAGGCAATTCGCCCCATAGCTCGCGGGGCCATCTCACAGCTGGGTAGCCGTAACCATGGCGACATTCTTTTACAGAAAAATGCTAATAAACAGCTGAGATTTGGTGAAATACGGGCTTCGCTGTTCCGTGCACATGGTAATGGTCAATGGATGTGTGCAAATTCAGATCAATTGCTCCAGCCACTGAGGAGAACCGGGCAGAACAAATTTTGGCCTCACCACCACTACAGAGCTTTGTAGAATTATAGTAGGATAGTAGGATGAGCTCTCTTCAGGTATTGTTTGTTGTCAAGACTTCAGTGAGCTTATGAACCTGAACCTCATCATTTAAACAGCACCTTGCATCAAGCCTCCATTCCTCAACCTTCACAGACACAGCATGCCTGCTTTTCAGCAGGTCAATAATAGCTTGGAACCAAGAGAAAAATGTATGAACAGTAATGGGAACGTTTATTTATTTACACACTTTTGGTGAGTAAATAAGTGCTCTGGATTCAAAGCCTTTTAACGATCCATCATGCAGAGGGATTTCTCAGAAATCAATAACCTCTCCATCTGAAAACACCAGAGCTTTCTGAACATGCATTTCACAAACTATAAAGGGAATATGTGGGAAATAAAAAATAAATGAGACAAGACATTTCCCAAGAATTAATTGTTTGGGCCTGCAATTTAGCTCTGCCAGCAGAGCAGCATTGAAAAACTAGACGGTTAAACTAACTAAGTTGGCTAGGATTTTGGTGGCCCCAAAACACTCCTTATGTAGCCTATACAGTATTAAAATGTTATAATTGCAGTGTTCAGAATAATAATAATACATGGTAAAGTCAACATATATACTGTTAACTACAAAAGCAACAAACACATATATGTGAACATTACTAACTATTATTCTACAAAACAACAGCTAGACTTGCCTACTGTGAAAACTATGGTTATTGGTTAATGTACCATGTATGAAAATAATTCACTATCCTTTTAGGACTGATTAACCAATAATGTAAAATAATAATAATAATAATTATTATTATTCCTCCAATACTGTGCTGCTCTATCAGGGCTACATGATTGTTATTTTTTCAAAGTGACCATCAGTTCTCGGACTGGATTTAAGACATTAAGAAGTTGTAGAAGAGCTTGTTTAAAAAATATGGTACACACACTGCTTTTTCTACAAAAGTGAGGTAATGTCACCGTCTGCCACTGGTGACAGACACGGACCTGTAATTGAAGTTGAAGCACCAGGCTTTAAGTCTCTGATTGGGTGTGAACCATACTCTGCCAATTTTGCTTGATAGAAAGCTGCCACAAAATCTATATTAACTTCAAAGGCAGGGTATATAGCGACTTTGTTATCCATTATAAATGTCACTCCCAGAGTCCCAATAAAGCTTCACTTTCATTTTGAAGGGCTTGATGAAAAACTATGCTCTGAAACTGTACATTGACAAGCAGAAAAGTACAAGGCTATGGAAAACCTTTTCAGAAAGACAGGGTGACATATGACTGACTTTATTTGAGCACTGTTCATCTTGTAGGCTCTGTCTGCTCACTGCGTTGAAGTACGTCAGTTGCTTCAATTATGCAGTTGGTGTGTTCAAGGCTTGTGATGTGTGTTATATTTGTGTTCAACTGCATGTTTATATTACTAGATTTCAAGGCCGCTACGCTGCCTTCAAATCCAGTCCTATATTGTGCTGATCAGAGCAATGGTCACCGAGTTATGGCCATTTGGAGTGTTAAACACTGCTGCAACACTGCTGTAACACTGTGCCTCATACTATGTGTGCAATTTAGGTTTTTAGGTCCCTGACAAAATATGGCCCGGTGTGACTAGTATTCTCATGGCAGACCCCTGAACAGTGTTTGTGCCAAGCTCCTTCGGGTCCTCTGCGATACGCATACCCAGTTTGAAGTCAATCGGTCAGACGGTGGCACTAGACCGGTGCGGCCTACTCGGAACGATGCAATTCAGGACAATTCTGAAAAAAACACAGGTCATGGTCTAGATTCATTATTTGTTTTTAAAACAGTGGCACAGTAGGAGACTTAAGATATTTTGGGGATCAATCCAGATGGTCTTTCTGTTGTGACTCTGCTTTCATCATTTAAGAAATAAAAACATGCACTGTTGCCCCAGTGAACACAAGTAGTCCCAACAAGAAGTCATTTACCAACCCCGTTTGCAAGCACCTTACTTATATTACAGTATAGCACACGGGAACAGTAATGCTCTTCCAATGCATAAACCCAGTACCATCTGTGGCTGGATTTACAGGCCAGGTGGGTGACAACATCCAAATGGAAGTTGGCTCTCTGCAGACTTCTGCATTTTGCCAGTTCTCAGTCCTGAGGATTTGGCAGAGCTGTAACCTGCATATGCATGCTGTCACACTGGGACATACTGGACCTTATCTGTGGGCTAGCTATTTCTGTGGGTGCGCATTTGTTTATTTTTGTTTTGTTTCTGGTGTGCGTGTGAGTGAGTGAGTGAGTGAGTGAGTGAGTGAGTGAGAGAGAGAGAGAGAGTGCGTGGTGGGTAGATTCTAGGTATAAGGATTACTGGAGGCATTATTATTATTAGTCTGAGAATGGGATTTTTTGGATTTTTATTTCTCCAGGGTACCGTTATTCATATTCAAACGAAGAAAATGTCAGTTTGGCTGGTCCCTAGATGTGTTCAGCTTATTAAATCAAGTTGCTGAGAATGTATTTTCTGTTTGTTTATGTTTGTTTATTTACCACTTGAGGTTTTTACCTTATGGACATTACAAACTAAACATACAACATGGGTTGCATATTATTTCAAATATATTTTACTTCCAAACGTTAAAATCAAATTGCTAGTTTGCAAGTGCTTTTTTTTGTTGTTATTTTTTTAAGTCGCAATATAAAAGTCAGCTTTCGGTAGCCTATTTCAAAACCTCTGACTTTCGTGACACTTTCCAGAGGTGGCAAAATAAAAATACTCAGTTTTATGCAATCCATTTGTAACTCAGAGAGTGCACAAATGGACCCTTTCACTCTAAGAGTAGTATACACACTACACACATTATCCAAAAACACATACAGAAATACACTCATTTGGCTTTTGAATGAAAAGCACGTATTAGAAGGACAAATATCAGTCACCAGAACCAAGGATGGTATTTTCGATGAAAATATCATGGTTAAAATGGAGTTTGAAGTTACAATGGGTTTGTATAGAATATCAAATATCTAAATACTGAATCAAGCAACTGTCTGGAGTGCTCACAAAAGCCTGATTAAAAAAATTGAAAGTGAAATAAAAATATATTGTCCAGAACTGCACATACAGTATTACTGGTTAAAAAAAAACCCAGAAAAAAACTGCATATCTAGCTATTGTATTCTAACTTATCTTTATAATTTAAAATGCTCGACTACAGTCAGCCATATAACGTGAATTTTGCACTTGAATCCATCTCATCTATTAATTCCACTGTCAATTCCTTATCTGCTATTCAGCTTTGCATATGGCATCCTTGAATGCAAAGGTTCAGCAGGCGACCAAGGCCCCTAACTGTGCTGCATAGAAATATTCCCTCAGATTCTAACGTGCTGCCCTGCCCTTATCCTTTGGAAGCTGAAGCGTTGCAAATTTAATTCTAGGTCTATTGCCATTCCAAATGAATCCGGAGAACATTTTCTCACATGCTACAAACCGTACTGTGGTGGAGACTGAAAACCAGATTGTTCACTTTCTTTTGCTAAAACTTTAAGAGATTTTAGATGTGTGTTAAGAAATTCTAATCGTATAATTATCCAAACTAATGTATATAAAAAACAAAAAACCTACGGATACGTCATTCTCTCTCTCTGGCCTAATGCATGAATGAAACCCAATGAAAGAACCTACTGTATCATCACAAGTAACATCAACTACGGACCTTTCCCTTTTCACACCAGCATTAGATGAGGGTAGAGGAAGACAGGGGATGAGGGTCGTGCGGTCATCCGCAAACCCACAAATACCCTGTGAATTATCCCTCACCTCCTCACACGCTGCAGATAATGGCCATGCTTAGGGAACGTGCGAACAAGAATGACAGGAGCTGCTCAGTTTTAGAGTACTAGCAGATAATGATACGTGGAGCCATCGTGTCCTAACCCTCGACTCGCCATTATGTGTCCGAGCATCCCTGTCAATGAGCTGTCTCACAGCCACATAGACACGGACGATCAGAGACAGTGAGCAAACACAAGATATCTGTGGAATAATGAGTGGATAATGGCAGATCGTTGGCGTATTAGGTTCATTATATGTTTGGTTACGCGCTCTCTGTAAATGTAAAGGCTATTTTTGGAGATTTTCAGATCTAAGGGAAGGCAATACTCAATGCTCAGCTTACATCCTATACTCATTGAATCCAGGTGAATATTTCTAGAATATAACGATGGTCGTGTACTTTTAACCACATGAACCCTGGCATCTATATTCTGGGCATGTCATATTAGGCAAACATTCAGCAAGAATTGCAGATCTACAAGCTCATTGAGCTAATTTTAGTGAGGAGATTGGTGTACTATATAGGGAAAAGAGGAGGGTACCAAGTACAGAAGAATATAGTGGTTAAAAGCACCAGACAGTGCTTGTGCTATAATCTCAATGATTATGTGAGAATGTACTGTATGTCAATATTTACTTTTGCTAGATTAAAACATTTAAAAGCAGGCGCGTAGGCAAAAAGCAGACAACATCAACAATAAAAAGTATTCGCATGCTACCAACTTGATCAGTACAAGAGTGAATTTTAATGAAATAACTTGGGTCATGTGGACTTTCCTCAGGCAATGATAATATTTACAAAATGGTAGATATGTACTACCTAACTTGGCTTTACATTTACATTGTACAGGCTTCATACTGTATATAATTGATGGTCGCAGCACAATTTACGGTACACTAATTTGACATAATAAGCCGTTATTACAAATAATGTGTTTCTTATTAGCAATAATGTTTTTTAATTAGAAAGAAACAAACGTTGTTATACCCTTATTTTCCACTATTATCCCTTAATTGTTTTAATTAGAAATTGAATGAAACGTAACAAAAGGCGTTATTAGAAATGGTGTTCTCTGCTATTAGACAGAAACAAACAAACACAGTTATACGCTAATTATGGAACATAATTCCTAGAGCATAATAAGCATAATAAGACCTAACAAAGCCTATTAAGATGTTATTTCCACTTACTTGACCGTCACATTACACCCCGCAACTACTAACTACACGATGTGATGTAAGGCTAGTGTACTATAAGGGTTTCGTTAGAACAATGTGTTCTTTATTAGGCATTTATTTAATGTTATTTCCACTTACTTCAAGTTACTTTACATCTAATTTCAACAGAACTGTACTGTAAATTGTACATCAGCCATTCTGGGCTAACTTCATGACCCATTATACTTCTGCCTACCTTTTTGCTTAATAAAAAATATGTTGTTGTTATTAGGAACAAATTACCTCTCATTACCACAGAACTGTACCATAAATTGTACACGAGCTATTCCGTGCTAACGTCATGACACATTATACTTCTGCCTACCTTTTTGCTTAATAAAAATTAATATGTTGTTATTAGGTGCTTTTATTTTTCTTACCTCTAAAAATAGACTAAGAAGTCATTCATATGACCAGACCACAGACCAAAAAAAGTCACTACAAACGGATTTAACTTTCGTTTCGGTAGTGACCAACTTTCGTTTCGGTAGTGATCCAATGGTTAAAAAATAAATTGACTAAGTCCAGAGCTCGATGAATGCTAGGGACCAAAAAAAGTCACTACAAATGGTACTACCAATCAACTCTAAATTGCCTGAAACTTACTCCTAACAGGTTTTTGGGGGTACGATTTTGGCCTCCACACTTAGTGATTTTTTCAGATTTAACTTTCGTTTCGGTAGTGACCAACTTTCGTTTCGGTAGTGACCCAATGGTGAAAAAATAAATTGACTAAGTCCAGAGCTCGATGAATGTTAGGGACCAAAAAAAGTCACTACAAATGGTACTACCAATCAACTCTAAATTGCCTGAAACGTACTCCTAACAGGCTTTTTGGGGGACGATTTTGGCCTCCACACTTAGTGATTTTTTCGGATTTAACTTTCGTTTCCGTAGTGACCCAATGGTGAAAAAGTAAATTGACTAAGTCCAGAGCTCGATGAATGTTAGGGACCAAAAAAAGTCACTACAAATGGTACTACCAATCAACTCTAAATTGCCTGAAACGTACTCCTAACAGGTTTTTGGGGGGACGATTTTGGCCTCCACACTTAGTGATTTTTTCGGATTTGACTTTCGTTTCGGTAGTGACCAACTTTCGTTTCGGTAGTGACCCAATGGTGAAAAAATAAATTGACTAAGTCCAGAGCTCGATGAAAGTTAGGGACCAAAAAAAGTCGCTACAAATGGTACTACCAATCAACTCTAAATTGCCTGCATAATAAATACAGCATATGGAAATACAATTTAAAATTAATAATATTACAACCCCTAATGCAAACACATTTCTCGCGCTCATGCTCATATACGCACAATGAGCTTTTCCCCGGAGAGCTGCTGCATTGCTGTGTGAAAATAGCTAGCCGATCTACAGATCGGCTATTCTCAAATAGGTTTGAAGTGCTATGTGGACTATAGTCGCTTCTAATGCACCATGGAAATGGAAATGCAACGCAAGCCATGAGCAGGGCACCACAGGGATTTGAACCCTGTCTTAGTAAAACCAGGAGAACCAGACCAGTGCCTTTTGTGTTGTTTTGGTTTGTTGCGTTTGTTTTTTATGGCGCAACACAAGTGACCTAGTCATCGGATATTAGCTAATAGTGGGAAAGGGCGGATTTAGCATAGCTTTGACCTAACCAAATACAGTTTATCATGACATCATCAGCACTACTAAAACAAGACAGGTCTCGACATTAACTTTTCTATTTTCATTTGATTTTATTATTAGTACAGTGCTTTCTCACCGTCAACAAACAGTATAGTGCTTTCTCACCGTCAACAAACAGTACAGTGCTTTCTCACCGTCAACAAACAGTATAGTGCTTTCTCACCGTCAACAAACAGTATAGTGCTTTCTCACCGTAAACAAACAGTATAGTGCTTTCTCACCGTCAACAAACAGTACAGTGCTTTCTCACCGTAAACAAACAGTATAGTGCTTTCTAACCGTAAACAAACAGTATAGTGCTTTCTCACCGTAAACAAACAGTATAGTGCTTTCTCACCGTCAACAAACAGTATAGTGCTTTCTCACCTTCAAACAGTATAGTGCTTTCTCACCTTCAACAAACAGTATAGTGCTTTCTCACCTTCAAACAGTATAGTGCTTTCTCACCGTAAACAAACAGTATAGTGCTTTCTCACTGTCAACAAACAGTATAGTGCTTTCACACCTTCAAACAGTATAGTGCTTTCTCACCTTCAACAAACAGTATAGTGCTCTCTCACCGTCAACAAACAGTATAGTGCTTTCTCACAGTCAGCAAACAGTATAGTGCTTTCTCACCGTCAACAAACAGTATAGTGCTTTCTCACCGTAAACAAACAGTATAGTGCTTTCTCACCGTTCTCAAAGGGAGACGGAATGGAATATACATAAAAAATTAGGTACACAAGAAAAGAAATGAGCAAAGTAAATACAGCATATGGAAATACAATTTAAAATGAATAATATTACAACCCCTAATCCAAACACATTTCTCGCGCTCATGCTCATATACGCACAATGAGCTTTTCCCCGGAGAGCTGCATTGCTGTTTGAAAATAGCTAGCCGATCTACAGATCGGCTATTCTCAAATAGGTTTGAAGTGCTATGTGGACTACTGTATAGTCGCTTCTAATCCACCATGGAAATGGAAATGCAACGCAAACCATGAGCAGGGCACCACAGGGATTTGAACCCTGTCTTAGTAAAACCAGGAGAACCAGACCAGTGCCTTTTGTGTTGTTTTGGTTTGTTGCATTTGTTTTTTATGGCGCAACACAAGTGACCTAGTCATCGGATATTAGCTAATAGTGGGCAAGGGTGGATTTAGCATAGCTTTGACCTAACCAAATACAGTTTTTCATGACATCATCAGCACTACTAAAACAAGACAGGTCTCGACATTAACTTTTCTATTTTCATTTGATTTTATTATTAGCTTTTGTATTATTATTTATGCATGTAGAATTTCTTTTTACTATTTATTGCATAGCAATAAAAGACAATATGTCTCAAAAACACTGGCTTACCGTTGAATTATTGGCAATAAAATAAATAGGAACTCAAGAAATTAAGACAAATACTGACAATGCCTCTGAACATTGGCTTGCAGTTATTCCACATGCAATAATAATAGTAGGCTCGTCATCGAGGATGGAAAACAAAGTTGTCCTTTTGAGGAGCAGTGGAACTTCTCTTAAAGGAGTAGGAGTAGTTCACCCAAAAATGACTTATTTTCTATCAATTGCACACCCCATGATTGTTTTTGTGGCATTCCTAAGCCAATAATTTGATTCCCGTCTCCTACCGGCTAATGTATCCGGTAGGAGACACAAAGTAGATTATTTGCGTCTCCTACCAGATACACACCCGGTCATCAAAGTATTGGCTTAGGAATGCCACAAAAAAATAAATCCATGAATTCAAGGCTTCATGGGGTGTGCAATTGATAGAAAATAAGTCATTTATTTGGGTGAACTCCTCCTTTAAGTAGGCCTACAATGTTGAGGTATTTTTTACTTGTGGAGTATTTCCAATTTTCAATACTTTTACTTCTATTCCCTACATCTCAGAGGCAAATATTATACTTTTACTCCACTGCAATCATTTAAAATGTTTAGTTACTAGTAACGTTGTAGATTTTGATCATCATTGTAGATTTTGATCATCATTACAAAACATACATTATCCACTTCAGCCCTATTTGGCTATAGCTGATCTACAAGCTCGCGACGCGTTGTGAGCTTGTAGTGAGCTCCACCCAGAAGAGATGCGTTAAGTGCCCATTACTCAGATTGTTTACTGAAATAAAAGTATCAATACTGCAATGCAGAAATACTGTTACAAGTAAAAGTCCCGGAATTCAACATTTACTTGAGTAAAAGTAGAAAAGTATTGGTATAAAAATCTACTCAAAGTACCAAAAATAGAAATTATTGAAAATATTTATGCAGAATGTCAACAACAATTGGGACGAGACAACATGAAACATTTATTACAAACGTAGCAAACAGATATTTCATAATTGTATGAGACTTGGGCGTCTTCTTCTTTCGTGTATCATCATCAGATGTCCAGCTCAATGACGTGCAGCAACGCTCTCGTCTCAGGTCCCACATCAAAGAGACCGGCCTCCGATGGTGATCTGTAGAGGACACAGAGAGGTGATTATGTGATCAGCCATCTGCTAAAGCATACTGTGCTGCCGGCCCAACATCTTCATGCACGTTTTGAAGTGTCGAACCCCAGTACGCAGTCGGTTCAGCTAGGTCAATTGCCGGCGTGGCAGATCTTCCTCCTTTGATGCCGTCTCATGGGTCCCAGATCTAGCGGTGACAACGTGTGGGCCCATGCAGAAGACTCCCCACTCCTGCTTCCAGGATGCCTCCCATCCATGCCTTTGTAGACAGGTCCTCAGGGATAGAACTGAGCATCTCTTGTTGAATGGGCGGCGGGACTTGAGTGTGTTTGGAGGCAACGCTGTCATAGAGGTGTCATGCAGGATATGCCAATCATGTTTCTGGGCTTTCCTTGGGGCGAGGATGTGAGGGCAGCAGCCTCTCGTTGGAGGCCGGTTGAGGCAATTCCTGCTAGGATTGGGAAGTAGAACATTCAGGCGGGATTCAGGCAACCAGTTATGATCCGGAGAACGTAGCTAAATGGCAGCATCAACCTTTTTGGCATGTGGGCTCCTACACCAGGCTGAGGCACAGTGTTTGGCTGCAGCGAAGACCAGGGCTTGCGTGGGGATTCGTAGTACCTTGGCAAAGGAATCTCAGGACGTACCAGCGAGACATCAGATTGGCGAGACCCTTGATGACACTTTGGCCTCTGGGTGTTGCTTAAAAGACAGTGTCCTATCCAGATACCTTGGGGCTTGCTGGAACTCGAGCTGGTTGTTGTCCATGAACACATCCGGTTCCCTTTCTGCTTCACTGTTGTTGAGGTGATATGCTGCCAACACCGTCTTGCCAATGCTGAGCTGCAGGCGCCACCAGCAAAAGTAGGCTGCCAAGATGTCCATGTGGACATGATGGAGGTCATTGGGGTAGAGCGGCTTAGTTGGATTTTACAGACCAGGAGTGTTAGTATAGGGAGAGGCATGGCTGAAGAGCTTTGCACATCACTCACTTCTTGCTGATGCCGAAGTCAAAACACAGTATATACCTCATTGTGATAGCTGTATGTCTGCAGTACACCTGACTGGTGGCAATTGCCTGGTTGTGATGCGTAGATGTGATCAATCAGGGTAAGCTCTTTGGCCGTTGCAGTGGATATAAGCTAATTTGTTGTTGCATTTTTTAGAGATATTTCACTTTGAATTTCCCCATTGAAATTAATGGGATTTTCCACCCGTTCCATCCGTTTCTTTGACGGCAAATTAGCCCTTAATTATTTTAGCTACAAACTCTGTTCCAACTCTACAACGTTTGGCCTACTTAGGACATGTCGGCTACCATTTGAATTTTTGAAATCATTTGTACTTTTAAACATTTTGAACCTTTCAAACCTTTACATGTTTCAAACCTTTAGAACCTCTTAAACCTTTTACATGTTTCAAACCTTTAGAACCTCTAAAACCTTTAAAACCTTAAACCTTTTAAAGCCTTAAAAAACCTTAAACCTTTAAAAACCTTACACCTTTAAAAACCTTAGACCTTTTAAACCTTTTAAACCTTAGACCTTTAAAACCTTAAACCTTTTAAAACCTTTAAAAACCTTAGACCTTTAAAAACCTTAGACCTTTAAAAACCTTAGACCTTTAAAATCCTTAGACCTTTAAAACCTTAAACCCTTTAAAACCTCACCACAGTTGAGATATTTGTTGCGGCATTTGTGGTCTTTTTAAATAATTCTGATCACATATACGCATCACAACCAGGCTATTGCCACCAGTCAGGTGTACTGCAGACTTAGAGCTATCACAATGAGGGAAATACTGTGTTTTGACTTCGGCATCAGCAAGAAGTGAGTGATGGGCAAAGCTCTTCGGCCATGCCTCTACCTATACCAACACTCCTGGTCTGTAAAATCCAACTCAGCCGCTCTACCCCAAATGACTTCCATCATGTCCACATGGACATCTTAGGAGCCTACCTTCGTAGGTGGCGCCTGCAGCTCAGCATTGGGAGGACAGTGTTGGCAGCATATCACGTCAACAACAGCGAAGCAAAACGGGAACTGGACGTGTTCATGGACCACAATCACTTGGAGTTCCAGCAAGCCCCAAGGTACCTGGATAGGACACGGTCTTCTAAGCAACACCCAGAGGCCAAAGTGTCATCAAAGGTCTCGCCAATCTGATGTCTCGCTGGTACGTCCTGGGATTCCTCTGCCAAAGTACTACGAATCCCCACGCAAGCCCTGGTCTTTGCTGCAGCCAAACACTGTGCCTCAGCTTGGTGTAGAAGCCCACATGCCAAAAAAGTTGATGCTGCCATTAACAATGTTCTCCGGATTATAACTGGTTGCCTGAATCCCACCCCTATGTTCTACTTCCCAATGCTAGCAGGAATTGCCTCAACCGGCCTCCAACGAGAGGCTGCTACCCTCACATCCTCGCCCCAAGGATAGCCCAGAAAGATGACTGGCATATCCTGCATGACAACACTATGACAGCATTGCCTTCAAAACAGACTCAAGTCCCGCCGCCCATACAACAAGAGATGCTCAGTTCTATCCCTGAGGACCTGTCTACAAAGGCATGGATGGAGGCATCCTGGAAGCAGGAGTGGGGAGTCTTCTGCATGGGCCCACACGTTGTCGCCGCTACATCTGGGACCCAGGAGACGGCATCAAAGGAGGGAGATCTGCTATGCTGGAAATTGACTTAGCTGAACAGACTGCGTACTGGGGTTGGACACTTCAAAACATACATGAAGAAGTGGGCCTGGTAGACAGCACAGTATGCTTGTGCAAACTGCTGATCACTTGTATTGCTATTGGATTGTATAGCTACCTTGCGATGATGTAACTCCAAAGGTGGGCAAGAAATACAAAATAGTTGCTCCATTGGTTAGACATTTGTCATTCAAAATGTACATCTCGTTGACTCAGTTCAGGTATGTTGGGACACATCGACATGATGTTCTTGATCTTGTTCTTCTTCGGGCAAGAAATTAAAACTTTTAAATGGAAAAACGTAGATCATCTTGATTAAAATGTAGCAGCTTCATGTGATTCTTGTTCTTCTTTGGGCAAGAAATAAAATGTAGCAGCTTCATGTGATTCTTGTTCTTCTTTGGGCAAGAAATTAGACAGTTCCCCCCACCGCGACTTAACACCCACAAAAAGTGACTTTTCAAATGACCAGGTCTTTTGGACCTTTTCAAATGACCAGGTAGGGGCCCGGATTTACAAAGGCCTATGTCTAAAAACCTGAAAAAAAACCCCAGCAGGTTAGGGTTAGAACAGCATACGCCACAAGTAGCATCCAACACAAACACTTTATCCTTTGCTGTATGCTGCAGCATGAAGCAACTGCAGCATACAGCAAAGGAAAAGGAAAAATTAGGACCGTCACAATTATTACATAATCGCAAGTATTTCAGATAATCGCAATACTTTTTTGGGGATAATAGTTATAATTGTCATAATCGTTTCCATGTTGAAAAACATTTTGATATATTTTCAAAATATTGTGGAAATAGCCAAACTACACACGTGATGCGTTTTGAGCTTGTAGTTCGGCTTTTGTTTACGAATTCAGAAAAAAGTTCAAAATGTTACCACAACGCAATTAAAAACGCTAATCGCAACTATTTGAGCGACAATTAATCAAGCGTCAAGTTAATCATAATCGTGACAGCCCTAAAGAGGTTCCTACTTTGAGCAGCGGTAGTTTCACAGGAGGGTGCAGCCTGGGTCGGTTCACAGGAGGGTGCAGCCTGGGTCGGTTTACAGGAGGGTGCAGCCTGGGTCGGTTCACAGGAGGGTGCAGGCTGGGTCGGTTCACAGTTTGATGAATACATCCAAGGATGTGCCTTCTATTTTTTGCCTTAGTGTACCGGAATGGCTTCTTCTCGTCTGAAAGAAAGCTACCAAACATAAAAAAGAAAAATGCTCATTATTAGAGTGTGTGTGTGTGTGTGTGTGTGTGTGTGTGTGTGTGTGTGTGTGTGTGTGTGTGTGTGTGTGTGTGTGTATTGTATAGTTACCTTGCTGTGATTTCACTCCACGGGTGGGCGAGTGGCATTGGTTAGAAATTGAACAACGTGATCTTTAAGATGACCAGGTCCAGGCCCGGATTTATACAGTTCCCCCCCATCCCAGCCAGAAAAAGGTGACCTTTGGTACCGACCAAAAAGTGACTTTTGGGACCTACCAAACAGTGTCCTTTTGGTACCTACCAAAAAGTGACCTTTGGTCTTATGGACCACCAGGTCCAAATCCTGGATTTGCCACATCAAAATAAATATTGAATGCAAACTAAACAAACTACACTACCAACATAGTCTTAGATTCAACGTCAGCCTTGAAATCTGAAAAAAAGAGCACACATCTTTAACCACATCAACAGACCTCCGACAATTCGTATTTCATACATCCAACCAGTATGAAATACACCACAAGCATCATCCATTACAAACTGCAGCATGAAGCAACTGCAGCATCCAGCAAAGGAAAAGGAAAATTGTCATTGTCAATAGGGCCGTCACAATTATTACATAATCTTAAGTATTTGAGATAATCGCAATACTTTTTTTGAGATAAGTCATAATCGTTTCCATGTTGAAAAATGTTCATACAATTTCAAACATTTTCCAATCATTGTGGAAATAGCCGACCTACACGCTCAAAGCTTGTAGTTTTGAGCTTGTAGTTCGGCTTTTGTTTACGAAGCCTAAAAAAGCCAGACAAAGTTTTATTCAAAATGTTACTACGACGCAATTAAAATAGTTAATCACAACTATTTGAGCGACAATCAATCAAGCGTCAAGTTAAATGTCATAATCGTGACAGCCCTAAAGAGGTTCCTACCTTAAGGCGTCTTCAGAGGAAACCCCCATGCAGCTAAATCCATGGATAGAGAGTCACAGGAGGTGTAGACAGAGGCTCTTCACAAGACTTGTAGACAGAGGCTCTTCGAAAGACTTTGTAGACAGCGGCTCTTCGAAAGACTTTGTAGACAGCGGCTCTTCAAAAGACTTTGTAAACAGCGGCTCTTCGAAAGACTTTGTAGACAGCGGCTCTTCGAAAGACTTTGTAGACAGCGGCTCCTCCTCGAAAGACTTTGTAGACAGCGGCTCCTCCTCGAAAGATTTTGTAGACAGCGGCTCTTCACAAGACTTACCTTAGTGTAGAGTCTACACTAAGGTAAGTCTTGTGAAGAGCCGCTGTCTACAAAGTCTTGTGAAGAGCCTCTGTCTACACTGTAGACAGAGGCTCTTCACAAGACTTTGTAGACAGCGGCTCCTCCTCGAAAGACTTTGTAGACAGCGGCTCCTCCTCGAAAGATTTTGTAGACAGAGGCTCTTCACAAGACTTGTAGACAGAGGCTCTTCGAAAGACTTTGTAGACAGCGGCTCTTAAAAAGACTTTGTAGACAGCGGTTCCTCCTCGAAAGACTTTGCAGACAGCGGCTCCTTGTCTACAAATTTGTAGACAGCGGCTCTTCACAAGACTTACCTTAGTTTAGAGTCTACACTAAGGTAAGTCTTGTGAAGAGCCGCTGTCTACAAAGTCTTGTGAAGAGCCTCTGTCTACACTGTAGACAGAGGCTCTTCACAAGACTTTTTTGAAGAGGATCCTCTGTCTACAAAGTATTTTGAAGAGGATCCTCTGTCTACAGACAGTAGCTCCTCTTCAAAAGACTTTGCAGACAGAAGCTCCTCTTCAAAAGACTTTGTAGGCTGGGTCGGTTCACAGGAGGGTGCAGCCTGGGTCGGTTCACAGGAGGGTGCAGGCTGGGTCGGTTCACAGGAGGGTGCAGCCTGGGTCGGTTCACAGGAGGGTGCAGGCTGGATCGGTTCACAGGAGGGTGCATCCTGGGTAGTTTCACAGGAGGGTGCATCCTGGGTAGTTTCACAGGAGGGTGCAGCCTGGGTAGTTTCACAGGAGGGTGCAGGCTGGGTAGTTTCAAAGGAGGGTGCAGGCAAGAACAACCTCAGCAAAACCCTCTCCACTCTAGTTTCTAGCTTATAATGAAGAGGAAGGGGGTGGTCCTCCCCCCCCCCCTGCAACACCTCTGCCAGGATGTATTCTTGAGTATCTGAAAGAAAGCAAACAAAGAAATAAAGATTTATTCAAGTGACCGAGAGCCACATTTAGGATACGTATACTGTATCCTGGTTTTAACATCAGGGGATCGATCATACTGGAGATAAATATTCTGTGACTACTTGAAACGGTAACAAAATTGAAAAATCGCTGGCAGTGGGCAAACACAGCCAGAAATAAGTCTGGCACTGAATCGCACTGAAAGAGTTAACTTAATGGCAATATGGCCGATGTTTGAAAATGGTCTATTGACGGTTTAAGTGGTTAAATGTCTGCCACTAATTTACAAAACACTGAGAGTCAATGAATCTATGAAATCTATGGAAAAACTTTAATCTGCAACACAATTTTACACAATATGTAGTGGGGGGTCCCTGCTGTGGGGGTCCCTGCTTCCTCTCTCAGCCTGAAAAACGTTGAAGAACCCCTGGCGTAGGCTATGCCTAGGGCTGTGACAATTAAAACATTTAAGTTGACGACTGTCATACAAATACATGTGATTAACCATTTAGTTGTGTTTTTTGGCATTGGAACATATGGACAGTGGTGTAAAGTAAGTAAGTACATTTACTCAAGTAGGCAAGGCAACTTTATTTATATAGCACTTTTCATACACAGGGCAATTCAAAGTGCTTTACAGAATAAAAGTATTGTACTTAAGTACAGTTGCGAGGTATTTTTACTTTACTGGAGTATTTCCAATTTTCAGTACTTTTACTTCTACTCCAGTACATCTCAGAGGAAAATATTGTACTTTAACCCCACAACAATTATTTGAAAACTTTAGTTTACTAGTTACTTTGCATATATAAATTATTATGTCATAACACATACATTAACTGCTTTATCCATATTTTATACCTAGGCTATTTAGAAAATAGCCGATCTACAAGCTGTAGTGAGCTTGTAGACCTGCTATTTTCAACAGCACCCCAGAACAGCCCAACTTAACTCTTTTCCCTCCCCGGCACACATGTAGCCAAAACCCAAATCAGTGACACCTCCCTCGATGGAGGGAGGTGTGTAATAGTACCCCCAGCGTTACAATATAAACTTTGGGTTTTATCAACTGTCCTTTTCTGATTATTCCTTAAGAAGATTAGTTAACATTCTTTGAAAAGTTAAGTTTTTTTCCCATTCCAAAGTTTGTGGGCCCTGGGTAGACAACCCGGCCTGGCGGAGATTGGCGAAAATCTCTGCTATGAGGAGGAGCATTCTAGTTAAGACAGTCCATTAATTCTACATGGCTCAGCCCTTTAGTAACTCTTGCCTTAATTTCTCATACATCGCAGGGAACACACTTTTGCTGAAATGCGAACTGCTGCCATGGCCCTTTGTAACATTCTAGATACACTGTTTGAATATTCAAATCCAGCGTTCTCCATCACTGAAAAGGTTTGCATGTCACGAGACTGCGCTCGTTTAGTTATTTCTTGAGTAAGATCCGCGGGTCGAATTATGTGAGAGTATGGGAAGAAACACGCGGTTTCTCTCTCTGTCAACCCGGCTGTGAGGCTTCCCTTTGCCCCGTCGGAAGGAGGAATGTACAGAAAAAACAGCGAACGCATGGCTTCCCTTGAACCAGCGTTGCAAGATATTGTGAGAGAAACAAGCAACCAGGTCTATAAAGAGAAGTCCAAAATAAGCGAGCCCAAAGTAGCTTATAATAAGCAGACTTGGCAACACTGCCTTGGACGCGGGACAGTGAGAATCGCGATACGGCTTTCAATTCCGGTACGTATCGTGACACCCTTAAAAAATATATATATATAAATACATATATATACATATATATATACACATATATATACATATACACATATACATATACATATATACATATACATATACATATATATATACATATACATATACATATACATATACATATACATATACATATATATATATATATATACACACATAATTTCCTCAGGTAGTCACAAAAATCTCACCTGCACATTGTAGCTTCACCAGATAGTGAGTCATTAGAGGTGGATGTTCTGGGAGGGTGTTATACTGTAGGCGAGAACCTCAGTCTTCTGGTGTCTGGGAGGTTATACTGTAGGCGAAAACCTCAGTCTCCTGGTGTCTGGGAGGGTGTTATACTGTAGGTGAGTTATACTGTAGGTGAGAGCCTCAGTCTTCTAGGCATTTATGGCACAAGGACAACCTCGGCACAGTCCGTCTCCACTCTGAGAAAGAAAGAAAGAAACAAATATTAATTCAAGAGAGACGAGAGACAGATATATACGTAGATTGTATCCTGTCACAACATACACAGCCTAGCATATGGAATCAAACTTTATTTATAGAGCACATTTAATAAACAACAGAAGTTGAGAAAAGTGCCGTACAAGGTTGAGACAAACACAGCATCAACACACATTTGTGCATAGTTAAAACACATTAGAGCAGAGGTCTTCAACAGGGGGTCCGGGACCCCTAAGGGGGGTCCTCAGAGTTACTACAGGGGGTCCGCCAAATCTTTGTGATAGGATTTTTGTTTTTACATTAACCACTTCAACCCTATTCTGAGGGGAACATTAGCCGAAAATAGACGATCTACAAGCTCACAACGAGGCGTTGTGAGCTTGTAGACCGGCTTTTTTCGGCAAAGGAAGAGGGGAAAAGAGCAGACTAAGTACAGAGTGAAAGTTTACTTAGTGTTGATGGTTTAAGTTGTTAAATGTCTGAAAATACACATTAACATGAAACATCTATGAAAAGCTTTAATCTGCAACACAAGTTGATGCTATATATAGAGGGGGTCCCTGCTCCATCCCTCTCTCTCAGAGAGGGGGTCCTTGGCCTGAAAACGTTGAAGACCCCTGCATTAGAAGATCCAGTGACATTAAAATCCAAAGATAATAGGTGGGTTTTCACCCATTAAGACCGGGAAAGCATCTGTGTCATTTTAGATTTCTTTGGCTATTCAAAAATAGCAGATATACAAGCTCATAGTGCGGCCACCCCTGGTCTTTTTGATAGTCTTTGCCAACGCCCAGTAACGACTGAGCGGCAAGACCTCAGAGCCCTGGCTAAGGGTGTAATGGTTCCAGGAGCTCAGCGAGGTACAGCGGAGCTATTACTACTAACCTGTTTAAAGATTTAAAAGCAAATAAAAAGGACCTTAAAATCAATTCTAAAATTGACAGGGAGCCAGTGAAGTGAGGCAATACGTATACTGTATCCTGTCACAACTTGGTTCTCAGCCCAGGTTGCGCAAACTGGCCTCACCCAGTATCACTCTTGGGGCCTGTCCTTTCCAGCTAAACCCTCAGTCAGCTACCTTGGTTGTCAGCTAGATCGCAGGCTGGGAGGTGAAACCATAGCTCTTAAGACCATCAGTAAGGTGAATGGCAGAACCAAATTCTTAGCGAGGAAAGTGCAGTTTCTGGACTCGGCCAGTCTTCGCATATTAGCAAACTCACTGGTTTTATGTTGTTTCGACTATGCTATTGGCTCATGGTACAGTGGCCTAACCAAAGCCCTAAAAGAGAAGTTGCAGGTTTCTCAAAATAGGTTGGTCAGGCTTGTCTTGGGGCTGTCTGCAAGGGACCATGTTGGAAAACATAATTTCCACCAACATAATTTCCACCAGTTGGGTTGGCTCCCTCTGGCAGCCAGGTCAGTTCAACTACAGCTGAACCTGGTGCATAACATCTACATAAACAGCGCCCCTGTGTACCTATGTAAGCTCTTTCAGAAGCGTAGCGAAGCCCATTCCAACCTAACCAAAGCTAGCATAGCAGACCTGACCATGCCCACGTTCACCACTGAAATGGGAAAACGCTCATTTAGATTTGGAGGAGCAGTCAACTGGAACCCTCTACCCCTGACTATAAAGAGCACCAGCAGCCATCTCCTTTTTAAGATAAGGGTCAAAGCATGGCTTTTAGAAAATGTTGCCGAATAGTAGGGTCACCTATGTGTTAGCAATGCGATTATATGTATTTATGCTGTAGGTAGTGTAGCTTTTGATTGTTTTATTTATTACTGTACTGTCTAACTGTATGTATTCTGTTGCAGTGCTGTCTGTTTGTCTCAGACCAAGGACCACAATGAAAATACTTTTATGCGTCTGTATCCTTGACGTTTCTACGATGAACATGATGTAACATGTGTTTTTCCTGTATAACGTCTAATAAAATCAAATCAAATCAAGGGATGGGGCGATAATCGTTATCATTAAAAACGCACACAATAATCGTAGAGATTTTAATTTATTGTGAAATTGTCCTCCGTCATACACAAGGATGAATTAGCTTTTGTTGAGCGTCAAATCCAGTACCACTTAAACCCTCTGTACTTGATAACACAGACCTGTAAAGACTGCATTTTATTTGGTATGCTCTTCTTTCACTCTACACAAATCGAGTCGCCAAAAATGGCCAATCTACAAGGTCACAACTTAGTTTACACCACTGCACACTTTGTCCTTCAACGGTCAAGTGATAGGGGTTTGCACAATCATGTTTCTTCCAGCTCAGGAACGTTGCTAAAATCAAGTCAAATTTGCATTCATGCCTTCATGTCATCACACTTAATACTGCAATTAGTCCATGAGCCAGACAAGATTTAATTCGAAAGAGTGGGCAAAACCATACCTATATAAATTGTTTATAGGGTCAATATAAGTAAATACATATATGATAACCTTTCCACAGGAGCAGCTTTTTCATATTTATCACACATTTTGTTATTTTCCCCATACGTACTTGACAGGTGAAAAAATGTCAAAATTTAAAACATAGTTATCATAATGAAACTTCCCCAGTTGATTACTTACATGAAGACAATGATTTATCGTATTACAAGTTATGCATTAGGAAAATATGCCCGAATTTGCATAACTTTCCAGAATCAACATTGGAACATTGGACAAAGCCAGAGTCAACATTCTTATTTAATTTTGTTAAGATGTTGGAGTCAAAGGTTTTTTTAACGAGGGAATATTCAATATCTGGCTACATTTTGGGGCTCTGGGTCATGGACTAAATGCCCAATTTGCATATTTAAATATACAAATTCAGAAAACTTGTAGTACAATAAACATTGTCTTCATGTAAGTAATCAACTGGGGAAGTTTCATTATTATAACTATTTTTTAAATGTTGTCATTTTTTCACCTGTCATGTACGGATGGGGAAAATAACAAAATGTGTGATAAATATGAAAAAGCTGCTCCTGTGGAAAGGTTATCATATATTTATTTACTTATATTGATCCTATAAACAATTTAATATAGGTATGGTTTGCACACTCTTTCGATAATCATTGCTCAATTTTGGGGCTCTGGCTCATGGACTAAATGTACAAGTTACAAGTAAATGTCATTTCCAAACTTAGGACCAAGTTCTGCGAGACTGGTGAAGTCAACAAGGAAGACAACAACCAAAGACCCCTTAATTTCTTCACTGAGGAACCATAGATTTACAGGCAAGATTTGCACAACGGTACCAAAGACAGTTGTCAAAGTTGCAGGACCCATGCTCAGGTGCCAGTCACACACACACACACACACACACACACACAGTCCAGGGGCCAAGCCATATTTTGGTACCACCTAAGGTGACCGTAAAGTTTTTGTATTTTTGTCTTCCTACATGTCTCTAGTTTATATTTTGGTATGATAACCCTTCCAATCTTGTAGCTTAATGGCAGTTATCACTACCTACCGGCTAATGTATCCGGTAGGAGACACAAAGTAGAATCTTTGTGTCTCCTACCCCGGGCATCAAATTATTATTATTATTATCCATGTATTCAAGGCTTCATGGGGTGTGCAATTGATAACTTCTCAGATTTTTGGTGTTTGCTTAAAAAAAGACTGCTTTCCATAAGCTTGTAAAAGTTGACCCTCCTTTGGTCTAGGGTGGTCATAGCTGAATGTGTAGAGAGTCCCCCTGAAAAAACTTAGAGGAGTTCACCCAAAAAAATATTTATTTTCTATCAATTGCACACCCCATGAAGCCTTGAATACATGGATATATTTTGTTTTTTGTCGCAATAATTTGATGCCCGGGGTAGGAGACACAAAGATTCTACTTTGTGTCTCCTACCGGATACATTAGCCGGTAGGTAGTGATAACTGCCATTAAGCTACAAGATTGGAAGGGTTATCATACCAAAATATAAACTAGAGACATGTAGGAAGACAAAAATACAAAAACTTTACGGTCACCTTAGGTGGTACCAATTTGTGAAAATATCAGTGTTGGCCCCTGGACTAACCTGTGCCTAGCACACACCTGTGACTGGCACACACCTGTGCCTGGCACACACCTGCCTGCAAATGGTACCAGGGCTGACACCAAATAATGCGTAATATGCATAACGGAACACCAGCATCACTTGCCCTTACACACAGCACATCTAACCAATTGAAGCCTGAGGTTCCGATTCTGCCAAATGTCAACGGTTCTCTGAAAAACGTATGTTTCTATATCAGTGGTTTTCAAACCTTTTCATGTGAAGGACCCCCAAAATGACATGAATTTGGCTGCTATTTTTGAAAAGCCAAAGTGTAAAATGATGCTTTTTAAGCTCAAATGAAAAAGTGACACAGATGCGTTCCAGGTCTTAATGGGTTCAAAACATCAGAAGCTGTGCAAAGTGGCGTACAAGGTTTAGGCAAACAGCATCAACAGGCATCCATCGGTGCACACATGTGTGCATATTTATAAACCCATTAGAGCAGAGGTCTTCAACAGGGTACATTAACCACTTGAATATTATATCGCTATTCTGAGGGGAACATTAGCCGAAAATAGCCGATCTACAAGCTTTGTGAGCTTGTAGATATTTTCGGCAAAGAGAGGGGGAAAAGAGCACACTAAGTACAGAGTGAAAGTTTACTTAGTGTTGATGGTTTAAGTGGTCAAATGTCTGAAAATACACATTAACATGAAACCAATGAAAAGCAACACAAGTTTATGCAATATAAGGATGAATTAGCTTTTGTTGAGCGTCAAATCCAGTACCACTGGACTTGTACTTGAGTATTTCCAATACTCCACTACATCTCATATGCAAATATTGTACTTTTACTCCACAATTCCTACAATTATTTGAAAACATTAGTATAACTTTACTTTAGCTTTCATTTTGATTATTATTATTATTGCAAAACATACATCCACTTCAGCCCTATATACATTTCGGCCATTTGAAAATAGCCCATCTACAAGCTCACAATGTGTCACATCATTACGAATTGTGAGCTTGTAGATCTGCTATTTTCATACGTTACACATTTGAGAACTTGAAATTGGACATTGTGCACAATGAGTACTTTACTTTTGGTACTTTAATGCCAATACTTTTGTACTTTTTGCATAAGTACATTTTGAATTCTGGACTTTTACTTGTAACAGAATAAGTCTCAATACCACAATGTAGAAATACAAGTAAAAGTACTGTATTAAAACATGCTTGAGTCAAAGTACAAAAGTATAAGCATCAAAAATATACTCAAAGTACCAAAGTAAAAGTACTCATTCTGCAGAAATGTCTCTTAAAGTTTTCAAAATGTATTCAAATATTTTGAAAATATCAAGAATGCAAGCTCACACCAAAGCAACACGTTGTGAGCTTGTAGATCTGCTATTTTTACTATCTCTCACACACACACTCACACACACACACACACACACACACACACACACACGCACACGCACACGCACACGCACACTAACTAATGTTTAGGGCTGAAGTCGTTAGTCCATGTTTTGTAATAATCAAAAGCTACAAAATAACTACTAACTCAAGTTTTCATATCATTGTAGTGGAGTAAAAGTACAATATTTATCTCTGAGATATAGTGGAGTAGAAGTAAATGTATTGAAAATTAGATCTCCAGTTAAGTAAAAGTTTCTCAAAATTGTACTCAAGTACAGTACTTGAGTACATGTACTTTACACCGTACTAGGCCTGCAAAGCTCGTGTCAGCATCACGACCGTCATGGATTAACTTCAACCTTGTGTTTGCACCTTCCCCATTTACGGCCTGTACATCTACATAAACATTCAAATTTCAAATATAAAGTGCTTCCTTCATGGCCACGGATGTTATAATTATGTACGAGCCCTCCAACGTACCTGCATCTTCCGTATTGTTCATTAAAAAGCATTTTATTCCGATCGGTGGCCATTTTCCTCATAGAGTTATAATGTAGCATAGTGCAATACACCTCCCAGCCGATAGGGTAGCGTAGTTTAAAGCATATGGTGAATAGACGGAGAAAATGGCCACCAATCAGATTAAAATGCTTTTTATTGAAAAATACGGAGGATATAGGTACTTCTGAGGACCCGTACACTAGAATAACATCCGTGGCCATGAAGTAAGCACTTTATATTTGAAATATGATCGTTAATGTAGATGTACGGACCGTAAATGGAGAAATTGCAAACACCAGGTTGAAGTTAATCCATGACTGTCATGATATGACAGTCAGTCATGTTTCAGGACTTAAACAAAGACGGTTCATATTCACTTCACACAGCAATGCTTCATCCTGACTAGTTGTTGCTTTTTTACCAAGTCAAATAACAGTGAAATTACACGCAATTCCATCAATTCCTTAATGCTAAGCAGTTAATTAGCTAAGCTACTGTAAGTAGCTAACACACACCTGCAGAACACTTACCTGTTTTGTGGTCTGGATGGAGATGTTTTCACAGTCTGGTCACAGTGTGTTTTAACAGCTTTTTTCACCAACCTGTTAAACACTGATAACTCTACTCGATGTCCCTGTGGAGTAACGTTACTTTAGGAGTTGTTTATTTCACTATAAGAGTCTTTTTCCTTGCAAACAGAGTGGGTCCTTTTAACTCTATGAGTGGGTCACAAACATTTGTGATTGCTGGAAGGTGTGAGGGGGAGGGGCTGACAATTAAAGGACTCTAATAGCCCCGCCCCTCCCTGCTTCCTAGAGCAGTGGTTCTCAACCTGTGGGTCACATGATTTTTTTTTAGGGGGGGTGGGGGGGGGGGGGGGTTCCCTGACAGTGAAGTGACAAATAAAGGACTTTTAAGACCTTTTTAATACCAAAAACACAAGTACTACATCAAAAGTAATCAACAAACCCAACATCAACAAAATACTATAAAAACTGGTGAAAAATTGGCCAAATTGTCAAATAATATAAAATAGGCCAAAAAAATAGCCAATCTACAAGCTCACAACGCCTCGCGTTGTGAGGCGTTGTGAGCTTTTACATCTGTTATTTTCACAATATTTA
This sequence comes from Gymnoscopelus microlampas, assembly GCF_963454915.1. Lineage (NCBI taxonomy): Eukaryota > Metazoa > Chordata > Actinopteri > Myctophiformes > Myctophidae > Gymnoscopelus > Gymnoscopelus microlampas. Next base: position 19,080,633 of record NC_139939.1, read on the forward strand.
TCTGTGGAGTCAAACTAAATGTAACGCCTCAACTCCTACTTTCCAAGTTCTTGTCAGGGTGGGGGGTCCCCAGTTCAAATATGATTATTTTGGGGGGTCCCCAGTTCAAATATGATTATTTTGGGGGGTCCCCAGTTCAAATATGATTATTTTGGAAGGTCACGGCCTGAAAAAGTTGAGAACCACTGTCCAAGGGCAGGGTTTCTCAAAGTAGGTGCCCCGGCCCCCGTTGCACCCTAGGGTGCCGTGACACAAGTCCAGGGCCCAGGGTGGGCGCAGAAAACGTTGATAATATTTGCAAATCATCAATATATCACTTCAGTTTAACCACTTCACCTCACTGCGTTCTTTTTCCATCTACTGTACACCAAATCTCTTTGCCAAAAATAGCCGATCTACAAGCTCACAACACGTGATGTTCCCCCCACACAGTGGTGGAAAAAGTACTCAAATGTTTTACTTAAGTAAAAGTATCAATACTGCAATCTAGAAGTACTCTGTTACAAGTAAAAGTCCGGAATTCAAAATGTTACTTGAGTAAAAGTACAAAAGTATTGGCATCAAAATATACTTGAAGTACCAAAAGTAAAAGTACTCGAATGTTTGAAAATAGCAGATCTACAAGCTCACAACGCGTCGCATCGCGACGCGTTGTGAGCTTAGATCGGCTATTTTCAAATAGCCTATGTATAAAATAGAGCTAAAGTGGTTCATGTATGTTTCATAATATCATAATCTATGTCTGAAAAGTAACTAGTAACTAAAGTTTTCAAATAATTGTTGTGGAGTAAAAGTACAATATTTGCCTCTGAGATGTAGTGGAGTAGAAGTAAAAGTACTGAAAATTGGAAATACTCCAGTTAAGTAAAAATTCCTCAAAAGTGTACTTAAGTACAGTACTTGAGTAAATGTACTTAGTTACTTTACACCACTGCCCCCACAATAGGGATGCTGGGGTTCAGGTGGTTAAACGACGAGTATAAAGACCTTTTCAATCTGTCCTAATTTAAAGGAAACTGATATTCTGATATGAAGTTTTCCCCGTGACATGCTGTATCTTTGGGGGAAAGACTGTAAGAATGTAAGGCGCTTTAAAGTAACATTGTCATTCAGGTGGTGCCGTGGATGGAAAAGTTATTTACAGGATGCAAACAGAGCTACAGTATAACTACAGTACAGTGGTGGAAAAAGTACTCAAATGTTTTAATTAAGTAAAGGTATCAATACTGCAATGTAGAAGTAGCCTACTCTGTTACAAGTAAAAGTCAGGAATTCAAAATTTTACTTGAGTAAAAGTACAAAAGTATTGGCATCAAAATATACTTAAAGTACCAAAAGTAAAAGTACTCGAATGTTTGAAAATAGCAGATCTACAAGCTCACAACGTGTCGCACCGCAACGTGTTGTGAGCTTGTAGATCGGCTATTTTCAAATAGCCTAGGTATAAAGTGGTTCATGTATGTTTTATAATGTAATAATTTATATCTGTGTTACGTCCCAGATGGTGGTCCAGGAGGAAGGGACGGTAACATGTACCCAGATTATATACTTGAGACAGACATAGGATGAGGTTAAAGTAAAGTTGTTTATTAACCAACTGAAGCGAACAGAAATAAATGCCAAGTAACAAATACAGGGAGGGTCAGGTGGTGCCAAAGGAAAGAATGTTGTAAACTCAAGAGAAACAAAAATCCTTCCTACTCCAACAATAAACGGAAAATACAATGGGTGGCACTCACCTCTAGACTAGTGGGATTAAACCAGGGAATTACCTACATGCAATATGTACAGGGTACCCCAGAGCTAAACTACCCCCCCCCCCCCTGTACTAAACGTTTGGCAAAAAGGTCAACAAGTCTTTAAGAGACTGGCGGTGAATTAGTTAGGACATGTGCATGGAGCAAACAAATTATCTGGTGGAAGCATGACGGGGAAAGAGAAAAATGGCCGCCGTCACAGGTGCTTTATATCTGATGACGATGGAGGTGATTGGTGGAGTGATGAGGGGAAGGACCAACCGGTGGTGAGAGGCGGAGTTGAGTTGAGTGAATGGGCTGGACCTGAGAGTGAGTGAACAGAGAAGCAGGCAGAGTGTAGCAGGGAGAAAAACAGCATACACATTCTCCCCATAAACATACAGTCTCCCCTTAACCATACCCGTAACAATCTGCAAAGTGACTATAGTAACTTCAAATAATTGTACTGGAGTAAAGGTACAATATTTGCCTCTGAGATGTAGTGAAGTAGAAGTAAAAGTATAGACAACTGGAAATACTTCGGTAAAATAAAAGTACCTCAACATTTTACTTAATTACAGTACTTGAGTAAATGTACTTAGTCACTTTACACCACTGCAAACCAGGAAGTACAAAAATAAGCTTTGGAAAATGCTAATCACCACACAGGAAGTACAGGATGCACAGGAAGTCACCATCAAGTCAAGTAATCTTTATGTACAGTATATAGCATACTTGAACATAAAGAAACGATAGGAGTTGACCCAAAGTTCTTTCCAATCGAGGATGGCCAAATGAAACACACGATAACCATAATAAATTGTAAAATCCACAAAAGCAAGACTAAAATGTAAAACACATAGGCCTACCAGTAAATCACAAGACTATTAAGAGTAACTAAACAAAACAAACAACTGATTAAAACGCTGTAAGGTATTACAAATAAATTAAATTAAATACATTCAGTGGACTCGAGAAAACATCAAAGGTGGGGCAACCTCAAACTAAGCTAAAACCACGAGAAAAGGGTGGGTCTTTAGATTTGATTTAAAATCGTCAACGGGGCAGAACTTAACAGTGGTACAGAATGTTATGTTTCTCAAAACAGATTCTCAATCATAGAGCCATGGAGAAGCATGCATAAAGATAATTAAAGAGTCCCTAAAACTGGGGGATGCCACATGGCAGAGTATGACAAGGTCCCTGATGTCAAAGTTTCAATCTTTAAATAAAGGCCTAATAAAGAACACATTTGTTCTAACGAAACCCTTACAGTAGACTAATAGTAGCCTTACATCACATCGTCTAGTTAGTAGTTGCGGGGTTGTAATGTGACGGTCAAGTAAGTGGAAATAACATCTTATTAGGCTTTGTTAGCCTCTAGGAATTATGTTCCATAATTAGCGTATAACTGTGTTTGTTTGTTTCTGTCTAATAGCAGAGAACACCATTTCTAATAACGCCTTTTGTTACGTTTCATTTCTAATTAGAACATAATTAAGGGATAATAGTGGAACATAAGGGTATAACAACGTTTGTTTCTTTCTAATAAAAAAACATTATTGCTAATAAGAAACACATTATTTGTAATAACGGCTTATTATGTCAAATTAGTGTACCGTAAATTGCGCTGCGACCTAATTGATTGTGTGTCAGCAGCAGTCATTTGCAACTCAGTTGGTATTATGGCATTTGCAGCTTTGTATTATTAAATGTCACAAACTCACATGGTATTTTCAGACCCTTTTCTTATTGGATGACTAATAGTTTGATGCCATGATGACAAATGTATAGATGTCCAGAGACATTTTATTAATCCTTCATAGCATTAAAACTATCCCACCCACATCTTAAATTGCCACTCTCAAATGTGCGCACACGCACACGCACGGATGCACACGGATGCAGAGGCGGATGCCCCCCCCCCCCCCCCACACACACACACACACACACACACACACCCACCCTCCACTGTGTGATGATGGAGCCCACTGAGTAAACCCATGTAAACCAACAGAAACTCCCCACAGGAGCAGACCACAGAGGCTAATTGTGTGCCACAGTGCATGACAGCTAACATTACAACAGCTACACGCTGTATGTAGTTGGTGCGAGAGTCAATAGAGAGCGAGGTGTTAAACAATGCTCCCCCCCCCCCCCCCACACACACACACACATTTCATCTCTCTCTTTCTTTCAATTGAATTGAATTCAAAGGGTTCATCTTGGCATGGGAAACACGCCAAAGCAAGAGATAGAAATAAAAACAAGACTGCCATACAAAAGGTACAGTATAGAAGATACAAAGAAAATCCACTGTAGAAGAGCTTCTTTTTTTTTGGCACATCCAACAGTCAGAATGACGTTTTGATCCTATGCTCTTCTTAAGACTAAAGAGTATTACATTTGTTCTGGTCTAATCAATTGCATTTAAGGGAGCTACAGTATAGGTGGATCTTTTTTGTATATTCTATGATTGTCTTCTTTTGATCCAGCACAGGACTGCCTTATGTGGTTTGTGGAAGTGTCTAACAACTTTGTACTGTTCAATTCAAGATATAGGCCTACTGAACAAAAATAAATGTGTAAACAGAGCTGTACATATTTGATTGCAACATTTCAATTAAATATAGTAGGTAACTTACATAATAATAATAATGAGGATAATGATAATGACAATAATTATAATAAATGCAATCACACAGAAAGTAAAGATTACTTAAAATAAAATACTCTCTAGCAAGCTTATACAGTAAACTGAGATCAGCACAGTACCCCCTTCCTTTTTTTATTTTTATTTGTACTGGATAGAGCGATTATCTGAAGTGGATAATAGCTGTCATTTAAATTTGTTTTTGCTAACCTGAAGTCCTCATTATCATTTGAAAAGGTCTTGACTGCACGCTCGCCCGCTAACCTTATGCAAAAGTGCATTTACAGTACAATGTGCTTTTTGTAATGGCTTATCAAGTGTGAGTTTAGTTTAACTGAATTTGGGCATGTTGTTGGACGTGAGTGGCCTTTTAAAAAGGAGAGCAGCATGATAAAAGTACGCTGTCATATTGTGTTTAATGGTTAAATACCAGTGCAGATCAAAAATCTATTACAACCTCCTGAGCCACTGCCACCCCTGTATGTGTATGTGCGTGTGTGTGTGTGTGTGTGTGTGTGTGTGTGTGTGTGTGTTGCTATTCATTCATCTATAATGGACTAATGGACACATACAAAATCACACATACGCACACGCACATGCACATAGTACATTTTTTAGGCCTTGCAAGTGTCTGCCGACGGCTGTGTGCCATGTCTATTTTGTTATGGCAGGCAGGTCATTGGCCAATAAAGTGGCCTAATGTACTCAGTGTGTTACTTAAAAAATGGCAATACCACAATATAGAAAGTTTTTGTCTGCAACCACCATCGACCACTTTCAACCTGTCATACATATTTTGGGCGTGTCATTATAGCATAGCATTTTCAAACATTTCTCTTTTTTTCCCCAAAAAAAATCACGTAAATAGTCACGTTGCACTATTTACGCTATTTTTGAAATTTGGCTCAAGTGGTAACCTATTTTTGCCACCCCCTATTTTTTATGAAACGACGCCTCTGGTTGACAGACAGCATTCTGTTCAGAGCAGAGCACTTCAATCTCCATATCATTATGAATCATTTGTTTCCTCTGCATGTATTTCATAGAGGGGGTTCAGTGTGTTTCCCGAGGATATTTGGTCCGGAGATATTCGGGGTTCGTTGGCTGTTTACAAAATTGCTGCCCAAATGTATACAAAACAAATATCTAAAACGGATAGTGTCAATCCTTGATTCTGATTGGCTGGTTTCCGTTTAGTAGACGTGATTAAAGACACTATAATCTACTCCTTAGATCAGTTTATATCAATCACAGGTGCGTTATGTGTTCTACAGTGATCCAGCGTATCTGTAGCTGAACGAGGGAAGGGGAGTGCTTGTTTTCCTTACAAGACCCAGCCGTGCAGGGCTTCTGGGGGCTTCACCCCACACAGCTTGCCTGGGCTTTACCCGTTAACCACTGGTGTCCCTATTCTGAGGCGAAGATTCTACAAAGAGATTTTGTGTAGAGGGAAATGCTACATAGTATAGAGGCCTGGGGTACCCCATTCAACTAGGTATATATATACATGGTTGAAGTGGTTAAAATTAGGATCAGGGCACCCTGGAGATACACTGAGCATGGTGACACTCATGCATGCACGTGCACGCACGCAACACATGCACGCATAGATTTTGTGCATTTAAGGATGCTCCCTGTTGACATTTTGGCTGCTGGTTTGGTTTTACAACACATTTCAGGACCAGCCGTTCTTAATCCCGTTAAAGTTTATGGTAAAAGTCACCCTCTGTGAGAGATTGCGACCTCAGATGGAGGAGAGATTTTCTTGGATAATTACGGAAAAGGGAACGATATGTTCACTCTCGGGACGGCCTGGACAATATGTACCCAGCCACCAAGAACGAAGGCATTATAGAGTCTAATAACGCCGTGGCCTCCCTGTCAGATCTGCCAGATAGCTGAGTGGGTGGAGGCCGTCTGGGAATATAAAAGGTCGCTGGTTCTATATACTCAGCTCGCCCAGTCTACAGTACACGTCAGATTGCACCTGAGCAAGGCATTTAACACTTACCGTGCGTTCATCAGAGCCATCTAAACAGCCATCTGCTGGGTAAAATTGCAACAGTCTAAAGTAATTCACCCTCCCCTGAAGACCAGAAGATACTCTTTTTTTATATTATTATTATTATCTTGATGTTATATTGCTTTGTTGTGTTGGCACATCTCTGCGGAACATGTCCCACTAACATTTAGCTTTTACCTGTAAGAGTAAGTGACATATAAACCCTTTTGATTCATGATTATTTTCCGTTTCTAGACTGTTTGGCCTTCAGGTTTGCCATAAAAAAAAAGGTCATGTTAATTAACTGGATGAAACATATCCTGTAAGACTAGATGGCCTGGCCTCCTCTATTCACACCCTCCGATATTCAGCCACTGTATGGCTTTCCCACATCATTAGTCGTAATGTTAGTGTATAGACAACGTTACAGTACATCGTGTTCCTACTGGGCTGGCTGCTCACTGAATACAAATGGAATAATTAACTTCCTCTTTTTACACGGAGCAGACAATAATGTCCATGGCTTTCTAACCCTTGGCTTCTGTCTCTGTGTTTGAGTAGACAGATAAGTAGTTTTATTGGCTATATATCAATTCATAGTGTCTGTACCGTATGTTTTGTTTGTGTGCATGTGTGTGTGTGCGCACAGTAAAATCCTCAGTGTTGATTTATCCATTTGTAACCCTGAAAGTGTATGAATGTAACCAAAATGTACCCATTATAGTTTAAATGAATCCTGAGGTGATTGTAGTGTGTGTCAAACCATACAGTATGAGCCACTCTGTGAAGGTACTGTAAGGTGTGCTATACAGTCCATTCACTTCAGTCCTTCAGAGGCAATTAGATTTTCCCAGCCAACACTGAGTATCATCTCTGTCAGGCAGAAACCTTGCATCTCCATATTTCAGCTTGTTCTGTTTTAATGCATCACATTGCGATGTGGTCTGTAGATATGCTATTTTTGGAATCTTTTCTATTGTTTTATTGTGAAATATAAGTAGTAATGTGTGTGTGTGTGTGTGTGTGTGTGTGTGTGTGTGTGTGTGTGTGTGTGTGTGTGTGTGTGTGTGTGTGTGTGTGTGTGTGTGTGTGTGTGTGTCACATTTTGTTTTGATTATATCGCTGTATTGTTGTATTGTGTTTTTTGCTTTGGCAATGTAAACGTATGTTTTCTCATGCCAATAAAGCCCTTTGAATTGAATTGTGTGTGTGTGTGTGTGTGTGTGTGTGTGTGTGTGTGTGTGTGTGTGTGTGTGTGTGTGTGTGTGTGTGTGTGTGTGTGTGTGTGGTAGTAGTAGTAGTAGAAGAGTGAAAGTGTTTTTTTAATAAATATTAAATCAATCAAAAGTATTAACAAGAGAGTGTGACTAAATGATAGTCACACTCATGTTCTTTTTCACCCTCCATTCCCTGAAAAGTAACAGTTTTGGACATACAAGGTTTCCACCCGACAGCGACGGTATGATCAACACTCCACAGCAACTTCTTGCCTTATCTGGACGGGGTCTGTCTGTCTGTCTGTCTGTCTGTCTGTCTGTCTGTCTAACAAATAAAAGCAGACTAATACAATGGGAGTGAGAGAGCAAGAAAGGAAGGAGGGGGCTGACATCCCATATGTGTAAAGTGGATTATTTGTAGCTAACCTGCACATCCATCCACCTCCACTCAACACAGGAAAAACAGTGACTAACAATGCAAGTGTTAATCAGCGTCCTCCTCTTCAAGCAAGCACATACCTAACACGCACACACGCACGCATGCACGCACACACACGCACACACACACACACACACACACACACACACACACACACACACACGGGTCTTGTATTGCTATTTCGGTTACTCATACTGTAGTACTCACTTGCCATTAATTACATGCATGTGCATGTAATTAGTGGTCACTAATGATGGAAAATTAGCACTGCAACACTTAGTCACACAAGAGATTTACTACAACTCTGCGTGCGTGCGTGCGTGCGTGCGTGCGTGTGTGTGTGTGTGTGTTAATGGAGATATGTTCTTGAATGTAGGTGGAGGGTGTCCATGCTATCATAAATTGTTATGCATTGAATTTGAAAGGAACATGAAACTGAATATGGAATAGAAATTCTGAGTTCCCTTTGATATAAAGGCCTCTTAGATAGGCCTTTCTTTTGACATGGATCAGAGTGCTAGCAGATAGATAAATTGCTTTGCTACATTGAAGCGTCTTATTATCCTTAACAATTTCATGTCACAGGGCCAGATGAGGCCTTCACAGGTTAATATCATATTTTCTGTTTTTCTGTTTTCCCAGTGGTGGAAAGTAACTGCTGTAAGCACATTTACTCAAATACTGTACTTAAGTACAATTTTGAGGTTTTTGAGTATTTCCATTTTCCCAATACTTTATACTTCTACTCCACTACATTTCAGAGGCAAATATTGTACTTATACATCTGATAGATCTGAAAATAGATCTGCTATTTTCGAAAAAGGTTGACACTTTTTGAAAAATTATATTACATTTACTTTAGTACTGTAAGTCTATTTTGATGTCAATCATTTTGTACTTTTACTCAAGTAACCTTTTTTGAATACAGATATTTTACTCATAACTGTCAGGATCTGTATTATTTCGTAGTGTGTGATCATTCATGCCTTGGGTCAATTATGTTTGTCAATGGTCGCTATTTGAATTTTTTTTAAAGTTTACAGTCAATTGTACATAAAACTGACAAGTATATGGCATGTACTGTAGGATGAGATGTACACAGCTACAGTATATCTGTAAACATGGCAGATCATGCCAGCATAGACTCCTGGGCCTAGTGAGACGAAGGAGGGGCTCGGACAGGAGGCCATCCACAGAGCCTAGTCCCGCCACATTCCGGAGCCTCCCCCGGTCCCGGCAGAGTAGTTCCGAAGAAGGGGGGCCCTGAGGGGCCCTGTCTTGCCCTAAGAGGACTGACCGTGGGTAGCTACTGATACGTAAGTCGGGGCTTGATCAACCCCGGCAGGATCACCTGGGTGAGGGTGTATGTTGCGAGACCCGAAATGACCCCAGGCTACAACACTGATGATACGTCCCAGGTGCATCCCCATGATGTTTTTTATTTATGAGTCCTTCACGATGTCATTGATATTCCGGCTACACAAGTTTACAGTCAATTGTACATAAAACTAGGATGAGATGTACACAGCTACAGTGTATCTGAAACATGGCAGATCATGCCAGCATAGACTCATAGACCTCAGGCCTGTGTGCGTGCATGTGTGTGTATCTGTATTAAGTGGAGTGAGAGCAATGAAAGTAATTGCTTTCTCAACCCATAAACACTCATTTAACATTGATTCAGTAGGGATATCCTGATCAGATCACCCAAAACATGTTATTTTCAAATATGGCATGCTCATCCTGCAACTGTACATCAATGATTTCAAGAAGGCTATATTAGCTTTGGTGCAAGCGTTGCCGAACATCAGCACTCTAAAGTAAAAGGGACTAAAGAGTGAGTTGAATGTGCTAGGGTTTTAAGGATTGCCATCTGAAAATATTTTGTGCCAGGGACCCCATACAAGATTTGTGTTGTTAAAATGCTAAAAACATATTCTGTATTTTCAAAAAACTTTGAATACAAAATAGCAGTTCCATAAGCTTACAACCTGCGTTGTAAGCTTGTAGATCGGCTATTTTCAAATATATATTGTAATCTGATTTTGATGCTACATTAACTAATTTAGCTGGGGACCCCCTGGAATGCCCTCAAGGACCCCTGAGGGTCCCCTGTCACACACAGGGCTGTTCAGCACCATCCAAGGCAGCTCAATCTTATGCTCACAGAAAGAGATCTATTGCGCTGTGGGAGCGCAATAGAGCTCTAGCATTGCGTTTTCCTTCTTCAAAACTGTGGTATTTCTTTCTCCTTTCACTTTAGATATTGAATATTATCACTGTTGTTGATATTGATGTAATATTTATACTACTGATCATTTATTATTTAGAATGCAATCTAAGATCTCTTTTGGCTTTTGTTACCAGCTTGGTCAAAGGAATGCTCCAGTTCATAGAATAGTGAAGAGCATAACTAATTCATAATGGCATTTCACTTGGTTTCTCTTTGCGTCCTCCCTTGAAGCCTGCATTACATGTCGTCATACGACAGGATGCCGTTGTACAATGGAGTACAGATGGACAACGGTATGCTAGAAACAGTTCTTATGGGTCACTTCTCAACGGAACCAAAGAAGATAGGCTAGACTAGCCTACTGGAGCACACAACTCACTTTGTGGACAGGCTGAAGAGCAAGAAAGAGATTCCTTCAACTACTGTATGTCTTTATATGGGTAACCAGATAATGGGTGCTTGAGATAATTGGGCACTTTTAAAATAAACGGGGGACTAAGCCTTAATAGGCTATATCTTGATACATGTATTCTCTATCATGAATCATTCACATATACTGTATCTAAGAAGACTTAACCCATTCCTCACCACCACCATAACAACATGGCTGATTATCCGAATGCTGCTCCAATTCTTTTAGCTGCAACTATTAAAACTTGTCCATATTCTGGGGGGGGGGGGCATTAGCCAAAAATAGCAGATCTACAGTACAAGCTCACAATGCGTTGCAAGTTGCAACGCTTGTGGATGGGCTTTGGGGTGTAGACGAGATTTGGGGTGTAGACAGAAAAAAGCTGTCCAAGTACAGGACCAACTCCAGTTTACTAAGTCTAGAGCAGGGGTTTTCAACTGATTGTGAACCAGGGACCACCACCCTGACTAAGAATCAAGCTGGGGACCACTGTTGTGTTGGGTGGGGATATGGGCGTGGTGTGGGGGAAAAAGCTTGAAATTAAATAATGACTGTTAAGGGCTTAATTTAATTTGCTGCACGATACTACACGCAACAAATTAAATCAAGCCATTAACAGTCATTATTTAACTGAGATATGCTAGTGGTCCAGAGCTCAAAAAAGATTGAGATCCACTGATCCATTACTATCCCATGTTACCCTTATTCTGTTCTCTTAACCTTTTATATTAAACTCATGTTAACTGATTCTTTGAAACTTATGTACTGTATGAGCGAGCAGACACATGCGATTGATTATAGGCACATTTCCTAATAATGGTGACTCAACCAGGCAATCCGGTACACACTCTCCCTTGAGATTCTCCCTTTTCTGTGGAAGTTCTTGACGTCCGACTTCCCAGTAACTGACAACATGGATGCATCATCATACAGGTCATGTAGTACGTCATCAGGTCATTTAGTGCACTGTTTCTCAACTAGTGGTCGATAAAAATAAATACAAATCTTCACTTTCCTACATTACTGAATACATGGTCAGGGACCATATTATGCAATACCCAGTTGAAAACCCCTGGTCTAGATGGTTTATGTGGTTAAATCCGATTTTAGGCTGCATACAGAAGATCAGAGCAAAATCTGAAGCATACTTCCTCTGTGTCAGAGATGGGCTGTGGATAGCTTGAAAATCTGCCTGCCAATGACATCATCAGCAGAGATTGCAAGCTAGATTTCAAACGTTTTAATCTTTTTAATGATGCCATTGATAACAGTGCCTACTACTTCAATGAGTGTGCTTTGCTTGGAATCCCAGCCAATGATGTCATTGGTACCGTACCGTTTATCACTGAACTATCCACAGGCAGCCCACACAAAGCGAGAAGACAGGTAGGCTACCATCTAATAGTGAGCATTAGTGAGGACCGATGTTAAGGAGATACAGGTATACATACTGTAGTACATCACTGAACTATCCACAGCCCACACAAAGCGAGAAGACCAGTGTTGCCAGATTTTGTGAGAGAAATAAGCAACCAGGTCTATGAAAACAAGGCCAAAAGAAGCAACTATAGGCCACATGAGCACTTTATACTATAATTTCATTGGCTATTTGAAAATAGCCGATCTACAAGCTCACAACGTGCCGCACCGCGACACGTTGTGAGCTTGTATATTGGCTATTTTCAAAAGAATCTTGATTCTGGTACATGGTCCCACGATGGCACAACATATTTTCAGGCCGCAGACAAATATACAATACAACATACAGTCTGGGCTCGTTGACATGAAAATGTTTGAGAACCACTGGTTTAAACGGCATTAGGAAACAAGCCCAAATAAGCAACTATACACTTCAGAAACAAGCCCAACAAAACGTAACCCGCAACTACCAATATTTACAAGCAACTTTACAGAAAAACAAGCCCAACGTCGCTATAATAAGCAGACATGGCAACACTTAAGAAGATACGGTTGAGAAAATGTTGTTCCTTTAGTAATAGTCTATAAACAGCTTCACTTTATTGTCAGCAATCGTTTATCTTTTGAGTCTGTCAGTCTTTGCACCTGTCAAATATTCCTTTTTTCTTTATTTCTTTACAATAGAATACTGTCCCATTTCTCCCTGGGCTTTTATCAGTCCAATTTCGCTTGAATTATCATTAGACTGCAACTAATTGGCCAGAAGCAAGGCTATTATTGCTGCTAATGCTTCCAGAGTTTAACTGGCATCACACAGGACAGATTGTGATTGTTGGTAGGCTCAACAGCTCATAATGAGGAAGGCAAGTCCTACCATAGTACATTTATTTTCATTATTGAAAATGACTTGGAGAGGGTTTTTTCTTGAGCAATTTAATTCTGGGACATCAGAAAAAGAACATCTACCAGCTCCTTTGATCTGATCTGATTTAATCTATCTGACATATTTTAGTCCACTGATGCTCACTGTTCTTAAACAGGAATGTGTAGGTTGGTTTTCCTACATAGGGTCACAATTGACTTAGGCCTATAAGTATATCTTATTAACTTAAATTGAAAAATGTTTAAATAAACAAATAAATAAATATGTAACATGATAGTAATGAAGCAGTTACTAATCTAATTCAGGTACTACATGTATGTAAAATAAATCAGTAAAATGGGTTACTGATGAACTGAGCAATAGAGGGTAGGATGCAAGTAGTGTTGCTTCTATCTGCTGGCGAACAGTAAGTACTGCATCCAACTGTATACAATGTCGTGCAATAAGATCTCTACTAAAGATAGATTTTAACTCTTGGTAGCACCGTAGCAGAGAACAGATTGCTACATAATTAATTCTGTCCTAGATTACATAGTTTTAGATTGTTTTCTTTTGAAAAATGTGGACAGTACTTTTGCACCAAGCCAAGTGCTTTTATGAGCGATCCAGTTTAGAGGACCTTGTATTGTAAATTGTACTTCCATGTACTTCTACCATGTCTTTCTAAATAAAGTATCCAATCAATCAAACCAACAAAACACAAATTCCTCCTTTTCTTTCTTTCTTTCTTTCTTTCTTTCTTGCTTTCTTGCTTTCTTGCTTTCTCGCTATCTTTCAAACAAGCATCCAGCTGTAACAACCACAACAGCAACAACCATGACTCATATTTGATATGCTTAAATGTAACACGAGTTGTTTCAACCAGTGTAGAGTACAATGTAAATGGGCTTACCACAGAGGGGTCAGATACTGTAGGTTGTCAATTACAGAAAGGTTCCCACTCACTTTCAAACACCATAATGTGCTTTTCTATAATCTCTGGTTCTTATTTGATTGGTCAATGCAGTAAAGCTCCTGCTTACACGAACGTGTCGTGATGTATTGTGTGGTGTGCTTGTAGCCTTGATATGCTATTCATTGTATGATGAAGTATACATTGTAGGGCTTAAGTGGTTAATTAGGTGAGAGACACTCCAGAGGTTGTTTACTGCTCTCTCACACGTGTCAGGTTTCTCAGTCTCCTCCAGTTGAGCCTTGTTGCAGATGAATGAAGGATGGAAGTCCATGGGGTTTGTGTTGCCCACCACCCAGTTGAAAGTACTGAAATGACAAGAGTTTTTTTGGGGATTAAATATGATGACATACGCTTTCATTGTGCTTTCGTAATCATAATCAGCATTTTTTAATCGTTTTTTTTACTTGTATATTCAATTTAGGTAATTCATTACTTTTATCAGCTTTGTTTACTCTATTTTTATCAGTTCATTTGGCTCTGGCTTTTCTCTTGTACAGTAACTTGTAAACAACATGCTATACAAATTACGAAATATTATTGTAGTCACCAAGGAAAGACCCATTTATACTTTGCATTCAGATGTGTTCTGTATTTGGAAATCTTATCTGGATAAGAGAAAATGCATGTTATGTATGTGGGATCTTAATGTAGGGCAAAATAGTCTTGGCTACTTTACTGACCATACTGACATGGCACCAGGACAAGATCTCACATGCAGTGTAAAGGAGCATTCAATGGAAAGTAAACAATATACCCTTTCTTCAAACAACTGTTGACTGTTGATCATCCTTGCAACATTGCAACGATCATACATATGTCCAATAACATTTCTGCTTTTACACTGATACGTACAACTGTACATGTGGACCCATTTACACTCTTGGTGAATACAGCACAGTGTTGATAGAAATCTTGTCTACAGTGACCTTTTAGTTTTTAAAGAGGTGGTGCCATGGTTTTGCACTTTTTCTGTTTTTCATGTGTCTATGAGGTTGATAACATTACATTACATTACAGTCATTTAGCAGATGCTTTTATCCAAAGCGACTTACAATAAGTGCATTCAACATAGGTAGGGAACGAAACTACTAATCACCAGAGGTCTTAAGTGCATTTCCTGTAAAAACAAGCAACCAAGAGTATACCTAGCGCTAAGGTAAAAGTGCAATATATCAGCTATCTACTTTCATAAACACATGAGATAAAATAGCCAAATCAAATGAGCACGAGCTAATAGATCCAATACAACAATACAACAATAGTTCCTACAACTAGTTAACAAAAAGTAGGCCAGGCAAAACTTCATCAAGCCCCCTGTTGATGTTTTTATGGTGTTTTATGTCTTCTCTGACTCTTTTGAGTTTCTTCCTGGAGGCTGAAACCTTGAGTGTCAAACGTGCCAATAGAAAAACAGCTCTTTAATGACGCAGTAGAAATATACCCTCCCCCTCATTATCATAACACAGGTGTGGGCATGAGGAGGAGGAGGAACAAGGACAGGAGGAGGAGGGACTGGTTCAGGTGGGAGGTGCAAAGGTGAGAACCAGGTATACTTAATGAACTGGAGGCGTGTCCACATAAAAACATAATTTTAACACTTTCTGTACACTTAAAAAAAAAATCTTTCTCCTAGTATAACCATAATACCTGATGATAATGTATCTGGAGTGAAGCTCTGGAGGACAGTGGGTATGCAGCCAATCTCGGTGTAGACAGCCATGTACCATCCTGGAGACACGGCACATGGGCCAAATGAGACCATTTAGCCAGAGTCAGAGTGATTGAAGCACATCAGAAACATTCAAGCCCCAGCTAGTTATTATTACCTGCAGTACTGAGAGACTGTGATATTTTTTATCATTCATTATTCTCCCATTTTGACCATGCACCTTACTGTATGTATATTTGATATTGTGTCTTGTTATGCAAATTTGTTTCCTTTGTATCTTTCCATATTCTTATATGACTACTTTCAAAACTACAAAACATTGGGAGCTTATTAAAAATAAATAATTTCACCCACAGATGTTACACCTGTAATCTTGTGATGTGATAAGAAACTTATCATATGTACACACAAAAGACCATAACACACCAATTAAGAACGTATGTATCACTAAAGTATTTAGAAATAAGCCCAGGCAGCAGTTCAATGTTTAATCTAACTATGTTTGAATACTCAATACTTCGGATTGGTCAATCATGGAATTCTGCAGTTGATGGCAGACCCTGTTCTGAATATGGTGTTGTGCCTCTGTTGTGTCCAGTATTTTGCATCAAGTAATTGATTTGTAGCCATCATGTAATAAGTGTGATCATTGGAAAATAAACCCCAACAGGGTGACACAGTACCAACATGAAATGATCGCCTCACTGTAAATGATCCCTTACCTAGAAAACATTAAAGAACTCACAGAGGCACATATTCATGTGTATGGTTAACTCTGAGAATTACACTGTAATAACACATTATAGTGTAGTATGCTGTAGGTACAGTGCATGCATAATATTATATGAAATGTTGTATTTCCTCTTACCAGAAGGGGGCAGGGGTTTATACCAGGTGTTGATCAGCACACCCATTCCCCAGCTAGAGGAGGAGCCCAAGACTGCCTGACCCATCAGTTCAGCATCTTCAGGCACCTGCATGGGATTGAAGGTGGCATCCAGCTGCTTCTTCTTGCAGGAGAAGTTAGTCCAGTCAATCTCATAGAAGACTTTCTATTATGAGATTATGAGCAAGAGAGAGAGAGAGAGAGAGAGAGAGAGAGAGAGAGAGAGAGAGAGAGAGAGAGAAAGAGAGAAAGACAGACAGACAGACAGACAGACAGACAGACAGACAGACAGACAGAAACAATAATATATGTAAAACCTTGTGAAGGGTGTTTCCTGTTTTAGTGTTAATTATTACTTAGTTTATACCTACTGTAGCCTTGGCCTATATTTTAGGTCGAATTTTGACATGTAGACATTATTAAGTTAAAGTAGACCTAAATTTCATAGGTCAAAAAGTTATTTGAAAATAAATGTTGGCATACCGTTTCAACATAATTGGATGTCAGGTGATTTCTTGGCTTTGCATGCGTATTGTCCATTGCAGCAAAACCTACCCATCTTACATCACAATGGTTCTTGCTGAAACTGAAGTGAAATTACGCTACTAGCCATATTGCATCAGTATGGCTGAAAGTGATGTGAAAGTGAAGTACCTGATTGAAGAGCATCAGCTGGTCGACTGCAAAGTTCTCGTTGCCAGCCTTTCCCATGCTTCTGACACGAATCCTCTTACCGAGAGCGTCATAACTTATCATTCCTGTGCCCATAACTCCATTGCTAAGTGACTATGACGGGGTAAAGAGAGAGAGAGAGGTGGTCGGTTAACCACTTAAACCCTCTATACTTAGTAAACTAATATTGAGTTGACAGGGGTATAGGCTCTTCGCTGAAAATAGCCGATCTACAAGTTCACAACAGCCACGTTAATATGAGCTTGCAGATTGGCTTTTCTTTGGGCGAATGTTCACCCCAAAATAGGGATGCTAGGGTTAAGTGGTTAAAGAATCTCAATATGAATTATATTTTTAGTCTATACAATTACCATATTCTCATGGTGACCATTCTGTTCTTATGTCATATGAAGTAAGATTCAAATGTCCACCACCTGAATATGTTCGATAGGATCATACGCACCACACTATAGGCTCCATTCATTAATGGCGGCACCACTGTGGACACAAGAGAGGACAGAATCATATTTTTAAACTATAAAAAAAAAAAGCTAAGCTTGTTGATCTGCTATTTTCACTACCTATTTACACTGTTGTGTGACAAAGTATAAAATAGTGCATTCATGTAGCCTATGCAAAAACATAAACTGATGACATTTGGAGATGACTGACTGTTTTTGAAAATGTATAAATACACACACATATTGTCAAACAACAGATATTTTTTCTGTTCAACACATTGTAGCTCACCACAGGGCTTGGGCTTCTGTGCAACAGTTGACACCATTACCAGGCTAACGCAGGCCAGGAGACTTAGGAGGTTCATGATGAACGAGGCAGAGGATCTGAGAGCGCTCTGGCTTCAAGGTTACACACACCTCCTCACCTGCTCACTTTCATATCTTTTGTCCTGCAGGTGGCCTCACTGACACGGTAGTCTTGACCCTTGACCCGCACCCAGTGACTATGACCAAAAATACCTCATTGATTACATGCTGTGGAAAAGTTGAATGGCTTTCTTGATAAGGTTATGCAACGGATTGTTTATTTTCCAACACAAAACTCATTAGGCCTACTGGACCTAGTGTCAGTGCTGTGCAGCCTACTCTTTAGATCCACTTATAGAATAAGAATTAAAGTATATACAGCATACTTTATAAAAAACAGATATAAAACGTGGAAAGTTATCCAAAGTAACATTGAAAACCTTTCAACAAAACATTTACTTTAATACTGTTTTTTTTAACAGTGTCACTTTTGTTTAAAAATACATTTGCACAATTCAATGTCTCGTGTCTCCAGGAATGCACATCGCTGTCTGCGTCGATATTGGCTGCATCCCTACCACCATCATGAGCTTCACTCCAATGTTGAACCCTATGCATGCTAATATAAGAAGGCCTATGTTGCTACAAAAAAGGGCCTTTTTACATCATCCCTTAAGCCAAACTTTTAGCTTTTCCAATGTCAGTGAAATATAATTGTCTATAATGACTTACAAGGTGAAGTATCATAATACTTGATAATTTCTAGTCACTCACAGACTTTCTTTTCGACAAGTTCATATAGTATTAGTCATTGGTTGGTAGAGAGAAAGAAAAAAAACTCATCTATGCAAGACAACACACAATGTCTAGGGCCTACACTTACATATGTAAATCTCCCACAATTATATAGTGATTCTTGCCACCATGGGGCTGATTTTATATGTTTCAAGTGGCATTTCTTCCTTGGCCTAGTGAGAATGTGCTGGAAAAATTCACGGAAATGGCATGCTGTGTTCATGATTTGAGTCATTTTGTGCAAAACGGAGCACTCGTGCAAACTTTGGAAGCCTTTCATAGCCAATCAGGATGGAATATGAAAAATCTGAAATTTGATTTAATGACTATAGAGATACTGTGTACCGATTTGCGTGACGTTTGGATAAAATCTGTAGGAGTACTATAAAAAAATGTGTTTCGCAAAAAGTGTTCTCCTGGTGGCGCAAAAAAAATGTGGGGACGATTGGCATCCAAGGAGAGTGTGTGCACAGTTTCGCTGCGATCAAGCCAAGGAGATTAGCTGATCACAGACGGACGGGGACACACACGGACACACGGACACACACACGGACGGACGGACAGGGTGCAAAACATACTCTCTAGCCATGCCGAATAATTAGTAAAAGGTTTTATAAGGTGTTATGATGACTTTTGTAAACCATTATCTTTTCTTTATTTATGTATTTATTTACTTTACTCTTACTGATTAGCTTACTTAATACTTATAGTGAAGAGAGACAGGAAACACAGAGAGAGGAGGCCTACTCTCTCTCTCTCATGCAGAAAATAATTGTACGCCACAATTTACATCTATTATGCTATGTTTATTGACCATACAGTAGCCTACTCTGACATGCATGCATGGCACCAGGACAATATCACATGTAGCTTAAAGGAACACTATGGAAAGTAAGCTATACTGTTATACCCTATATCAGGGGTCTTTCATCGTTTTTCAGGCCAAGGACCCCTTAGCTGTGAGAGAGAAAAAGCAAGAACCCCCACTACATATTGTATAATACTGTGTTACATATTAAATGTTTTTTATTTCTACATTGATACTTTTACTTAAGTAAACAAATGTGAGTACTTTTCCCACCACACCGCAGAACCTCAAACCATTCCAATCGATTTGGTTCCATTTGTACACGCTCAGAGTTAAATTAACATTGATTTTAAAATATAAATTGGGGTCCCAGAGATAGAAATGCCATTAAATGGGGGTCCTTAGCCTAATGCATGTCAAACTATGGGGGTCCTTGAAATAAAAAATGGTTGAAAATCACTGCTAGAGCAGTACAATTCTCTAATGGGGGGCATTGGCAAATATTTTCAAATGGGGGTCCGCAAGCTAATAAGTGTCAAGTTGGGGGTCCTTGACATGAAAAGGTTTCAGAACCACTGCTCTAAGTTGACAAGATGATGTGCACCCTCTGTGGTTTGATGGTGAACTGCGTCATCTCGTGGCAAAATAAAGCAACTGCAGTGCCATACAATGATTTCATTTAGTAATATCAGGCTATTCTGCTGTATACACAAACTTTCACCTCTGACTTTGAAATAGACACATTTGCAACATATTTATCATTGCACGCACTTTACTTCAACATAAAACCAAGTGCTGTCTGTCTATCTAAGGTGAACATACTGGTATAGCTAGTATCCACTGTGGATTGACTTTCGTATATTTACAAAAATTACTGGGGCTATAGCTGCGGCAGGAGACACTCTATCTCACAGTTGCCATCTTGGATCGTTTTCTGCAAGTAAGGGAAACTTACAAATTAGTTTGACATTTGATCTGCTCTTGTCTTTTTTTCTTTTTTTAATAAGCTGTCGTGATGTATTACAGGTTCAGCCAGTTTCACCAAAGAAGCTCCAGCTTGTTGGTGTCGCTGCCATGTTGGTGGCCTCAAAGTACGAGGAGATGAGACTACCGTAATAGGTATCCAGGACTTTGCCGACATCACAGACAGCACCTTCACAACCGCTCAGATTAGACGGATGGAGCAGGTAGTGCTGAGGTACCTCAACTATGAGCTGGGGTTCCTGCTGCCCTTGCACTTCCTCAGGAGAGCATCCAAGGTTGCAAGCGTGAGTCTCTGTCCACATTGTTCACTAACATACAAGGTGTAGTGATCACACTGTTCACATGGGCCATTAACATACTAATATAGAAAATGTAGTGATCAGACTGGACCTCTGCACTAGGCTTTATTCACACTGCAGGCAAATCTCATTTGTTTCTCAAATTTGATCTTTAGGACTGACTTTTGTATTCAGACATATGAGACACAATATACAGTAGCAGATCTACTACTCGCCTCGCATCTCAAAAACACCTCAAGATATGACATGTGTAAGCTTGTAGATTGGCTATGTCTGGCGAGTGTTGCGGTCGTGGGAAAATGTATAAATCAGGTTTCAGTGTCAGATTGTCCAGATAGAGACACACATTTAGTTGTCAAATTTTAATCACATTTCAACCTACCTAGGAATGTGGTTCATATCTGATTAGCAGAAATCTGCTGTTCAGACTTGATAAAACAAATCTAATTTCAAATCTGAATAGGACAATTATTAGATTTGGCTGTGAATGAAAGTGAACACAGGTTGTGACTGGTTAAATGGTTAAAGATGTAGAGGTTTTGGAATTGTATTTGCAAGCAGGATTTTCAATGGTGTTGTTTGTTTGTTTGTTCTAGTCTACTATGAAGATACACACGCTGGCCAACTATCTGATGAAGCTGACACTCCTTGACTACGACATGGTTCACTACCGGCCCTCTAAGATCGCTGTTGCATCCCTGTGCCTCTCCCAGCTGCTGGATGGCCTGCCATGGGCGTATACATAGACATATAAAGGTAGACGCCTCCTCTGGCTCTGAAGCGTGTGTATCTCGGACGCACTTCCGCTTCCTCTATGCTTGTGGGGGCCAGCTGGAAACTTCCGTGTGCGTCACAGAAGGGGGCGTTCGGTAGGCCAATCAGAGGAAGGTGGGGGCGCGTCTTTTCCCGGAAAAGACGCACTGTGATTGGCCAATAGTCAACGCGCTGTGATTGGCCAGCAGTCAACGCGCTGTGATTGGCCAGTGCCCGTTCCCCCCGGAAATGGCGGCCACCATATCAAGCACGTCGCTCCAATGAACTGCAGAGGCCAATGAGGTATCTAGGTTTCTATATCTATGGGCGTATAGCGAGACTTCTGTTTTTTTTTTTTTTACTGTTCTGTCACTATGAACGTCAGATCTCTCTCAAAAAAAAAAACTATTAAAATACGCGATCTAACACGAGTTATGAAATTCTTCTACTGTACTATTCATCCTAAGATATCATAACATCATAGAAAAGGTAAGAAAACCTTTGTCCAAAATTCTCCTTTAACCTCGCATCACCAGTCTTTCCACCTCGGAGGAAAGCCTGGTATTCGTTATTAAAGGCCCGTGTGATCCGGTCTAGGCCACACCTACTGAAAAAAGTTGCGGGTTCCAGTTTGGCGGAGCCGCTTTGTTTTGGTTCCCGTGTTTGTTTCCCCAATCCCTATTTAAATGGAATAGAATTTCCCCGTGGGATAACAAGGTAGGTAGACAAACGCTAAATAGTCTCCGGAAAGTACAGTCACATTTATATTTATTTTGTATTTTAAAAATGAGCTAAACTACGCCGCATCAAGGATTTTATTAGGTAGGCCCTATTACAATGCCCTTGATTGCGGTCGGAGTTATTTTGGGGTGAAGTTTTTCTGGATTTGCGGGTTCCGGCCATGTTCCGGCCGCCTGATGCATAGAGGTATAATATAACGGGCCTGATGGCGCGGATGACGCGACTGGTGACGTAGGGTTACTTCCGTACCTGACCGGATCACAAACCCGAAAAAGGTATTGATCCCAGGCTACTGCCCTCCTAATAGACCAATTATTTGTTTACCAACATTGAGACTGGATGCACAGGTGATTGTTTTTCACGCAATCAATTCTAAACCTGTTGTTTTGGGGTGCGCTGGTTTCAGCACACCCCAACCCCCTCTTGTGTGTTGGCTAGTGAGGCGCGTCCTAGCGAGACCTGATAGAATGAGTTTCATTGCGCGCATACTGGTTGCACGCATACTGGTTCTTATCAGTGTGACGTCGTCTGTTAAGGGGTCTATATGTGAGGGGGGCGTGTTTTTTTATTTTTTATTGTATTCATATTTTTTCATTTTCCCCCAAAAATATTAAAAATACATGAAAAACGTAATTGAAAAAACACGGTCTCCTCACATATTAGAAGGACAATGTCAGTCACCAGAACCAAGGACGGGTGTTTCTAAAGTATCTAACTTGGGGTGTGTTCGGAAATTGCGCACCGGAGCACACTCGCCTATTAGTTTGTATTGGCCAGTGCGCTCAGTGCTGTATTTTCGAACGCACCCATGGTTAAAATGGAATTTGAAGTTACAATGGGTTTGTATAGGAAGGGGGCGTGTCTGATAAAATGAATATCAAATGTCTAAATACTGAATCAAGCAACTTAAAAACTGTCTGGGGTAATCACAAAAGCCTGAGTAGACGATAAAAGGACCCAAAGTTTTTTTTAAAGTGAAATATCCCTTTATTTAGGTGAGAGACACTCCTGAGGTTGTTTACTGCTCTCTCTTGGTCTGCTCAGACAGAGATCTCACAGCAGTGAAGAACGTGTCAGGTTTCTCAGTCTCCTCCAGTTGAGCCTTTCTGCAGAAGAACGGAGGATGGAATTCCATGGGGTTTGTGATGCCCACCACCCAGTTGAAAGTACTGAAATGACAACAAGAGTTTTGGGCTGATTAAATATGATGACATATATGCTTAGGTTTTGGGAAGATGCTTTCATGGCGCTTTCATAATCATAATCAGCATTGCTTCATAGTTTTTACTTTAATTTAAGTAAATAATATATGTATTTCATTTATTTGTTTCAGCTTTGTTTATGTTTCATCTGTTCTTTTGGTTAGTAAAATTAGACCCCATTTACACTTTGTTGCCTCTAGGCTCGCGTGGCCAGACTGTTGCCTCCCACCAGTTTCAAATGTTTCGGGTCATACAGTCTGGGACTCGGATGCTATGATCATGATTAAAATATAATAAATATAGCCTCCTTCCCACTCCTCCCCCACTTCCGTTTCGTCTTTACAGTCGCGCAAATTTATCCTAATTTATCTAATTTATCCTAATTTATCAAATGTATCCTAATTTATCTAATTTATCCTAATTTATCAAATTTATCCTAATTTATCAAATGTATCTTAATTTATCAAATTTATCCTAATTTATCAAATGTATCAAATTTATCCTAATTTATCCTAATATAAATCAAAATCATCTAAGCATATATTTCTGCTAAGCAGAAATGGATATAAAAAAATAAAATGTAAAGACATTTTTAAATATATTTTGTGAAGTGCCAGCTTCCTCTCTCGGATTTCGGGATGTGTAGTTCCAGACTATATAGCATTTGGAGATTGTGGAATAGTTGTCTGGCTACGCGAGACTAGGTTGCCTCTTTGATGGCTTAGTCGATTCATTAGACAGCACTATGTGTAA
Organism: Gymnoscopelus microlampas; assembly: GCF_963454915.1. NCBI lineage: Eukaryota > Metazoa > Chordata > Actinopteri > Myctophiformes > Myctophidae > Gymnoscopelus > Gymnoscopelus microlampas. The sequence continues at coordinate 19,104,911 of NC_139939.1, forward strand.
ATTAAAGCCTCACTATGAAACCTTTTTTATGAATCAAATTAAAATGTGTCCAATCTGTATGGTAGAGGATGTTAATACATAACTTATTGGGGTGGTTGTATTTTGTCTCCCTGCTGTTCTATTGAGACATTTAGACTGTGGCAAAGGTCATATCTCACCTAGACACAGGACCTGATACACATTTTGACCTGATCAAGAATACATTTATCCACCCGAGCAAGCAGGCCACAGCTTTTAGCTCAATGGCAAAAATGTCAGCACTTGCGCAATAAACCGGGTTCAAATCTGGGGTAGAAGAGGAAAGTTACATAGTGCTGCTTTAAACGTTTGATTGTTTTCACATTATCTTTGCTAATTATATGTTGGATTCATGTTCATATGTATTTTCAGACATTTACTGTACATAGAAAACAAACAAATAAACAAACTTTCCTAAAAAGATATTGGCTGCTCCCCTGTAGTAACTCTGAGGACCCCCTGGCCTAGGAGACCCTAGGCCTGGGGTCTCCTGGGACGGTCTGTTGAAGACTCATGCCCTGTATCATGTCCAATAACATTTCTGCTTTTACACTGATATAACTGAACATTTTAATCCATTTACACTCTTGGTGAATACAGCACAGAGAAACTATGTCTACAGCGATTGTTTTTTAACTGTTGTATATCGTTCACACCAAGCCAACTCTGCCATCCACTTGAGTTAGAACATTTTTTAAGAACAATATCTTTATAGTTATCGTTATAATGCTTGGTGTGAACGGCTCTTTAGTCTGGGTGGTAACAGTACTGAGACATACTGAAAATTGTTTCAAATTCCACACAAACAGGGAACAGTATACTATATAGACTATTACATGCATACGGTTCACTCACCTGACAGTGCTCCAGCCAGACTCTGGAGAGAAACGGTACTGAGATCTACTGAAAACTGTTTCAAATTCCACACTAACACATATATAAGGTAACAGAACAGTATATAGACTATGCATAGGCCTAAGGTTCACTAACCTGACAGTGTTCCAACCAGACTCTGGAGTGAAGCTCTGGAGGACAGTGGGTATGCAGCCAATCTCGGTGTAGACAGCCATGTACCCTCCTGAACACACAGGACAGAGACACGGATTCAGCAAGAGTCAAAGTGATTGTAGCACATAACACATAATATGTGTAATGTTGTTATTAAAGGACCAGCTACTTATTATTAGCTGAAGTGCTGAAGTGCCCCAAGTCCCTACACAGTCCCTTCTTGCACAAGAGACTGTGATATTCTGCCTTTTATTTTCTATTTTGACCACTGTATGCATCACCTAAGTATTTAGAAACCAGCACAGACATCTAATTGGTCAATCATGGCATTCTGAGGTTGTTTCCTGTTCTGAATATGTTGTTGTGACTCTGTTTATGCTGCTATGGAAGCAAAAGCTTATAAGCTAATACAATTATTTCAAAAATCTATATTTTGAGTAGCCATGTAATAAGTGTAATGTTGAAAATGGACGCCAACAGGTGACACAAGACTGACGTGAAATGATCGCCTCACTTAATGATCTCTTAAAATATTAAACATTTAATAAAGGCGCATAATCATGTGTTTCTCTGATTGCAAAAACTGACCCATAAGGAGACATATTTACACTCAGAATTAAACTAAATAACTCAGGATTTTGCTAATATAGGTACAACCATAAGTACAAGCCTGATTCTACATGCATGTATGAAATATTATATTTCCTCTTACCATTTTGTGGCAGCTTTCCAGTCCAGGTGTTGACCAACACACCCATTCCCCAGCTAGAGGAGGAGCCCAGGAACACCTGACCCATCAGTTGAGCATCTTCAGGCACCTGCATGGGGTTGAAGGTGGCATCCAGCTGCTTCTTCTTGCAGGAGAATTTAGTCCAGTCAATCTCATAGTAGACTTTCTATTATGAGATTGATTGAGAGAGCAAGAAAGTTAGACAGAGACAAAGAGAGAGTGAAAGGAAAAAGAAAACATTTAGAACCTTGTGAAAAGTGATTTACTGTTGCTCTAGTGTTAATTTATATCTACTGTAGCCTACATTAATATTGCAATTTGTTTGGACCTGGATGGAACATCATAATTGAGTTATCAGGAAAAAATACAAAACAATATGTGAAAGTACTACAGCAGTGATTTCTTAGCACATATATTGTCCATTAAGTAAAACCTACCCATCTTACATCAGGATGGCTCTTACTGAAACTGTAGTGAAATGACACTACTAGCCATATGGCATCAGTATGGCTGAAAGTGAAGTGAAAGTACAGTACCTGATTGAAGAGCATCAGCTTGTCCACTGCAAAGGTCTCGTTGCCGGCGATTCCCATGCTTCTGACACGGATCCTCTGACCAAAAGCATCATAGCTTATCATTCCTGTGCCCATAACTCCATTGCTAAGTGACTATGAGGGGCAGAGAAATAAAGAGTTGGGGAATCTCAAAATGAAATTGATCTAGAATTCTGAAATATATGCAATTGACCTTATTCACATCAAAGTGTCCACTTTGCTCTTACGTCATACCATGAAGTAAGATCAAAATGGTCACCGCGTGAATATGTTCGATAGGACAATACGTACCACACTAAAGCCGCCATTCATTAGTGCTGGTACCACTATGGACACAAGAGAGGACAGAATCATACGTTTTAACAATTAAAAAAGAAGAGCTGTGGATATTAGCATGCAGTGCTAAAAAAATAAATGCTAGTGGTTAGGTGACAACCACCACACACACTGTCTGTACAGCAGTCTTTAATAAGTCTCTGTTGCTGGGATTAATCAGGCAGGCCAGGTTATGTTGGAGAGAAGGTAGGGTGCATTCAATGCAGCTAGAACCATGATATGAATGTTAACTTTATTTATTTCTTTACATTTTTGTTTTTGTTATGTATTTACTTTGCAACATACTTTCATGAAATACATGGCTGCTAGTATAGTGGAATTTAGAGAAAGACAGATATACTAGGTTTATGTGTGACAGCGTCAATATGCAAAATTGATTACTGGACATGGTCTTAACGGTTTTGGAAATACATAAATACACACACACACACACACACACACACACACACACACACACACACACACACACACACACACACACACACACACACACACACACACACACACACACACACACACACACACACACACACACACACACACACACACACACACACACACACACATTGTCAAATAAAGATATTTTTCTATTCAAGGCATTGTAGCTCACCACAGGGCTTGGGCTTCTGTGCAACAGTTGACATCAGCGCCAGGCTGAAACAGGCCAGGAGACTTAGGAGGTTCATGTTGAAAGAGTGGAGTCTTCCAGGTAGAGGATCTGAGAGCGCTCTGGCTCCAAGGTTACACACACCTATATATACCTGCTGATGCACAGGTGGCCTCACTCACACGGTACTCTTCACCCGCCCAGTGCATGACTAAAAATATCTTTCTGTCATGGAAAACCTATGGAAAGGTTGTATTAGGTTATGCAATGGATCATGTTTGTTTTCCAACACAGTCTCAATAGTACATTTGTCGCATTTCTCGTGTGAGTCGTGTCTCTAGGAATGTACATGGCTGTCTATGTCAGTCAGCAGAAAAATGATTTATATGTTTTGGTTTGCTTAAGTTATTTTGTTGCATTTAAGTTGTGTAAATATTATATGTGGGGTTTTTAGTTTGAATTATATTGCATGTTATGGGTTTTGTATTCTTCTGGATTCTTTACTATTATTTTGTAATGTGTGCATACATTTTTCTATTGATTTTTTGCCACTGAGGACATTCTCCCATGCAATTTTGCATTAAGTACTTGCAGCGGGGTCTAACAGAGTACAGAATTCCTGACGTCATTTCCACGGAGTTGTTTTCTCCATTCTAAATCCCGGTGTTACAAAATAGAAAATAAAACTAGTGCAACAATTCTGTCAAGTAGATGACTCTGTGTTGTTTATGATTTAGTTATATTTGATAATGTCTGTTTTTGGAAACGACAGTAAGAAATCACATAATTCACTATCCCCGCTGAAGCATGTCAAGTAAGTAAGTGTGTTGTTATTTAGTTTGTTTGACGAAACAGCAGAGAACTGACAACACTACTCTCTTACAGAAAAAAAAAAATCCAATGATTAGCACCTTGATTCGGACGCATGTGTAATGGGAGACATTACACGTTTGTGGGCAGCCCTCTGGATGAATGCGTACCTTTTCACTGTCAGTACCGGGGGTAATGAAATCAGAATTTGGTGCGTAGGCCATACAAGCGTGTGTCTCGCGGCCAATCCGGGCCGAGGAACACGGAAGCGGGCCTGTTTCAAAAGTCAGACATTGACAGAGAGAGAGGAGGGCATGCAGCTGAGGAACGGGCAGCAAACTAATGCTCCACAAGGACCGTACTGTACTGACGCTAACGACACATTATCGAGGGCACCTGTACGGTGACCGTGACGACGGAGACTGGCAGGTGAACGAGACAAGCCACGTACACCCTGTAGACCCCGGAGCGGCTATGAGGACCGGACCAACACACCCAGGCACGTGATCCGCATGCCAGCCCACCGTCTACCCTGACAGATACTCTATGGCCAGCTTCTAGATCTAATGGGGGTCAGAAAAAGTGGTACAAGGACCACATTAAAACTCTCCTGAAGGAGTGTGACACCACCAGCACTAGAGTCCCTGGCTGTTGATCGCCACACCTGGAGCTCTACCTGTCACCACCGATCACCACTGCTGCCCTACCCTGCCCCTCCTGTGACAAATTCTGAGGATCATGCATCGGTCTGAGCAGCCACCTGGCTATGCACAGGCCAAGGACATCACAATAATCAACTCATAAATTCTATTTGGAGCAACGCCATCGTCGACATCGATGGACTGCCCATAAGCAACCTGATTACCGTAGAGGCAGGCCATAGCCTCTCCCTGACATGTAAGTATCCAGACAAGCAGCAGGTCCTTCGATACTGTTTGGTAACAATAGTGTGGTGTTGGAACAGATTATCTGGCACTCTGTTGTCCTTCCACAGATCGCTAGGTGGTGGTGTGGCGCTAACCAGAGGGCTCCCCTGGACTTGCTGTCCCTTGTAGGCTTTCCTCTTTAATGTGTATTTTTAGTTGGCCCTGGGACTGGTTAGGGTGATTAGTTTTTTATTGAATAATTTTTTACGCCGATTAAAGCAAGGCCTCTGAAAGGCCTCTGAAAGGTTTTTATTCCTTAAACCTATTACCATTAAACTGTTTTTTAGTCTCTGTTTCAACTTTTGTTGTTGGCTCTTCTATCCTGATTTTAGTACAAACCTGTGTAATGTTTGGGAAATTATATGTATTGGCCTTCCCCTTATATTAACAAAGGTGCCGTAGCCGACACTGCGACACACTATTTTATTGGGTTTTATCTGGTTATTTAGTATACTATACTCTTACTAATTTACCTTCTGGTATAGCGAAGGGAGACCGGAAACATGGAGAGAGAGAGTAGAGTGACATGCGGAAAATGGTCTGTGCAAAACCGGGGTTCGCTGTTACCTCTATTGATGAAGGCTTTATTAACTTAAGTTGGGCAAAAACATAAAGAGTAAATAAACATTCAACCCCATAAACTATAAAAATCAGTATTAATCTAATTCAGATATTATGTAAAAGCCACCAGTGAAAAGGTTGTATTGATGATGATGATGATGAATTGAGCAAGAAGGTATAACTCAAGTAGTGCTGCTTACTACTGGTATAGTCCATTAGAAATAGCATAGCAACTCTCGCAATTAGCATATTCCAATGGAGGTTTTCATGTGTGTAGAATTAATTTCTTTCTTTTTTTAATCGCAGATCAATCTCGCATCTCAATCCTACATCTCAATCTCACATCTCAATCTCACCTGGCAAGCAGGTGAATTAATCCATTTGTCATATCATGAACCTATAAATGTTCTTTACTATGAATGTTTTTTTCCTTGTGGATTTGTATTCATACGGGGACCTAGATTGATTTTAGCTTGGTTGCCTGTTTTATGTCCCCATATGGATACAAATCAACAAAAAAAGGCAGGAAGGTTTCTAGGTTTAGTATTGAACAGACATAAGCATCAAAAAGATTGGCACTGCAAAATATCCAGTAGCCTATATGATTTACTGTACAGTACAAAGCAACAAAATAAGATCTTTATCACAAAGATAAGATTGGTACATATTTTAATTCTGTCCAAGATCCATGATGTCACATAAACATTTATTTCACTCAAACACTTTATAGCCTACGTTCCTGTGCTTTAATGAAATCTCTGATTGTTCTATGCAGCAAAACTCCTGCTTACACCAACGTGTTGTGATGTGACTTGTTGTGCGCTTGTAGTCCGGCTCTTATCGCTATTCATTGTATGATGAAGTATACAGTGTACTGAGTGTAGGGCTTAAGTGGTTAATTAGGTGAGAGACGCTCCAGATGTCGTTTACTGTTCTCTCTTGGTTTGCTCAGACAATCTGCTCATGGCAGCGAAGAACGTGTCAGGTTTCTCGGTCTCCTCCAGTTGAGCCTTGTTGCAGATGAATGAAGGATGGAAGTCCATGGGGTTTGTGTTGCCCACCACCCAGTTGAAAGTACTGAAATGTCAATAAGAGTTTTGAGGCGAATTTTGGCTGTTGCTTTTCTATTCAGTACACTGTAAAGAAGGTGCTATACATATAAAAACGTAGTATTATAGTCACCACGTAACATTAGACCTCATTTACACTTTGCATTCAAATGTTTTCTGGATCTGGAAATACTATCTGGGTTTAGAGAACATGCATGTTAATGCAAGATGGAAATGGGATCTTAATGTACAGCAATTTGTCTTAAATCTACATTTATTGACCACAGTACACCAGGACAAGATCTCACATACTTTATATGTACTGTAAGCTAAATACCCTATATCTGGGGTCTTCAACGTTTTTTTTCAGGCCAAGGACCCCTTAGTTGAAAGAGACAAAGCAGGGATCCGCATATTGTCTTAAATTGTGTTGCATATTAAACTTTTTTCTCATTCTATACTTTTCGTTTTTTTTTATTTTTATTTTTAGAAAGCCTTCCAACTTGATAAGAGGCTTTCAAAGAGTAGCTCATTATCTCATCAATGTCTGTTGAGAGATTTGAGACTACTGTAGCTTGGAATTATTCCACATATTTTCTTCTTTTAAGTGACTATGGGTTTCCTCCAAATGATGTTGCAGGCTGCAGCTGTGATGGCTTCAGCACTATCACCAGTGTTGTGTAAATAACAAATGTGTTTGTTTTCACATTGTCTTTGCAATAATATGTTGGAGTCTATTTTCAGACATTTACACAAAATAAAATACAACTTTCCTAGCCTAATGTGGCTGCCCGGGCCCCTGTAATAACTCTGAGGACCCCCAGGCCTAGGGGACCCAGACCAAGCCCCCAGGACCTAGGAGGACTATTGAAGCTGCCATGTCCTGGTGGTCAAAAATGGTATTGCATTTTAAAGCACTACAGCGTGTGCTTCTATCATCTGAAACCCTAGTGTGCCTGCTCGGTGCTCTAATCTTCCACATTTGGGCACCAAAAATGCAGAAGTAGAGTGTACTTTTGTTGCTTCGTGTGCTGTGTGAGCAACTTCATTTAAACTAGAAAGTACTGTTCCTGAAGAAACAGTGTGGGATCGCTAAGAATGTTGCAGGTATTGAGTATTGATAGTGTTAGTAGTGTTATAGGTTTGAAAGGTTCTAAAGGTTTGAAAGGTTTGAAAGGTTTGAAAGGTTCTAAAGTTTTGAAAGGTTTGAAAGGTTTGAAAGGTTCTAAAGGTTTGAAAGGTTTGAAAGGTTTGAAAGGTTCTAAAGGTTCTAAAAGTTCTAAAGGTTTGAAAGGTTTGAAAGGTTCTAAAGGTTTGAAAAGTTCTAAAGGTTCTAAAGGTTTGAAAGGTTTGAAAGGTTCTAAAGGTTCTAAAGGTTCTAAAAGTTCTAAAGGTTTGAAAGGTTTGAATTTGGAAAGAAAAAAAAAATCTGAAAAAAAAAAAGTTAGGAAAAAAAAATAAGAAAAAAAAAATTGAAAAAAAAAAATTGGAAAAAAAAAAATTCTGAAAAAATAAAAGTTTTGGAAAAAACTTTTTTCCCATTTGAATTATTTCAAAAATTCAAATGGTAGCCAATATGTCCTAAGTAGGCTGAACGTTATAGAGTTGGAACGGAGTTTCTAGCTAAAAGTATGAATTTGCCCATTGAAATGAATGGGCTTTTTTTAGAAGTAAAAAGTGCAATATCTCTAAAAGTACAAATTATTTCAAAAATTTGAATAATAGCCGACATGTCCTGAGTAGGCCGAACGTTGAAGAGTTGGAACGGAGTTTGTAGCTAAAAGTATGAAGGACTAGTTAGGTGCCAAAAAACGGGCGGAATAAATATATAATAATAATAAATATGCACAATAACATTAGTGTGATCGCTTTAGCGATCCCACAATGAATAGGTGTGGCGGGGCCGTCCATTCTCTAGTTCTTTTATAACTCTATGACCCAGACCTCATGTTGAAGACCCAGACCTCATGTTGAAGACCCATGCCCTATATCAGTGGTGCTCAAACTTTTTCATGTCAAGGACCCCCTATTTGACACTTATTACCCCGCGGACCCCCATTTGAAAAGATATGCCAGGGACCCCCATAAGAGAAGGTTTTTACGGCTCTCTAGCAGTGATTCTCAACCATTTTAATTTCAAGGACCCCCAGTTTGACATGCATTAGGGCTACGGACCCCCATTTAATGACATTTATATCTCTGGGACCCCAATTTATATTGTAAAATCAATGTTAATGTAACTCTGAGAGTGTACAAATGGAACCAAATGGACCCGTTAGGATCCATTTGGTTCCATTTGTACACTCTCAGAGTTACAGACCCATAAGGGTCCATTTGGTGCCTAATCTATCATTTAGCTGGGGACCCCCTGGAACCCCCTCAAGTACCCCTGGGGGTCCCCGGACCCCACTTTGAGAACCACTGCCCTATATCATGTCCAATAACATTCCTGCTTTAACACTGATATAACTGTTGCCTACATGTGACCATTTCAATTGATTTACACTCTTGGTGAGTAAAGCACAGAGAAACCTTGTCTACAGTAACCGTGTAGTTTTTAACTGTTGTATTAGTCTGGGTGGTAACTGTACTGAGAGATATTGAAAACTGTTTCAAATTTCACACTAACGTATAGTCCAAGGAAACAGGGAACAGTATACTGTATAGACTTTATAACATGCATACAGTACACTAACCTGATAGTGTTCCAGCCAGACTCTGGATAGAAGCTCATCCAGGAGGTAGGGATGCAGCCAACGTCTGTGTAGACAGTCATGTACCCTCCTGAACACACAGGACATGGGAGAAAATGAGACCATTTGAGTCAGAGTGATTACAGTATAACACACAGGCCCAGCTAGTTAATATTAAGTGCCCCAAGTCTCTACACAGTCCGTTCGTGCACTAGAGACTGTGATATTCTGCCTCATTTTTATTTCATTATCTATTTTGACCATGCACTTTATGTACTGTATGGTATTGGCATTGTCTTTGTGTCTTGTTATGACTTTGTTTCCTTTGGGGTTTTTTGTGTTGTTTTTTGTATGTATGTTTTGAAAAGGCAAAACTTTATGAGCTTTTACATCTGTAAACTTGTGAGATGATGATAAACTTCAACTTGAACTTGAAGTTATCATTTGTAAACACAAAAGACCATAACACACCAATTAATGTATCTCTAAAATATTTAGAAATCAGTCCAGACGTCAGTTCAACATTTCATTATCTAATTGTTTAATATTATACTGCTTTGTTGAATACTTGATACTGTACTTCTGATTGGTCAATGTTTATGTTGCTAAGGAAGCAGAAGCTTGAAAGCTACTTTCCTAAGTAGTCCTGACACATAATTATTCCTTAAATGATTAAAGAATTAACATTAGGCACATAATCATGTGTTAACTCTCATTGCAAAAACGGACCCATAAGGATACATTTTTACACTCTAAACGTACAGCCTTAACTACATGCATGATTTTACATATATTTCCTTTTACCATTTTGGGGCAGCTTTCCAGTCCAGGTGTTGACCAGCACACCCATTCCGAAGCCAGAGGAGGAGCCCATGACCACCTGGCCCATTAGTTCAGCATCTTTAGGCACCTCCATGGGGTTGAAGGTACCATCCAGCTGCTTCTTCTTGCAGGTGAATTTAGCCCAGTCAATCTCATAGTAGACTTTCTATATATGAGAGAGAGAGAGAGAGAGAGAGAGAGAGAGAGAGAGAGAGAGAGAGAGAGAGAGAGAGAGAGAGAGAGAGAGAGAGAATGTAAAAACCTTGTGGAAAAAGGATTTCCTGTTAATTACTTAGTTTATACTTGCTGTAGCCATAGCCTGTTGGACATTACATTTGAGGGAGGGACTTTTGACATGTAGATAGAAATGAAAGGAAATTAGAAAAAGTGCTCCTCGGAGCACATGTCTCCGCCAGGTCAGGTACGTTATTGTGGCCTCCTGGTGGCGCTGTATTTGAGAATATTTGCTTGAACCAGGATGGAACATCATAATTGAGATGTCAGGTAATTATGAAACAATTCATAAGTACATGCTATTTCTTTCACTGAGACCATATAAGGATTTCTTAGCACTTGTATTGTCCATTGCAGCCATAGCTGAATTGGTAGAGAGCAGATATTTAAAAAAAAAACAATGAAAATATTAGATCTATCTGAGCTTGTAGATCTGCTATTTTCACTATATTTGAAATAGGGCAAGTGGTTAATTCATAACGTACTTTCCCCTTCCTAGAAATGTATTTGAGTCAAAAGTACAATATTTGTCTTTGAAATGTGAAAGTCAACAAGAATACAAAAATCTAATACTCAAGTGAAGTACAGATACCCCAAAAATGTACAGTCCTCAAGTAAATAAAAGTACTTACTGACCACCACTGCTACCCATCTGGCATCAGTATGGCAGTATGAAAACTGTGAAATGACAGTACCTTATTGTAGAGCATCAGCTGGTCCACTGCAAAGGTCTCGTTGCCAGCTATTCCCATGCTCCTGACACGAATCCTCTGACCGAGAGCATCATAACTGATCGATCCCTGGCCCATAACTCCATTGCCAAGTGACTAGGGGAGAGAGAGAGAGAGAGAGAGAGAGAGAGAGAGAGAGAGAGAGAGAGAGAGAGAGAGAGAGAGAGAGAGAGAGAGAGAGAGAGAGAGAGAGAGAGAGAGAGAGAGAGAGAGAGAGAGAGAGAGATTTATTTTGAATCTATACAATTGACCAAATTCTCATGGTGGCCATTTAGCCCTCACATGAAATATGTGAATATGTTTAATAGGATCATACGCACCATACTATATTGTCCATTCATCAGTGGCGGCATCGCTATGTATGTACACAAGAGGGCAGACAGAATGATATTTTTAAACAATAAAAAAGATTGACTCTTCATAGCAAATTCAAATATTTCTCTTACTTAATGTTATTCTATTCTAGTTTACACACTGATTTCCAAAACATTCCACTGCCATATCAAGTCAAAGTCCATATTACTCATCAATAAGATCAGTAATATCAAAAGAAGAATAACATAAGATTACATATCACCACATATTTGAATGTCTTAAGCCACAGATCCATGGTGATTTTGATTTGAGTTTTGGTAAACTTTTAGATAGGTTGTCTGCCAGTAGGCCATGCCGTATAATATCAATAAATAGTATATCATCGCTGTTGGGTGAAAACCTTGTACTGTATGTTCAAAACCATTACTTTTCAGAAAATGGAAAGAGGAACCTGTGTTCCAATGGATCCGATGCACATTTAGTCACAAGCTGTTGTTAATATGAGGCACGTGACACTTTGTTGGAGCATAAACAAAAAAAGAAAAACAGGCCCTAAGGTCATGAACATTTGTTCCAAATCAAAATCCCATATACTTTTAAAATCGGGTAATATAAGAACTGTGTTCTAAAAATACAAAAATAGCTTCAACCTGGTGTCCCTTTTTTAGGCATTTCAAGGTTTCTGGCACCTGGGGACGTTTCTATTGTGGTCCTATGTATGAGTCTCAACTGTTTTGGAAATACATAAATACACACATATTGTATTAGATATTTTTCCGTTTAAAACATTGTAGCTCACCACAGGGCTTGGGCTTCTGTGCAACAGTTGACACCAGCGCCAGGCTGACGCAGGCCAGGAGACTTAGGAGGTTCATGATGAAAGAGTGGAGTCTTCCAGGGAGAGGATCTGAGAGTTACACACACCTCCCTATATACCTGCTAATGCACATGTGGCCACACTCACACGGTAGTCTGGACTCCCATCCGGTGAATATGACCCTAAATGGAAAGGTTGAAATGGCTTTCCTGATAAGGTTATGCAATGGATCAAGATAACCAGAGTAACACTGAAAATCTGCTTTTTTTCAATAACGTGTGAGTGAGAAGGATCTGCTCCCTGAACTGTCAGGTTTTTGAACAGTTCATTACTATTGTTTGGTTTAATATTCTCCACACGCCTCTGTTGTAACTTGCTACTAAAAATAAACTAATTTCAAACAGTTTTCCCTTTTGAGAAACTGGATTATTTTGTCACCGTCTTAATTAGGATTCAAATGATCCTATATCTTTAACATTGTATGGCTGTCTGTACATCTTAAACAACCTCAGCAAAACACAGGGCTTTGAAAGCTGAATATAATGGTTTCTTGTTTTTTCTCTCACACACCCCATCACTTACAGTATATAAAAGTATAATCTTGTATTGCGGGTTTTTATGACAATGAAATTATGTCATTTGACATTAATATTATCATTTATTTAAATAATGTGCTTTTGTAGCTACCTGTAGCATACATATTTGCCTGGCGAAAACTTCTGGGAACTCAGATTAGATATCCGCTAGACTTTCCAGCCCCATGGTTATCTGATGGCTGCAAAAGAAAAAAAGGATCTGTTGTCTTACTCATCTTAGGCATTTAAAATTAAAGTATAAAACAGATATCATGTAGAGAACATAGCTTAAGCGATGCGACGCGTTGTGAGCTTGTAGATCGGCTATTTTCAAATAGCCTAGGTATGTATGTTTTATAATATAATAATTAATATCTGCAAAGTAACGATATAGTAACTAAAGTTTTCAAATAATTGTTGTGGAGTAAAAGTACAATATTTGCCTCTGAGATGTAATGGAGTAAAAGTAAAAGTATATTTTGACTCCAGTAAAAGTACCTCAAAAGTGCAGTACTCAAAAGTACAGTACTTGATTAAATGTACTTAGTTACTTTACACCACTGCTACTGTCACAATTAGGGGGGCCAATAGAGGGGTGCCGTGTTGATGGGAGGATATTACTTTTTCACTTTCTCCACCCACCTCCTCTAGCCCACATTGGGGGTGCAGTCTTTGAACTGCAGCTTGCCTGCATGAAAAACTAAAAACAAACAAACAAAAAAACAATTCCACCTGTCCAATTCTCAGCCAGATCTTTGCTTTATGCACAGCCTCTCTGGGAGCTGGCCAGTTGTCATCCATGCAGTAGGTTTAGATTTAACCTGCAGCTGCTCCACTTCACGTTGGACCGAACGATGCTCCTTAGGTGCGATTTAATAACAATACTAGCCATGGCCTATTGTGAGTTATTGCTTAATTAACTGTTAGAACACAAATAAAAACAGAAAAAATAACAAAATGAATGCTCTAACAGTATATCACAAAACTAATCAACATGCAGTAGGCTACATTGTCAGTATCATGGTTAGTACCATGTCAGTATCATGGTTAGTACCATGGTCAGTATCATGGTCAGCATTATGGTCAGTATCATGGTCAGTCATGGTCAGTATTGTTGTCAGTATCATGGTTAGGATCATTGTCAGTATCATGGTTATCATGGTCAGTATCATGTCGGTATCATGTCAGTATCATAATTTATGTTCTCTACATGTCTTATCTGTTTTATACTTTAATTTTAAATGCCTAAGATGAGTAACACAACAGATCCTTTTTGTCTCCGCCAGGCCGAAAGGCATGGCGAGAGAGTATGTTTTCCACCCCGTCCGTCCGTCCGTGTGTGTGTGTGTGTCCGTGTCTGTCTGTCCGTCCGTCCGTCCTGTCTGTGTGTTACCAGCTAATCTCTGGCACCGTTGGCCCGTTCGCTCCCAAACTGTGCACACACACTCCCTGGATGCCAATTCAGAACCTCTGCCGCAATTTTTTCACATGGGCCTGTTATAGCGCCACCAGGAGGCCGATTTGTGCAAAACACATTTTTTTTATCAGAAAAATCACATACAGATTTTATCCAAACGTCATGCAAATCGGTACACAGTATCTCTATAGTCATGTGACCAACAAGGATCTGTCCGCTTTCCCATATTCCATCCTCATTGCCTATGGTTGGCTTCCAAAGATTGCAGGATTGGTCCGTTTTGAACAAAAAACCTCAAACTATGCACGCAGCTTGCGATTTCCGTGGAATTTCACACGCACATTCCCACTAGGCCGAGGAAGAAATGCCTGCTTTTTACATTGGCCTGTTATAGCGCCACCAGCAGGTCTAATTTAGCAAAACACATTTTTGGAACAAAATGCCTCAAATCATGAATGCAGTGTCTGATTGCCGTGAAAGACCTAAGAATAAATGGCACCCTTTTCACATAAGTCTATTATAGCGCCACCAGAAGGCCAGAATAACGTACCTGACCTGGCGGAGACCTGTGCTCCGAGGAGCACTTTTTCTAGTTTTTCTTTTGCAGCCATCAGATAACCATGGGGCTGGAGAGTCTAGTGGGTATCCGATCTGGGGATAATTAGACAAACACCACCATCTGGTGGACAACTGCAAGATGTGCAAATACAAATCTGTCCTCAACTAACTTTGTACTGCATACATATATTTTAAATAAACCTTTTTACACCAAATTCAAAGGGTGAGTCGAGGCCGAGAGTAGATGCTATTACAACCGTCTTTGTGCATCACCTTGTGGCAAAAAAAAAAACACCACCACGATGCCCATGAGGGGCACAGTGGTTTGGGAGATGGATGCACTTGCATCCAGGCTATGGTGGAATCCGGGGAAGGTAAACATGTATTTCACACACAGAAATGTTTTACCCCTTCTTTTTTACTTTGTATTGTAATGATTTGTTAAAGGATGTAACATTATACAGTTCATGAAGAATAACTATTATTTGCTTTAATCATACAGTTTTAAGAGGGTGGGTTCCTATTTGCCAAAGTACTGCTAGCCTATCCCTTGCATACAATAAGTCATAATGTAAGCAATCATTTTGTGTTATTCTTAGTAACAAGCATTATAAAACCGACTTTTAAAATATAAAATAAAATGGCAAAAGGTGACCTTTGCTTTATATTGTAAAGTTGAAAAAACAGTGCAAGTGGAGAAGACCATGACAATATAATTTTAGTTACTGCAAACATTGTCCGTTCTGGGAGACTTTAAACAACTAGAGGTTCGGGCCGCTACGCAGCCCTCTCACCACGTCGCACCGCCGATCTGACTGATGTGCCCATATATGGAGATCTCTGTATTTGTCTAACAAAAAAATAAAAATAATCATGACACACATTATAATTTATATTTATTATTCAGTATGCATGTTAAATTGCTAGTTTTCTGAAGTCTGAAGTTGAACATTACATCTTGTGTCATCATTGGCATCGCAAGGCGGACACTAAATAAACCAAAACATCCCATTATTCAAGCAAGGAATTATTTTAAATACTCTTTTCAGTGCAAAATAGCTAAAGCAAGGCTAATTAATAGAAGAATGATTCCAGTTCGTCACTTATATTCAAATTGTCACTTGGATCTTTCCCCCCCAGTGTTAAAAAAAAGTAGCCATCTTTAAAAAAAGGCAGTAGTTACATCAATAAATAAAAAAACAAAAAGTAAAACTGGCAACCATCCAAACCAGGTGAATGGATTTTAGGAGGGAACACAACTGTAGGTTCCCTTGATGTGCAGCAAATAATCAACAAATAACTCAACAAATCAACAAATATACATATGCTAGTATTAACATTGTGTTATGATACTGTAGTTATGTTAAGAATTCTACACAAGTTCTATGTCGCCACCGTCAGGAAGAAACCTTGTATCGCAATATATAACCCGCTAACCCCATCTTCTTATGTTTTTTCTGACTTTGTCGTGTGACTGTGCTCGCACAAATGTAGCGAAGAAAATAGCTGATATACAAGTTTACAACACTGCACTTGTTGCCAATCTGCGTCTGAGCTCCCAAGTTTCACACAATGGAAGACTTTTGGGCTTTACAATCACATTCAGACATCAAGGAATTTGATGTCTGGCTGCGACTGCTCTCTGTTTAAGAATGGGGTCGAGCCAAGGTTGATTTTCCATTTCCTGAATAAATAACTGTTTTGAACATACAAGGTTTTTCCGACCAAGACAATATCAATAGAAGGTTCCATGAAAATAACTGTGCCCACTTGAAGTCACGTACACAAGGTTCCTACATATTGCTCAGAATGTGATACCTTTTCCTTAATGTATTAACCAGTTTGGGAAAGTTTACAGAATGCTGATGGCGGCTGGACCCAATGACTATCAACAAGGTAATTATTACCTAACTGAAGATAATTGGACCAACACTCCACCACAACATAAACCCTAGTTTGTGAAATTACAATGGGCATGATGATACTACATGAAGTGTGCAGTATTTGTGGATGTAGAAAATCTGACATTTTTCAATATCCATCCATTTGAAAACCTGGAATTTGTAAGTAATTTTGTGTATACTTTTCCCATTATTCCAGACCAGTGTAGGGTTCCCAGAGTAGCCTACATTGTGCCTCCATGCAAGAATTATATCGTCACTTGTCGTACAAGAGTGACGAGCAAAAGTAACAGTTCTGGACATGAGAGGTTTCGACCCGACAGCGACGATATCGTCTCTTCAGGATTCAAATTCAAAAATAGCAAAAGTTGCGGCTCTACAAGCTCGAAAAGCGGTGCGAGGAGCTTGCAGATTTGTGTGACGCTGTAGGATGATCAAATAGAGCATTCATTTTCTAAAATAAAAAACACAAAAAGTTAGAATATGGAGATAAGAGGTTTCTGACCGACGATGTGACGATGTACTGTTATTAGATTGAGATATTACTGTGATAACACAGTAAAAAAAGAAAAAAGAAAAAAAGCACCCCAAAGGAGTGGTGACCATAATAGGTCCAATCCAATGGTGTTTCTGCAGTGGTCCAATCCGGTGGTGACTCATTGTTTAACGTGTGTGGCTCAAACTCAGGTTGAAAAGGCATCATCGTCATCTGCTTGGATCTCAAGCAGAAAATAATAATAAAAAAAAAAAAGTTGAAACAAGACGTTCACAAACTTTCACAAGCCCACACTCAGTCAATCATCAAATATTCCATCTAGCTCTTCCCTACTGTTCTTTACCTAAGCTCACCTTCCTTTGTCTGTTCAAAACGTATCTACCCGCATCTAAGTCACTCTACAGTACATGGATTTAGAAATCCAATCAAAAATAACTGTCACATTTCCCATCTTTTTTCCTTCCGTTTTCATTCTGCCTTTCAACCTCTTGCCATTTCCTCTACACCTAAGCCAACTCTCATCTATTCTCTTTTCTTTTAATGTTCCATTCATCCCGTTGGATTCAATCATACTGCAAAATCTACTCAAAACCCCATATCTTTCCCTACATAACTGCCTACTTCAGTTCAAACCCAACTCATAAACATGGTCTTTGCCTGCCTGCCACAATTTCTAAACACCTTCTTTTTAACCACTTCCAAACTGGCGTCACTATTTTGGGCAAGTTATTACAGGTGAAACGTTTCAAAATCATTCAATTTCTTTTGGAAATGGCAGCTCTACAAGCTCACTCCGTGCCATCTAAACAATTTCTAGTTCTCATGAATGCTAAATATCCATCTCTTGCCACGCACACACACACAGTCGCTCACGCACGAAACACATGGACCATGTAAAACCTTTCATTAACAACAGTTCAACACAGACATTAGACAAAACCTAGAGCCATACATACATTCAAACAGACAGACAGATCAGGACATGCAGGCTGTCTTCTGTGTTCATTGGGGGAAATGACAGATTACCAACTGACTCCGAGTCTTGAACCAAAATATCCATCTTATTTGTTTTGCGTTGATTTCTTAAAAGATTCCCTTTCATTTTTGTACACGGCTCAGGCAGAGTTTATTGGCTATGGGGTAGTCTCGTGTAGAAGTCATGAGAGCAGGAGGAGTAATAGCCAGCCTCCAAACACACGTGGTTACGTGGCGCGTTGCTCACCGAAAATAGCCGATCCACAAGCTCGCAATGACTCGCAGTACGACACGTTGTGAGCTAGTAGATCGGCTATTTTCGGTGCACGACAACCGGCGTGCAAACAAGTACAAATCAGGCGTCAGGTAACACACCTCATTGTTTTGACTATGGAAGTCAGATGGCTGAGGGTAAAGGTCAATGTACCGTATTAGTCAGGAGGAAGCCAGCTTGATGTGCGCTCAAAAAAGGTAAAGCTTCAAAAAAGGTAAAGCTTTTTGTGTTCATCATCGGAAGGATCACGGGTGATTCCTTGGAGACGAGGAGGCTTCCGGAGTCTGGCTGCAGAGGTGCCAAACCTTTTCCGTCTTACTCCTCCTCCGTCTCCCTCTGTCAGCAGTCAGAGACCTCAGAGCAGCTTTCACCCGTGGTTCTTCTCCGTTGACGCACAGACTTCTCTTCATCCTACAGGAATCACACAAGTATTAATCCTCAACTACCTTTCTTCTTAGTATCGATACAATCGATCTTTTGCATTACAAACCCATTTTCAATCGATACAAATCAAACGATACGATATGTTGCCGTTTACATATCGATGCAGTTGTATTGTTTCAATTCAAAAACAATACATACGATTAAACTACTGCATTGTTACTTATTTCCGCAGCCCTAATTAGTACGTTAGTCATGTGTGTTACCGTCTGGAAAACGCCATTGTGGCCCCATTCTACAGGGGAGTGGTCCTCGGGGTCTTCTCCATCGTCCTCCTCTTCCTCACCGTCCTCCTCCCTCACCGTGTCCATCCCGTCCTCCTCATACTCCGTCAGACAGTCGGACTCCTCGGCTGCATGGAGAGCAGAGGCGTTTAACCCATTAAAGTTAAAGATGTTCGCTTAAAATATATATATAAACATTTTCATGATTTAAAAAAAATAGCAGATCTACAAGCTCATAGCGCGGCACGAAGTGACGCACTATGAGCTTGTGGATCTTACAATTTTTGCCGAATGTTCACTTATTATGGCAGAATGTTCCTTGGGCTATTATGACATGACCACAATAGGGTTAACACTAGGGTTAAATGATTTATTGTTTCATGCAGGACGAATACATTGAGCTTTAGGGTTTGCATCTAACATGAAGGAAAGTGTGCCATAGTGAAATGAACGGTGTTCTTGTTCCTCACCTTCTGCAGTTACAAAGCTTGTGACTGGCTCTATCCTGGACACTATTTCAGCCAGGTCAGTGAAGTCAGCACTTGGACATGTACAGGTCTGAAAGAAGAAGCAAGGAAATTGGACCTTGAAAAAGAAAAACAACTTTTCTTTTGGGAATCTACAGCCACATGACCAACAATGAGTGCAACAGAAGAATCCTAGACTAAATCCTAGATCACCAACTTCAATTGCTATTTACTGATATGTGTGAGTGTGAGAGTGTGAGAGTGTGAGAGTGAGTGAGTGAGTGAGTGAGTGAGTGAGTGAGTGAGTGAGTGAGTGAGTGAGAGAGTGAGAGAGTGTGAGTGAGTGAGTGAGTGAGTGAGTGAGTGAGTGAGTGAGTGAGTGAGTGAGTGAGTGAGTGAGTGAGTGTGTGTGTGTGTGTGTGTGTGTGTGTGTGTGTGTACTTACATCATTCCTCTTGCTGTCATTATAGTCAGCTGAGCGGTGATCTTTCAGCATGTTGTCGATGATGTCACCTCGGGCCCAGCCAGTAAACAGCAGCTTACCATGCTGGAAACCCACATCCTGATAGACAAAAGGTTTAATCAAACTATCAACAAATAATGTGTTTTTTTAAATGCTGATGTTTTTTGTTTTGTTTTTATCTCTCATCGAATGCCTATGTGAGACTACTGACATTGGCTTGTGGAGTTGGCTATCTCTTTAAAAAAAAAAAAACTTTTCCAGTGGGCAGATGCTCTGGGATCAATAAACCTTTTACACTCTATTGGAAACTCAATTGTCTTTCTCCACTCCTCATGTGACCTGGAGGATTCTCTGGCGTCTTTAAACGAGGCACACATTATGAGTAGGGAGAGGCAAGTGCCCCCCACTTCCTCATGTCGTTTTTGAAGTTGTGTTCAAGCTAAAGCTGAATATTAAGATAATGTCTAAGAGTCAGGCAATCGGTCCTTTCTCAGTGTCTTTTTGTCTTATAATGAGACCAAGCCTCATATACTGTACTGCAATTACAGCAGCAATTCTCTGAAAGAGGCTAAGCCTGTGTCTGTGTGTGATGACGTCATTTCGTAGAATACACAATGATGTTACTCAAACTGACAGACCATCTTGTGTACGCCAATATTGAAATCTAAAGCTTATTCCAAGAATGCATCTGATACTAATATAGTAGAACAACCAAACGAACAACAAACGATAGCAAGCCAAAGACATGCTATCAACATCGAGATAAAACTCACATAGATCTCGTCAAACTTGCCGAAGTCCATGGTCTTGAAGCGATCAATGGGCGGTCTGATGTACTCACAATACGCACTCTTCTTCACCACCTCCAGCTGACGCACACACGACACATAGGCCAACCGAGACTGGATCTCTGCCATGTCTGGTACCTGGTCACGTCACAGAAAGTATGCATTAGTCAGTGTGTAGAAATCCCAACTTCAATATCTCAAAATCCCTGTGAGATACACACTATACACCAACATCTATACTACGCTTTGTTTTAATGACACAATGTCCCTGAGGTGATTTAATTCCGGAAAAAAAACGTTCAATAAAAACACATCCCTAGAGGAGCTTTACAAGTACCACTTATCTTTGCTCAATCTATTCTCTCATTTTGTATCCTAGGATCTATGAATATCAATACCTTTGACCCTCCAGAATTTGGGTAATCCAACAGAGAATCTGAACAGAAACACCAAACGCACCGCAGTGAAAAGATAACATGCCAGTCACGTCCTCATTGATTGGACCCACTTGTCGTGTCAGGGACGAGGAAGTGCTCGCATTTTATCACTCAACGTCCCTGCATAGTTCCTCAGTGACTGAGGATTGCATTTAGTGAGGCTCTTATTTGCCGTTTGGCCTGTGACCTCACAACCCGTCCAAGCTGCATGCCCTGCGGCAAACCTGCATCCAGTGAGTGTTGTCTAAAGACCAGATTTAGTTGTAAGACACTTATTCGTGTTGGAGACACATATTGATGTGTTGGAGATATGCAGAGCACGAAAAACGACTTAAGTTTCAAAAAGACATGAATAAAAAAACATGCTTTTTGGGGGAGAGGGTCTTTCACTTTCACGAAAGTCATACATACATACACACTGGCATATTGTGCTGTCTAGGCATAGATGTACCTTCACTTTCTCAGCCCAAGGGTTGATGCGTTTCCACAACAACCACCAACCGGACAGGGAGTCGCCATAGTTGCAGAGGTCCGTCTCATCCTGGCTGCCCACATCAATGGCGATGACTGTTTTGGCACCCATGTTTCTGGCTATGTCCGCTGTAGACGTTGAACAAGAATGCATGCACGCAAGACGCCACAACAGGAATAGTGAGAAAACCAATCATGTATTATTATAGTTGTGTGAGGGAAAAATATTTTCAGGATAATCTTGAAAATCCCAAAATACTGAGATAGACTCGCACCACAGAAACAGCCTCCGTCTCTTTTGGTGTTTTTTTTTTGCCTCACTGTTGGGACTTTGTGGCCAATTACTTATATCTAGCCTAATTTGTAAACATAGCAGTTCCTAGCCAACAGTGAGAGCAGGTGGCCACAAACTTTGTGTTCAACTTGTTGATGTCAACCACTTAATCCCTATATACAATTATTTGGAAATGCTTGCCCGTAATGACATGCCCAAAATAGGGAGGCCAGGGTTAAAGTGGTTACAATGGCACTTGGTGTGCTGGCTGTTTCGTGGTTTGGGTCTGAACCCATTCACCTCTGACACAAGAAGACATCCCACTAGCCCAAGGCTTTGATCTGAGGCCAATAGACCTTGATACATCACAACCTATTTGAGGAAAAAGCATAGTGGTAATAACAGTGGAACTCGGAAACTACAAAGTGATTTCCCTTGGCTCCTTTCTATTGGATCAATTTAGGGCCTGAAACCACTGTATTTCACAAAACTCAAGAGACTGGTTACCAGTATTGATGTCCACAAATCAAATGGGTATTCGTGACACTCAGTCAGGGCTTTGTGAAATACAGGGTTGGTTTCACAATATAAACAAGTCTACTAGACTAGTTTGTATCAAACAGTGATAGATTCAGGGGATGTTTTCATCTGCAAACCATCATGAAAGCCAGGTACGATACATTTCTAGTATCACAAACATTACTGGAACATGAAGGCCTACATTTGGTCTGATGCTTTTTCCAAATGCCTTTGGGAAGTATCAAGATGCATTTAATGGTCAGCAGAGGAGAAATGCCCCCATCCAAATGCAGTCATCCTTCCCCTGATTGCAATGGAGAAAAGAATACTGCTTTTTTTTGTTGTTGGTTATACCACAAACCACGGCATGATAAACAGTACACTTTTCCCATTTCAACCAAACGGGAAGACATCTTAAAGCAGACCAGTGTCTTGCAGGTCAAAATTACATCAAAAACAAATTCACACTTTTAATCAAGCTTTCACAGAAGCTCACATAAGTTCCAATGAGAGTTTCTCCCCCATTTTAATACTGAACCAGTAAGACACTAGGCTGCTTGATGGACCGATGGACAGAAACACCACATACCTCAATTCTGTTTTGAAAACTGGTAGACAATTGACCATATTCACATGGTGGCCAATTTGCTCTTACTTCAGACTCCCAAGGATGAAGTAAAAGCAAAATGGCCACTGTGTGAATGTGATTAATGCAATATGCAGGTTTTATATGAAGCCACCACAAATACAACACTCAACAAATGCTGCCCTTTCCCCATCTATCAAAACTGGACATTGAAGGGTCTATGGTACAATATACTAACACTTTTTCAGATTGAATTTGGTTCTATATTTAGACTGACCCATATCTTGTTCCCAAATGATCTGACAAATTAAGTGTTGAGATGGGGAAAAGGCAACACACCACTCAGTGACTACCCTTCATCACAAGCCCACTGCTAGGCTTAAATACATATGCTATACTTACCCAGCCTCTAAACATCACACACTTTTATGGAACCACTTCTAAAAGAGCATCAACCTCCCTCGCCCCTTTACCCCTCCTCTTCTTTGTGGAGGGGGGTTAAGGCTTGGTGGTGCGGGGAGGGGCTCTGTGTGTGTATGGAGGGGGGGTTGGGGTGGGATGGGGGAGGGTTACCACCTCTACTTGCCTGGCAGGTTGTTGATGTATCCACCATCCATTAGCAAGTTGCCATCTTTGGGGTCACAGAGTGGCGGCAGGTAACCCGAGAGGGTCATGCTCGCCCGTACATAGCGCCACAATGAGCCTGGCACACCAGGAAGGGAGGGAAGGAGGAGGAGGAGGAGGGATAATATCTCAATTACGTTGCCCAAACGTGTCATGGTTAGTGCCCGCGCAGACCACAGATGCCAGCTCCACGCAGCGCCATTAGAGCACCGGGAGGTACAGTAGCCTAACCTTGCGGAGGCTGGGATTGTGGTTCTGCTATCCTCCAGGCTCTGCGGTGTGTCGCTCAAAACCTCGCTACCTCGCACTAAGACCCAGAGTGACGACAATGGAGCTGCGTGCGAGGTTTTAACAAACAGGATATGGGCGACCATCGCAGAGCACCAAAGGTTCCTTTTGATTTCCAAACTATGTCCCAACATCAGGGGTTCTGCTCCATGGGACGTAGGCCAGGTAGAATTTAACGATGCCCATCTTATTGTTATCCACTCATTGCCTACTGAACTGTGTATTAAAGAGGTGATTAGATATAGAAGTTGACCTACAGTTAACCTTTGCAAACTCAAGGCAGAGAAGGAGCAGAATTCAGATGTTGTGACACCGTCTGGACATCGCTCACAGTGAACATCAGGGGGTGAACCTGGGCTGTCCTGTCCTGCCGCACAGCTCATTGTCGGCGGGGGACAGGAGCAGACCGCATGGGTTGGAAGGATAAAAAGGAGCACCACAGACTGTGCGTGGACTTTTGAGAAGTGCAGGCGGAGAAATGTGAACGCTGAAGCGGAATCCCTCTTGCGGGCCGGGTAATGGAGGAGGCTTTTGCAGGAATCACTGAACTGCCAACAGATCTGAATTTAGTCCACAAAGGGCTGACCTTTATCAAAGGGGACCTTGTATTTCAGAGCCAACAAGGCGTATAGAGGAATTAAATCGATGGTGTGTGGGGGGGTGTGTCAACAGTAAGTTCCAGAACACTTATTCCCAAAGTAAAAAATAATGAAAACGAGGAACATTACAACACGCCATCAATACAGTATTTAGGAGAGAAATACAGTATATGAATGGGCACATATTGCAGTATCGACATGCACATAAAGGCAAGCAAAGCCAGGGGAAAGGACAGGTGGTATTCACACTGTAGGAGCAAAGGTTTGATGCGTCGCATGACCAGACCTCCTCAGACGAGGCAAGGACAGGAACAAGCCATCGCTGAATCCACATCAAAGCCACCTTTTATGATCCAACAATAGAAACAAACGCATGCAGTGATGATGACCTTGTCTAATACACCCCACTGAGGCACATAAATGGCTGCGCCTTTTCTGAACTAAACGACTGACAAAGACATTCATCTGCGAGACGACTTGTTCATTGATTTCTAGCAGGCTAAGCTGGGGTTAATACCGATTTTTTCAATACTGCTTTAGAAACATTCTGGGAACGCTGGATGCCTGGGATTCAAAGGGAGATGCAAAAAAGTGAGGGGGAAGGAACTTCAAAGCTTTGTGAAAGCTTACTGAAACGAGCGTGACGTGGCACGTAGAGAACACAAGTGCTTACCAGCCACCAGCCAAGTGCAGAACATTGCAGAGGAAAACAGCATGATGCCTGATTGATGCTCCGCCGCATGACGCCGTCTCGTGCGGAAAACAGCCGACCTACGCATGCGCCCAGTGGTGGAAAGTAACTAAGTACATTTACGTAACGTACTGTACTTAAGTACAATTTTGAGGTATTTGTACTTTACTTGAGTATTTCCAATTTCCAATACTTTTACTTCTACTCCACTACATCTCAGAGGCAAATATTGTATTTTTACTCCACTACAATTATTTGAAAACTTTAGTTACTAGTTACTTTGCAGATATAAATGATTACATTATAAAACATACATTAACCACTTTAGCCCTATTTTATACCTAGGCTATTTGAAAATAGCAGATCTACAAGCTCACAACGCGTCGCGATGCGACGCGTTGTGAGCTTGTAGATCTGCTATTTTCAAACATTTTAGTACTTTTACTTTTGGTACTTTAAGTATATTTTGATACCAATACTTTTGTACTTTTACTCAAGTAAATTTTGAATTCCGGACTTTTACTTGTAACGGAGTATTTCTACATTGCAGTATTGATACTTGTACTTAAGTAAAACATTTGAGTACTTTTTCCACCACTGCGTGCACCACGCGTTGTGATCCTGTAGGTCGGCTATTTACGGCACACGACACCATCGTACGATGAAGCGCAAATCGGGCTTGAGGAGAATGGCAGCAAAACACAACAGTCACAAGGAGGACTACAATGCACCTCTCTCTCTCTGACCCATGGATACCGTATGACGCTAAACCTCTAAGCCAATCGGTGGGTGCGGGGGCTGAAGTCACATTGTGGGGGCAGGGGAAAGCCAATTCACCACTTACACCCTATATATACACTTTGTTGACCAGGGTCCGCCAGGCGGTCTGTTCTTGGCCCCCTCCTTTTTTCCCCTCCACACTGATCTCTTAGCTGAAAACAGCTGATCTACAAGCTCACAATGCATCGTGAGCTTGTAGATCTGCCATTTTCGCCGGATGTTTGCAGAATGTCCGCCTATTACGAAATTGCCCAGAATAGGGATGCTAGGGTTCGTGTGGTTAAGACCTGATAATGTGTGTGGTACAGTAAAGCCAATCGGGAGTGTAACAATATCCCTACTGATCATTGCAACACTCAATACTTTTCAATTGTTTTTTTCCTTCCAAACCATGGGTCCCCAATGTCCAACTGGTCAGGGTGGGTCGGGTTAAGGAGTGAGTGGGGAACTCACAGGTAAGGCTGGGCGATATGAACAAAATCCAAAAGATTTACCAAATACTGATATTGTGATGATATCGTGGGGATGGCTTAGTAATGCAAATACAACAGCTAGAATAGGTAAAGGCAAATAGTAGAACGTTGTCAGGTAAGTTCAGAACATTACATCACCTGTAATGCAATACGAGACAACACTTATACTATATCACGCCATTACAAAATCCAAAAAAAGAATATTTAGTCTCATATCACTATGTCGATTTAATATGGCTATATTGCCCAGCCCTACTCATGGAGAGGACGAGGAGGGTAGCCCGAGTGGTCGATTGGTGTTTTAGAGAAAGGAAGAGTTTTGGTGGGTGGGACTTGAAGTCTGACCTGGGACATTGTTAACATAGCAACCATCCACAAGCAAGTGGCCATCCTTGGGGTCGCAGAGGGGGGGTAAATAGGGGGTGTAGGAGGCGCTGGCTCTAACATAGCGCCAGACGCAGCCTGTCGGGAAATGAAGATGGAGAAGGAGGAACACATCAAACACGTGGTGGAGTTCACGTCACGGACGGGGAGAGAGAGAGAGAGAGAGAGAGAAAGAGAGAGAGAGAAAGAGAGAGAGAGAAAGAGAGAGAGAAAGACAGAGAGACAGAGAGACAGAGAGCGTGAGAGAACGCGAGAGAGCGCAAGGGAGCGAGAGAGAGAGAGAAGGCAAAGAAAGAGCGAGAAGGAGAAAGACAGCAAGGGAAGGCTGGCAAAATAGAGAAAGTGAGCAACACTGCAAAGAGCAGGACAAGGGATGGTAACAGTGGCTGAGCAAGAACACAACCCAAATGTGACAAATAAAACTCTTGCCGTCATACATTCCACCTAGCAGCCTTATTGGCTGCATAGGTTTAGTACAGTTATTGTGAAACAAGACAAAAATGTCACTAGATTTCGCCTAATTTCAAGATATCAATATAAATCCTTTTAATAATTATTTGAATACCATTCACATATTGACCTAGGATAAAAAATAAAAAAAATACAATAAAAACAAAAATGATGTAGACTATAATAACCTGTGTCTCAGATGAGAGCAGCTACTGTATGTAAAGTCTGTCTGCTATTTCATATTAAGTGTTAGGGAATTAGAATTTGCATTGTTAATGGTAGTCTCCAACAAGCCAAAGAGGTGGGGATAGAGAGAGAGAGAGAGAAAGAGAGTGAGACACCTTCATTTTTATATAATTGACCTGCAAATGTCTCCAGAGAAAAGGGTAAAAATAGGGGATCTAAGAGCAAGATTGTGTTGCTGCATAAATCAAGAGTTCTTAAGCTTTGTAGATGCCCGATTGCCTTATGTAGCAGACTTGAGTACTGCAAAAAAAAAAAAAAAACTAAATATATCTTCAAGTAGAAATACTGGGGGCCAAGCAGTGAGCACAACATGCCATAGCAACAGCATGTGTTCAAAGGCTTCTTATTCCTCCAGTGGTCAATAGGGGTGCCCTTCTACCACAGTAAGAAGTTTCTGAATAATCGGCATAAACCGATAGAGCCCTCTAGCGCCACCAATTAGTTTTCATGGTCCGATAATGGAGGATCAGGCTCTGCTTATGTCTGCTGATAAGCATACATAAGTTTTGTGGCATTTGTGAGCTATTCGCCTTTTTGTGTAATAAAAACCCATGCCCTCTACAATATTCATTGGCTCATGGAAACCTTTTCCTTAGCTGGGATTTTTGATATTATTGCATAAATTCTGTGTGTATGATTTGGGGACATTGCTCAAAGATCTAGGAGTATGTATTTAAGTGTTCTCTCTAGTGCCGCATTTGGTGTTCATGGTCCAGTAATGGAGGATCAGCCTCTGCCTATGTGTGCTGAAAAGCATAGAAATTTGAATGTGTTCCTCATGAGGGGAGGCGTGAGTAAAAGATGTCATAACTGTGGGTCAAATGGGGCATGACATATGCGTGTTCAAAATTCATGATTTTAATTGTTATAAAGCCCCCCCCCCCCGGCCAACCAGAGTAAGATTTGTTCCTTTCCCTTTTGCCATGACCCTCAACAAAGTTTCATAAAAAGCGACCGGTTATGCCTGAACTGCGAAAAATGTTGGAATAATAATTAAATTAACAATAGTGTGTCGCCACAATGCGATAAGTTGTTTCGCAATGTTCACCCGTGGCGTTTATGTGGTTCACTATTGCTATATAACTTAACAAATCTATAGAGTCAAAGCAAACGCACGTGTGGACGCATCATTACACCCAAGAAAACAAGTGACTATAAAGACAACTTAGTTAAAAGTGACTGAAGTCAAAATGACACATGGAGCAGTGTCATTCTAGCATTGCATGAAGAGAGCATGTCAGAAAAGCTACAGTACAAGAAGCAAAGGAAGTGGGGGAAAGGGGTGAACGGGGAGGTGGGGGCAGGGTGGCATTAAGGAGGAGCAAAGAGAAAAAAGCCAGGGGGGGAAGTGTTCTGGATCCTAAATGCTGACATGGACATTTGCCAGACGAGGTCTACGGAATCTGTATCTACACCAGTTATGTGGCCTACAACGTAGCCTATAGACAGACGTACAGCTCTGCAGATATATGCACATGGGGAACCGACATTAGGACAGCAACTAGATCGTGTTCGGGGGAAGTTCTTAGACATGTTGACATAAAATGGATGGTATATGATTATGAAGAATGACAGTGAATAGGCTACAGGTTTATCATGTTACTTAAATTAGATGGAATGAAGGAATGAATGAAAGACAGAAAGAATAAGAAAAAGAAAGACTAGGTTTTTTTTTTTTTTAGGAAGACATGATGGATAGGAAGAATTAATTAAGGGGGAGAAAGACAGGGCTTTGCTCCAGCAGTTAGTAAGATACATGCCAAGATGCAATCACAAGCATTTCTTGGAAAGACCCAGGCCAGTAAATCCATACCCCCCCAAATCCAGCAACTGATATGAAACTATGAAGGAATTGTAGTTTACAATGCAGCAATTGCATCTACACGAATAGTAGAAGTCAAATTCAGCACCGTTTTTGGCAAGTTGGTGGATTCCTCAAAATTTCTCTGAGAACATACTGTGCAGTGTGCATTGAATTTGGGGGTGAATGGCCTTCAATCAATTATTAGTTGATCAGAGTCATCCCAATATAGCACTATTTTAGCTAAAGTTGGGAACAGTGCATTTTATTCTATCAGTAAAACATACACATTCCAGAAACATATTGGTGACAATTCATCAGCCTACTAGCATGGTAAGGTTAAGTATTTTACTAACTTTCTACAGTACTTTCCTATTTTACTTCATAACCTAAACTTGAGAGAATACAGTCCAAACACTCTGTATTATGCATACTGTAGCCTGTTTAAAGGAGGCCTCTAGTGGCCATAGTAAGCCAACTGCATTAACATAGTTCACATGTACTATACACTATTTAAGGTATCATCCATTAGCTTTGTTTTATTGTATCTCATCTGTGCTAACTGACTTCTTCAGCATGCAAACATTAACCCACATAAAGGTCAAATTTAGTCACATGTCATTTTACTGTTACTCTGTGATAAATGCATTTACATTGAGTTCTCTTATTTTTTCAACAAAGGTAATGCCCATGCCATTTTCACACATTAGTTTGCCGTCATTCTGGACAGGTTGAGTAGCTTTTTTTTGTTTTTTTTAGCATTCAACTTAAACGCATTCAACTCAAATAATGGCCTATACATTGAAAGTCCTATGGTCCCTGTGTATACGATGCTTTATACAGCTTTGGACTGACCTGACATTAGCCTATATCTATCCTAAACTTTAAAATAAAATCAGATAAAATACATAATTGGATAAAAATAAGGTCTAACTAACAGAAGATCGTCATAGGGCAGAGAGCCAGAGTGATCAACTCTGCTGTCACTCACCATCCTGATGAACACGCATGGAGGAGGCAGTGATGTCAGTGGTCACATTGAAGTACGGCAGCCACAGGTCCTGCAAACACACACACAAGATGGGTTTCCCCCCATCCCAGTTTTGTTTGCTATAGGTATTGTTTCTTGGCTATGTCTAGTCTAGAAAGTACTTTCTAGTTAACTACGTACACTAGAAAAAACTGTCACCTTTGGTTGCATAATCTTTTTTATTTCTCTAAAGATGTGTTCACATTAGAGCGTTGGGCAAAAAAAAGCATGACACTATCTGGAAAAACGTGAAACGCTCGTCTCCATAGACTTTGCATTGAAACTTGAAGCCAGTCTTTTGCGTCACGCTGCTCAGTGTGAATGGGGCTTCAGATCTATCCATTCAGGCAGCCTGTAATGGTGTGCCATTGTTAACGTGACCACTCACCTCAGCTTGCTTGTCCTGGAACACTTTGTAGATGCTGGTGTTGAAGGCAGAGCCAGAGAACATAGAGGTGATGGGATAGGTCAGGTCCAGTACTGTTTTGAACACAGAGTTCATCGACTATGAAAGAATAACAAAGTTAAGTCTGGAAAAAATAAGGAAAATGTATAATTGTTTGCATTTCT
This sequence comes from Gymnoscopelus microlampas, assembly GCF_963454915.1. Taxonomy (NCBI): domain Eukaryota; kingdom Metazoa; phylum Chordata; class Actinopteri; order Myctophiformes; family Myctophidae; genus Gymnoscopelus; species Gymnoscopelus microlampas. The sequence goes on from NC_139939.1 coordinate 19,135,924, forward strand.
ATGGACTCAAAAAAGGTTTCATCTGCCGCAGCCAAAAATCAAATACTTTAGCAGTGCAATATTACAATCTTAGACATATTATTGAGGGACTGAATGGAGCACCTTGGACCACTCTCTGGCTCTCTGTTTAGTTCGCACGGCGCTCCTCTCCTCAGCGTACAGCGCTCCAATGAACGAGCCAATAGAGGTGCCGCCCACAATGTCTATGGGGATCCCTGCCTCCTCCATGGCCTTTATAACACCCACATGGGAGCATCCTCTGCAGGGATTAGAAGAAGAACCACGTAAAACGTTTGTGACGTACCCTAACCCCTATTTATATGAGTAAAGGCCCCAATTTATATGAGTAAAGGATTTGCCCTCTAAGACCTATCACTATTGGGGAACACAATAGCTCTTAGAGGATGAAATGCATACATGAAATGTGTCCTCTGCATTTTACCCATCGTATAACAACTAGGAGCAGTGAGAAGCCATTCGCTCTGGGAGCCGGCTCTTGGGGATAAGAGTCTTGCTCAGGGACACACATCGACACATTGCTGGCCTGGCCTGGCCTGGAATCGTACCTGGGACAACCAGGGCCTCTGGCTTCCCAGGCGGGCTCACTAACCACTCAGCTATGGCAGCCAGGTCAGCTGTCTATAACAGCGTTTGTCTGTATGTCCCTGCAAACTTTGAGCAAATATGACTGGCCACACGGCTTCAGACTGGCTTCCAAATACTGACTGCACAGGGATACCATGCCGTGATTAGACCCTTTCTTATTTATTTGTGTGATTGTGTGGGTTGGGATATTCCAATTAGAATTAAATGTATTGTGGAAGTCAGTTTATGTCACAGCCGAATGGAAAGACTTTGTTGTTGATATACAAACATATATATATTTTTTTAAATCCCAAAAGTATATTAATGACCATTTGACTGGGCATGAGGTCAATTTAAACGGCTTGCCAGGGCCATCTGTCTTCTCCATTACAGAAGTGCCATCTTAGGTACTGTAGGCCCCACTCACCTCGCTCCCCCTCCGCCCAGCACCAGGGCAATGCTGTTTCCTGTTAACACCCGGGCCAGCCGAGAGAAATCACTGTGTCTGTCTGCTGTCTTTTCAAACACCTTCTCATACACCTCCCTCTACACACAGACACACACACACACACACACACACACAAGACGTGAGAAAAAGAAAGTCATATTAAGTCATGTTTCATTACAAGCATCTCCCAAAATGTTCAAGTAATGCGTAGTGATCTTACCTGGAGTATCAAATGAAGATAAATCCAATCTAAAATTTGACCAAATACCGTCTTGCAGTCTGCTAAATGTGTCTAAAGCCTATCTGGACGGGATTATTAGTATTAATTGGGGAGGTCCGGTTATTTTCACCAGTGTACTTTGGTGATTTGATTGATGTTGATCAATGTAATAACTTGTGATTATTACAGGAGTAATAGTTACTGGGCAAATAAGATACTGTTTTCAATTAAACTTCTGCATCCGTTGTCAGTTCTAATGATGTTCTAATGATCGTCAGTAATTAGAAATACTTTGCGCAGTCTAATCTTGCAAACTAGCTCATACATTTGAAATGTGCTGAAAATGCATCTCTCCCCAAACTTGAATTATGGTGATCTCCTTAGTGCCTAGTTTTACTTTTTGGTATTTTGGCACTGCCTAATCACTTGACTCTAGGAGGCAACACTTGTCCTTAATGTGGGTTGTGTCGACAGTGGAAATGGAAGTGAGATGCCCTTTAATACTAATGTCGTCCGGTCAGGGCTTAAACCTAACCACCTAGGACCTAATAGGGCTAGGACAAACCGTGAAAAAAGATCTGCAATTAAATCCCCATTTCATAGAAAGAGAGTGAGTGTAACATTAGAATTAGCTCAAACATTCCTATGACAAACACGGAAAGCAGTGCATGACAGATTAGTGCTTGGTAGTAGTGGTGGGAAAAAACGTTCATATCAGTGAACGAACAATTTTGTTCACGTTCACGGCAATGATCCGTTCAAATGCTTCGTTCTCGATCAGTAGTGCTTCCGGTCCCGGCGGCTCGCATGGGCTACTATATGCATGCAACTGTGTGCATCTGATCCCACTGACATGTCTGCACAGAAACACAGCACTGCCATTCACAATCGTCTTTGTAATATAATAATGTGTAGAAGTAATAAATAACTATAATATAATGTAACTTTATTTGTATTAGTAAATAGTTATTTTCCACAAATGCAATATTTTATACAAAGTCAGTACACTCACATGACTATCGATTTCCAACCATGTTTTTAACTGTAGCATACTATTTATTTGCATCTTCTATATATTCAAACTAAAACGTGTTAATTGACCAGTACCTATCTGTCCTTTGTCTAGAACCATGCATATATATTCTTTTGATACTTAAATGTGGTGCCAACACTACCCGTCTTTTGTCCAGGAACAACGGTAGGCTATTATTTCAATTCAAATTAGCAATACACATGCATGTAAACTGTACCGCACAGCTGTCTGTCTGTCTGTCTGCCTCGGGAGTAACAGACCGCTCGTCCTGTGTGCGGGGAGGGGGGAGGAGGGGGCAGGAACGAAATCGTGAACGTAACAGTTTCAGGAAGTGAACATGTTTCGTTCATAAGAACTAGTTCTTATGAACGAATCGATCATGATGACCGACCCCATCACTAGTTGGTGGGTGTTTGAGCCCTGGGTTCCTACCAGCTTGCTGGGGCCGCGTCTGGAGAAGACCCTGCGGGGACACCTGAGGTGCAGGTGTCCGGAGCACCAGCTGCGCATGTTGAGCCACTCCACCGTCCTGGAGGGCCCGGGGCCGTCCTCTCTGTGCAGCAGCACCAGCTGCTTCAGAGCCCGGACCGCCGTGTTCTCCAGCATCTGTTCCAGCTAGACAGAATGGAAGAGGAGGCGCAGCAAGGAGAACAGGTGGAAGAACACACAGAGAGAGAGAAAAGGAGGTGAGAGAACGAGTCAAGTTGTGTTTCAAAATGCTGAAATAGTTTTTGACTCATTTTGTGTTTGTTTTCATTTTTGAAGATGGTCAGTATTAAGTCTTTTTAACCACTTAAGCTGCACTTTGTAATTTGTCGAAAGACGATGTCGCGTGGTGCAAATAGCTGATCGACAAGCTCACAATGTGTTGCATTGCAATACGTGGTGAGCTATTTCCAAGATTGAAGATTTTTCGCCTATAATGACGCAAAAAAGGTTAGTGGTTAACGGTGCAATAGACCACATTCAACCACTTACAACACCTATGTTACATGAGGTTCATTATTTCCCAGATTTGTGTCTATAAGGCAGCAATAATATCATGTAAGTAATGCTATGGAGCCTCCCTCCACTCATTTATTTAGGGAAAGAAATGAAAACAGAACAAGCACACATGAGTTTGGTTGGCCTATAAAATTATTGAAATGATTATTTCACAATCATAGTTTTCTTTGGGAAAAGTGATACTTATATTACACCTTTTTTTTATAGCTCTGGGGATGTGTTATTCAATTATTTTAACCTCTGGCACACAATGTGTTAAGTACTGTACTTAAGTAAATGTACTTAGTTACTTTCCACCACTGGATGGAAGTAGCCTGTGAAACAAATGTGACGCAAGCGCCTTCCATCTGGCGGAGTCAGGTTAACCCCGTCACCACCTCTCTAGAAATGGCCCCTCACCTGTCCCAGGGCAGGCTCCTGGTCCCCCAGGCCCACAATCAGGATACAATCCGCCTGTCTGATGCAGCGCTGGGTCCAGGGCGTCATGGTGTTGTCTGTCTGGTAGAGGACGATCCTGTTGATGTCCTCCTGCTGGGCCAGCCAGCCAGACAGCCGGTATTCATGGATACTACCGGATGATGGAGAGACGGACGAGGGAGAGTGAATAATTCAAAAGATGGGATCGGTGATGAAATACATAGAAACACAGACAGTGATGAGGGCAGTGGTGTAAAGTAACTAAGTACATTTACTCAAGTACTGTACTTAAGTACAATTTTGAGGTACTTTTACTTTCCTGGACTATTTCCAATTGTCTATACTTTTACTTCTACCCCACTACATCTCAGAGGCAAATATTGTACTTTTACTCCAGTACAATTATTTGAAAACTTTAGTTACTACGTAGTTACTTTTCAGATATAAATGATTACATTATAAAACATACATTAACCACTTTAGCCCTATTTTATACCTAGGCTATTTGAAAATAGCCGATATACAACCTCACAACTGTCGCGTTGTGAGCTTGTAGATCTGCTATTTTCAAACATTTTAGTACTTTTACTTTTGGTACTTGAAGCACATTTTGATACCAATACTTTGTACTTTTACTCAAGTCAATTTTGAATTCCGGACTTTTACTTGTAAAAGAGTACTTCTACATTGCAGTATTGATACTTTTACTTAAGTAAAAAATTTGAGTACTTTTTCCACCACTGGATGAGGGTAACTACTGGAGAAAGGTTGCATCATATGAAGGGGTTTAAGGAAGCCTGTTGGCCGTGGTTTGACAGGGCTGAGTGTGTGTTGGCTTATGTCGTCTGACTGACCTGTCCAACGCTGACGCACCCAGTCGCTCTCTGATTATTTCACTCGTTAGCAGCAACGTTGGCCCTGAAGTTTGAACAGACAAAGAAACATCAATCACCGGGCAAAACAAATAAAAACATTATATTACATCGGAACTTAGAAGTATGCGTGACCTTTCTAGGACTTTGTAATGCAGTAGACAACAGTACCAATTATTTTACTACAAACAGGGGGCGGCAGTTGCTCATCATCAACTAGAGCAATGGTTTTCAACCCTTTTCATATCAAGTTCCATTATTTATTCGGCATTTGAGCCACGGCGCACCGTTTGATGAGATTTAGCCTCTCAGACCCAAGACTTAGAATATTTTGTTATCGTTGGATAAGAATTTTGTCCACAATTCCATGCTGTGTTGATGTTGGTACCATAGGAGAGATAACAGGCAAACGATGATCAAAATAACAATTCTCATCACTACCTTAATGAATCACCCGTTTCAGCTTGAACCGTTATCCTTTTAAATCAATTAAAGTGACGTTGTGTGATGATTAAAACGTGTGTGCTTTCTAGTCTGTGACTGTGTTTATAGCGAGGCAGCTGATTTTTCCTCCGTCGTATGACGGTGGCGCGTGCCACAACGCGGTGCATCAGCGATGCATTGTGGACTTGGTAGATCGTATGGCGACACCGCCATACGATGAAGTAAAGCCTTTAGGGGAGACTTGGAACCCTCCTGCCTCTCAGACTGACGGCTCTGTGATCTCGTGAGACCAACTGCCGTTTAAGGTTACATCATTTTTTTATTTCATTTTAATTCTAACCTTAATTTTTATAGTTGAACATTCTTTTATTTTTTATATTCAAAGGAATATTCGAATATGGAATATTCGTTGACAGTGCCTTGCATGGTTTCCTCCGCCGTTGGTGTGTGGTGTTGTGTGTGTGAATGTGTGTGTGTGAATGTGTGTGTGAATGTAATGCACCTTGTAAAGTTCTTTGGATAAAAGGTGCTGTAAATAAATGCACCATTTACCGTTTTAATACTGGGAGGCAGTGTTGCCAGATTCTGTGAGAGAAACAAGCAACCAGGTCTAGGAAAACCAGCCCAAAAGAAGCGACTATGGGCCACATGAGCACTTTAACATATACATCAGCTATTTGAATATAGCAGATCTACAAGCTCACAACGCTAGCGATGCGACGCGTTGTGAGCTTGTAGATCGGCTATTTTCAAATAAAATCTTGCGGGGAAAATATAATAAGCAGATCTGGCAACCATGCTGGGAGGGCTTCTAGACATACAGTAAGCAAGCAAACACATTGTCCTGCTGCTGCTGGGTGTGATTGCTAGTCAAACAGACTTACCAATGGCACTGAGGGCATGGCTGAGCTCCAGATTGAAAGCGTTGATAGGCACGTCATCACAGACAGGCAGGACAGCCACGGTGGACAGGTTACTGGCAGGGTTGGTGACATCGGGGCTGGTTGTCACAGTGGACAGACCCAGGGTGGAAGCTGGACGACAGGAGATGGGGTGTGTGTGAATGTACATGCGTCAACAGAGAAAGAGGTGTGTATGTGGGTCTTAGCGTGATCTCCCTAATAAGTTAAAATACCACAAATTAATTAAGTTCAAATACCACTATTTAATTAAGTTTAAATACCACTATTTAGATATTAGAACTACATTTTAGCGGCAGGTGGGATAAGATGGTGGCGGTTACGTTAACATTTATCGGCAGTGCAATTGATGGGTTCAGAGAGCAGAGTCAGTACAACTGAGCTGGGGCTAATGAAAAAGGACAACCCACTACAAGAACTCTAGCATTTATTGCGTACTGGTGAGCTTTGTGTACTGTGTCCTATAGAGTTGCAGTCCTATCCATAGCTCTCCAAATAGAAGGGGAAGGGGCAGGCGTAATATTTTTTTGCTGATTGCATACAGCTGTCACTAATCAAACTTGTATGTTGTCAGCAGAATATTGCTGACACACCTGCATCACATCAGGAACATTAGCACCCGCATGGAATTCAGTGAAAACACTGCACTGGGTAGTTATTGGCATAGTGCACTAGTTTACCGGCAAAAGGTCATGATTATATAGTACTAGTGAGTGAAGGAGGGTGGAAGGTTTGAGCTACAATCATGACAAAACCATCTCACATGACACACGGCCCTGTTGCAGGTTCCCCAGGATCTTCTGGCCCAGCAAGTGGATCAACCTCGTCACCACCTGAAGAAGAACGAGATCAGCATCATTCAAACTCTAGCGCCTCAACACTGAGCACAAAAATAATCTAGAACCAATGGTCTCCCACGGTGGTTCCCAAACGTTTTAGCTCGAGACCCAAAAGAGAAATTAGATGTTTGCCCGGGACCCAAACTAGTGAAAATAGCTCACAACGCGTCGCTTGTCGTAAAAATTGGTCCCCAACCCAAACATGGGACCCACTGTTTGGGAAACAGTGGTCTACCACATAATATGTCTGGTTAGGTCTTTCCTAAACAAGGTGAAAGTACTGACCTGGGGGTATCGTCTCTTGATGTTGTTGAGCGTTCCCTCGGGCAGTTTGACCAGCTCTGTGTCTCTGACTGCGTGGACAGTCGTGGCTCTTGGTTGTCTGGCCAAGGCTTCCACCTAAAGACACCAATAGATACACCAGAAACTCAATATGGCTGACCTAAATGCATCAAAGCGCTTGTTTGTTGCAATGATCAATATTAAAATGCTTTGAGTGCTATTCTTTTCTTATTAGGAGGACTATTACACCCCCAGAAATAGCCCAAGACATAATCAATAGTTATTCATTATGCATCAACATGAATCAGTTCTCCTCAGACAAAGGCCACTTTCAGGAAAACGAGGCAGCGCTCAGCCAGGCATTATGACAAAAACTAGCTTACAGCTATAGCAGCATTTGATTGAATAAGGCTTTAATTTATTTAGGACACACGCACACGCTCACACACACACGCTCACACACACACACACACACACACACACACACACACACACACACACACACACACACACACACACACACACACACACACGACTGTAAACAGGACAGAGTGCTGTAAAAACTCTTCCTGTCCCAAACTAATACTTTGATTTGATTTTATTAGACGTTATACAGGAGAAAAACACATGTTACATCATGTTCATCGTAGAAACGTCAAGGATACAGACACAGAAAAGTCTTGCGACTTATTTTCATTGTGGTCCTTGGTCTGAGACAAACAACACTGCAACAAAATACATACAGGTAGACAGTACAATAATAAATAAAACAATCAATAGCTACACTACCTACAGCATAAATACATATCATCGCATTGCTAACATTCGGCAACGTTTTCTAATAGCCATGCTTTGACCCTTATCTTAAAAAGGAGATGGCTGCTGGTGCTCTTTATAGTCAGGGGTAGCGAGTTCCAGTTAACTGCTCCTCCAAATCTAAATGAGCGTTTTCCCATTTCAGTGGTGAACGTGGGCATGGTCAGGTCTGCTATGCTGGCTCTGGTTAGGTGGGAATGGGCTTCGCTACGCTTCTGAAAAAGATTACATAGGTACACAGGGGCCAAATAAAGAGAGCCAAATAAAATATATTCAGTTTTGGCCATATGAAGGGATAATTTATTGTCTGAAAGCCATGTCTTAATACTATTGAATTCCTTGACAAGGGTGCCATTCAACTTATCCACATCCTCATCTGAGGCCAGGATGGCTGAATCATCCGCGTACAAGAACAAATGAACAGAACAGGCAGCTTGGAGGTCATTTATGAAAATTAGAAACAACAGGGGGCCCAAAACACTCCCTTGCGGGACGCCGCAGGTCACAGCCAGACAGATGGCCTTGAAAGTCTGTGATTTGATCCCTGTCTGAAAGATACGACATAAACCAATTTAAGCTAGAAGAGCTCAGGCCTAACAGTACGTTTTAACAGCGGGCGACTCTCGGGCGATCGCCGGGCGACATCGTCCAAAAGATAAAGAAAATACATCTTTCATCGCCCCCCCGCTCACTTCGCCCTATCGCCAGTAGTTGCCGGCTCTCATAGACATATAACGCAGTTCCGGAAAATACTATCCTGATCGCCCGCTGTTAAAACGCACCGTTAGGCTCAAAGAAAAAAAATACAGTATGGCTTGTCTGCTACCAATCAATCTGGGAACCCATCGCCAAATAAAAAAGGAAAAAACGCACCCTCTGCTGTTTTTTACTCCTTCACTTACTGTAGCTCTGGGGGGGCTAAATGGAGCACCCGTGCGCAGGGAAACCGGGGTTTTGGTTTGCCTTCAGCCTTTCACTTCCGGTGGTGCGACTATGTTTTCATTCCCACTAACAATATTTCTACACGGAACACTAACACCACTTCTCCCAGAGAACATGGATCGTTTTGGTTATAAGCCCACTTGTTTCTATGATGAAAGAACAAGTTAAAATGTGAATATCTTTCCGCGGTTTTGTCTGCTCCGAGGACGCTATTGTTAAATGAGTTTCGGTAGGTTTCTAGTGGGGAAGGATCGGCACACACGTAAATCCCGCCCACTACATTTGATTGGGTAAAGCGCGGCCTGCTTCCTGATCTGAAGGCACGCCCACTTGTAGGCCAGTGCGTACGCGATATGACGAACCCCCCGACAGATTCAAGCGGAGAGCAGAATCTGTTCTTGAGAGATTAGCTACCAATAACCAACTAAAGAGTACATCCGGGCTGGCTCCAGCCTCACTGCAAGGCGAGCATTATTTAATATTAAACTGAACATTGCCCAAATGTGTTTGCGAGGTTAATAAGATTATTAGGCAATAAAACTGACCAGGCTTGTTCTACAGACAGATAAGCCTGGATGTGTCGAGGTTTCACATTCTGATTCAAGCGTACGGTCTGTCATTCAAAAGTATTTTTTTAAAAAGATCTAACCCCGTTTTCACATAGCCAAAGTTGTTGCACCATGCCCCCTGGCATGTTTCAGAACATGTAGCATTTCTGCCTTGTTAGTTAAGCCATATTATTCTCTGTATTGAATTCATGTTGAATTCGTGTTGATGAAGTTTATTCAGTCTGACCAGAACTGAGAAGGGTGGTTAACATGTAGCATCCTCCTTAACATGTAGCATCCTCAATATGATGACTAATCTGGGTTGGATGAGACTCCTCAATACTGTATTGCTACATACTGGGCTGGATGTGACTCCTGAATATGACTACACAGTGGGCTGGATGTGACTCTTCAATATTGATTGATTGATTGAATACATTATTAACAGTTTGCAAATAGTACAGTGGTACGATTATACAAATGACGCTAAAAGGATAACACAAAAACTTGTTCCCATTGTGGTCCTGTGTATTCAATTCATCAAGATATATGACTGACTACACATGGGCTGGATGTGATTCCTCAATATGATTCATATACAGCAGATAGTCACCTGCTGAGCCACTAGGAGGCCTCATGAACGCACCTTTGTATCGTAAACCTTGACAGCAGTACGTTTCATTGGACCACACCACACCTTCTCAAACACATAAAAAAAAGGCAGAGCAGTGACTCACCACGCCAATGAGGTCTCCTCTACCGTACTCCCCCACCAGCTCCTTCTTGCCGTTGGCTTTGCGGATAACCGAACGCAGACGGCCATTCAGAACAATGTAGGTGCAGTCTGACTGGTCGTCCTGCCTAAATGTGGTGGAGGAAGGAGCAAGTGGTTATATAGGTTGTTGGAACTCTTATGGATGACATACATTATGTATGCTTTCCTGTAATCAGGAGTTGATATTTAAGACCTTAAACCCAATACAGTAGACTGGGGTCCCCCCAGGGCTCTGTATTAGGTCCGCTCCTTCTTTCCGCATCTCTTAAATATAGGCGATCTACAAGCTCACAGTACATCTGCTGTTCATCTACATATGCAATAAATGAGTAATAAATACAATAGTAAAATGACAACAAACAAAAAAAGTGAACTAACTACAGTATGTTTCCATGTTTCAACAGCATGTAGAGCAGTGGTTCTCAAAGTGGGGTCCGGGGACCCCTAGGAGTCCTTGAGGGGATTCCAGGGGGTCCCCAGCTAAATTAGTTAATATGGCATCAAACTCAGTTTAACCACTTTAACCCTAAATACTGTACATCAGCTATTTTTTTCTTTTTCTTGACACATTGTGAAAAACAATTTGTATACTATATACATATTCTAAGTTACAATTTGTAACTTAGAATATTTCGTCATTTGATAAGATTTTGTCCACAATCAACAGTATTGACGTTGGTACCATAGGAGAGATAACAGGCAAACGATCAAAAATAACAATTCTTCTACATTCTCTAATTGTGTAGACTTCTTCGTAAATTAAGGTAATGCAGATGTTTAACAATCATTTAACTCTTGAGAGCGTAAAATGAAACGGGTCCATTTGGTTTCATTTCACGCTCTCATGAGTTAAAAAGATCTATAAGGTTCCATTTGGTTACCAACTCTCCATCATTTGGCTGGGGACCACCTGGAACACCCCTCAAGGAACACCGGCGGTCCCCGGACCACTGGTTAAGAAGCACTGATGTAAGCCTACTGCACCTGTAGAGGGCTCTGCCGGCCTCCACGGCCATCCAGTCGATGGCGAAGTCCATCTGCCTGACGAACGGAGACATGCGGACGGCCACGGTGTGAGCGGCACTCAGCACCACGTTGGGCTGCTCCCTCATGATCCTGCAGGGGGCAGCAGAGGTACAATAATAAATGGCATGTTTGTGAGTCACGTTTGGCCGTTATTATGTCAGACGTCCAAAGTCTGACCCCGGGGCCCGATCCCGGCACGAGGGGCAGATTTTATATGGCCCACGGCTTTCTTCCTCATATGTATTATATATGGCCTGTGTAATGCAGGGCATGAATGTGAAAAAAAGGTTGAAAAAAAGACTTAAATTGTTGAATTGTTTTTGTTTTGTTCACAGCACATTTCTGGCTTACATTTGGCTATACTGCCAACAAAAGACTGTTGATGAATAACATTGTTGTGATGTGATGCTTTTGTATGAGACTCTGTTATGGTCCAACGGTACAGTAGGACAGGAGATGCAACACACACACACACGAAGTACAGGGAATCATACAAGAGACAAAATTCAGGACAAATGAGTAGTTGAGTTAAAAATCCAATCATAATCAGATATTATTTCTTTTTCTTGGCTTTTTGCCTATATTGATAGGACAGTAGGACAGTAGGCTGACAGGAAAATGGGGAGAGATGGGGAGTGACATGCATCAAAGGCTGTCGGGAATACCAGCCTTAGGTTACGCCAACCATCCGTCACCATCAGATGTTATTTCTAATGGGATAGTGGGATAACTAATGACTTCTGGTGTTTAAATGATGTGTACGGCTCGCTCTGATCCTTCAACTTGGATTTAGTTCCGGATGCTTAGATCAGTGGTCCGGGGAACCCCAGGGGTCCTTGAAGGGTCCTTCAGGGGGTTCCAGGGGGGAATATTTTACACACTTTAACACTTAAACCTATTACATTTTTTGGCTATTCAAAAATAGCAGATCTACAAGCACACAATGTGACACGTTGTGAGCTTGTACATCTGCCATTTTGGAAACATTTTGGAAAAAAAATCCCTTATGCGGGTCCCACTCCCTGGTTCAAATTAGTGGGTCCATGACATGAAAATGTTTGAGAAGCAGTGGCTTAGATCACTCTGGAAACGGGCGACTCACTCGTAGAAGTCAGACTTGGAGATCTTGAGGTAGGAGCAGTCGCGGTTGGCCTTGATGGTGAAAATGAGGGGCTCTCCGGTGAGCACCGCCAGCTGACCCACCATCTCCCCCGGCTGGGTGACAAACAGACAGACCGCGTCCTGTTTGCCAATCATCCGCTGGTAGACATGCAGACAGCCAGACAGGACAAAGTGCAGACTCACGTCCTTGGGGGAAGGAAGGGTGGGGAGACAAGGAAGACAAAACAGAGGTTAGAAAAACAAGTATAGAGGATAATTAGAGAGTCAATATTGCGTTATATATTTGTCATGTGCAATAATCACAATTTAATCAACTGATCGGATATAGAGGAATATGGGTTAATCAAATAAAGTTGATCCATATTATTTTCTTTTCTTCAGCGTTGTTTCATTGATGTATGAAAAATATTTATGGTATGTACATTAAAAAAACATGCTTCTCAATTATTCGATTAATCTGAAAAGTAATCAATAGAATAATCGCTAAGAATGTAATGGATAGTTGCAGTGCAGCCCTATATCCTATACCCAAGGATACATTGACAGGGATAGTCGAGATGGATATACAGTTTCTCTCCAGTCTCCTGAATGCCCAGTTCGGCACCACCATGTTAAAAACTCAATTCATATTTGAGTAGGGACTTGGTCTTGATCAAAGTACCTGGTCTCCCTGTCTGGCCAACACAGTTCCAGCTTTGGCATGGTGCAGAGTCACTCTCCCATTGAGCAAGGCAGGATCCTAGAGAAAAGTCACAACAAGGACAGGAAAGTCAGATGGAAAGTCAGACAATTTCAGAGAGGCAATGGTGCATGATGACAAAACACAGGACCTTGCAAAATTCAGCCAACATTTAACGACAGGCAGTTGTTGTAATCTAAAGTGATGTAAAAGCACCAGTTAAGCAACATGAACATAATGTTTTTCATCCTTGCATTTTATTTTTTCCAATCCAAATGCTCCATTGTCAAGTTTTGTCATTTGTTGTTTGGTTTTTAATGTATATGTTGTTTTCCCTGTTTCGTTTTGAGGTGACATGCTTTCGGACAAGTCCCTGGGGATTTATTTATATCTTATACTTATATTTTTCTTGAAAATCCTCAAAGAGTATTATAATTGGCAGACTTTCTGAAATCTTATTTTGAAACTGCAAACGCTCTTATCCAATGTGTTTGCACACATAAGAAACAGGAACTATATAAATAAGGATAAAAGAATAACAAGCGCCACATAAGACAATAGTTCATGTGACTTTTGAGCCATTTTACTAATCATTACAATGCATGACTGTTGTTTTCATTAGGCAAATAAATGTAATAGTTGGTCCGATACTGTGCCGATTGGTTTTCCTCACGCCATAAAACAGTTCAAGGGATTATAAATGAAATTTTCCCCATTCAAAAATAAACAGTGACCTCATTGGAACCCTTTCAGATTTTTTCAGCCAATGTGTCAGTACACAATACATGCCAGAAAAACACATTGAAGCTGTGAGGCATAGCAGGGCTCTATCAATATCGTGATACCATTTAAGGCAAATTTTATACTTTCAAAAAGTGTCAAACTATTGATAAGAGCCTATCTAGAAGCTCACAATGCTTATAGATCTGCCATTTTCACTATTTTGGAACGTTTTTTAAAGAAAATGTATATTATCACAATATCGATAAGAGGAATTTGCTCAAAAATATTGTGATATCTGATTTTGTCCAGATGGCCCAGCCTTACTGTGAAGTATGGTTTGTGTGGTGAGCTGTAAGCAGAGAGCTAGGGATTTGTTTTTTGTATCATTGAATTAATTCTCTCAGATTTTATGCTATGTTGATGAATTGAATACATACTGTAGGACCACAATGGAAACAAGTCCCCAGGACTTTTTAGCCTTAATGTCTGACTGTACCACATGCTGTTTACATTTTTGACAAAAAAAGTATTCAATCAATATCACTGAATGAATTCTCTCTCAAGATATTTTTGGGTCTTTTCTGCCTTTATTGGATAGTACAGTTTAGAATGACAGGAAACAGGGAGAGAGAGACGGGGAGTGACACTCAGCAAAGATCAGAGGGCTCGGGAATCGAAACTACGACTCGCTGTCAGGCTGCACTAGAGCCCATATGTGGTATGCGCCTTAACCGCTAGGCCATCGACACCCCTATTTTCACTATTTTAAAATGTTTTCAAAATTATAATAAAAAAGAAACAGTTTCGAACACACACGGTTTCCCCCACACAGCAAGGATATGTAAAGACTAAGTTATTTGAAATCAACTGGCCTTAAAGCTTTAATCCATAACTGTTGTGTCCTACGTGGGATTTGAACCCACGTCTCCCTCGTGAGACAACCAAACATCTACCACTCATACAAGAGGCAATCTCAGCTTGGCCAATGGAGATATTGCGCTTATGAGCTTCGGGCAGTACAACATGTCAACCAGTAGATAGTCTACGCAAGACCAGATTTCTCAATGGAAGAGTCGGGCGACCCCCTGCAAACACTGCAGATGTTTTAGTTATCCACTGCATTATTAGTGATATAATATTAACATACTCTACCATAGAGATTGGTTAAAATAATGTTTTTAGTTTGAGGTCCGAGAAAGAAGTTTTCTAATGTTCTGTGAGGTTTGATGTTCAAGTTGTTTGGCATGTCATCCTTCATCTTCCACACTAACCTCAATTCTCATGAGTTTGAGGATCTCTTTCTGGGCCTCTTCGAACAGAGCAGTGTTGGGACTGCTTGGTACGGGCCCAAAAATGCTGTCAACCAATGACTCTTCCTCGGGGTACAGGTAGACCCCTGATGGGACCTCATCCACCGTCACCCTCCTCTCCCGCTGGTCCTGGGATGTGGACTGCATGGAGACACAGGGAGGAAAGCCCACAAGGTTCATTAAAAAATATAAATTCCTGCAATTGTAAAAGGCGTTCTACCCATTCAGACACCTGAGGCCGATTTTAAAAACGCCTTCTAAATCCTGACCTACCGGTAAGTTTTCAGAACATCTTCAATTTTGTATTAAAAAAATGTAAAACAATTCCTGTTGCAATATACAAGGCAACATCTAAAATGACACAGATGCTTTCCCGGTTTTAAAGGTGTAACAACGTATAGGCTTTCCCGGTCTAAATGGGTTCAAATCACTGCTGATATGCCAAGTAAAACTCAAGATAGTAACGTTTGAGATGATGCAATCCATTGCACCATCTCCAGGCCGTTAAAGGGAAGTGATATTGTTGGGTAAAAGAAAAAGAGTTAGTCCAGTAACAGGGGTCTCACTGTCTCTCCAGCTCTTTTAGCAAACAGAAAATACATTTTCAGGTCAGCATACCAATTTCATCCAAACAGGAGAGAGAACCCCTCAAAGATCACCAGCTTCAGCGTTATGTTCCATTTTTTTTTTCCAATCACTTCCATGTTTATCCTGATTGGATGAAATTGGCATCCCGACCTGAGAGACCCCTGTTACTGAACACGCTATAACAATGATTACTATCAGCACTTATCACTTACAGCAGCTTTAATAAAGTAAAAAACAAGAAAGAAAAAAAAAGACAATCGTGCTCAAGTGTGAGAAAACAGGCTTACAAAGTGGGCCAGAGTACAATACAAAATACAAGAGACTGAAAGCTCCTTGTATGCAAAAAATGAAACGCGCATAACTCAATATCAGCACATATAGAGCAGGTGACAAACACCTAGATGGAGTTGCATACCTGCGTGTATTATATACGTATGTATATGTACGTTTGTTTACAGGTTACTGGGTTAATTGTGTGTTGCAGCCTGGGCACTGACCCGTGTGAATGTGGGTGGGGTGTTGCCATCCTCAGCAGAAACAGAAATACGGCCCCTCTCGTACGCCATGTCAAAGTCTGACTTTAAACCCTTCTGGATACCTGCATGGACCCAAACCACATGTACAGTATAGAACCTTTTTATCGAACCTCATCCAACACATGGATGTTTTATGGCAAAAACCTCACAATGCCAATCTTTCATGAGTTTCAAGTTTTTAGCTTGTAGTGAAAGTTTACATTTATTTAATGGGCATAATGGGCATGGGGCATTGTGTAATTTCAAAAGAATATACAGTACATGGTTTTAACATTGACAAAATATAAAAAAAGAGAAATACTCTGTAATTCAGGTACATATGTGATAATAAAAAAGCTAGTGGTGACTGGTGAGATTGAACTATGAGAGGAGAAAGACTCTGACCAGCGATGTCCACTGGCATTGAGATGGTCCTGCTAAGAGTTGGCACTGCTGTAGAGTCTTTGCCATGATCCCCGCCTGTACCTATAAACACAGGGTGCGGTGTTTAGCAAGCTAAGCACAAAAGTCAGGGATGCAGAAAAATTTGACGCTACTGTATGATGATTTTTGAACAAACAAAAAAACAATTTAATTGCTACACCGTCTGACTCTCAAGTCAGACGTTATTAAATAATCTACAATTTTCCCTTTTTCTTTTCCCGACCTGAGGGTTCTCCCTTTAGGGCGGCCTCTCTGTGCTCCTCCGGAACGGTCAAGCTGCCAAACCGCTTGCCGTGGCGAACAGGGCTGGTACGAGTTGGGTGGGGGGACATGGGCAACAGACGAAGGGGCTGCATCTCCTATACCGGGGGTGTACAAAAGTTGTCAGGGTCCCTGAAAAAAGGCCATTTGCGCAGCTATGTGTCTGTTTACACATGCACATTTATTGTCCATATTTTTTGGAATTTCATCTTAGAGGCGTTTTACCAGAGGAGTGCCTTGGATCTTTTTGCTTCGTTTAACTTATTCCCTACCAAACAGCACCTTCAACACTTATTTGGACTTCTGAGCGCTGTGTAGACCTTTTCTGATTTTCCAATGTAGTATTTATTTATTGATAATGATCTGACAATTAATTGTTTGACTGCTGATGAAAGCTGATGAATGTTTCTAATAAATAATTAGAAGCTAAAGAAATGCAGAAATGATTGGCAAATGGCTTAAGCATTTGTGCACTCAAAAAAAAAAAAAAAAAAAGCCCAAGGGATAAACTTTTTCTTTTCTTTTTGCAGTGCACTTAGGACAAACAAGCAACATGTTTTGACCAAAAATGAGGCCTTCTTCAGGCAAACAATTTTTTTGTAATGTTAAACCAAAGCCTTATAAAGCATCTAAAAATAACGTATATATTAAACAAATGCATGGAAGACACGGTACCGGTAACAGGTGTCATGTTTAAATGTGAACATTTAACTTGTATCTATTACTTGGGTCATGTATTTACATCATATTGCTATACACTAAACACAATTCCGTGATTAAGTTGATATCTGTCCCAACCCACGTCTGGGTTGTGACCACATCATTTGTGTGCTTGTGTGGTAGGATTGAGGGCATTTCATAAGTGATGAATGACTTAAGCCATAATAAAATCAGCATGTGGACTCTACTAACGAAGCAGCATTCCTGATAAATGAACAAACTGAACAGGCTTCAGATGTTGGCATGGAGCTATTTATTATATAGCATGTGTGTGTGGTAATGTCTGGTATTGTATGCGCATGTGTGTGTGTGTGTGTGTGTGTGTGTGTGTGTGTGTGTAACTCACATGAGTGAAGAGCTCATTGGTGAGCCCCAGATAGTTGTGCAAAGCCAGCACTGTAACTCTTTGGAGACGAACCATGATGATCTATCCACATAAACAACAGTAGAAATGTAGGAGTGCCACAGTTAATCCAACTAACCGATAAAATAATTGTCAAAAATACAGCAAATGGCTGATATACAAGTTCAAAACGTGTTGTGTCGCGAAGCGTTGTGAGCTTGTAGATCGGCTGTTTTCCTCGACACAGATATACGTCAAAATATAAAAGAGAATAAGTGGTTAATCAGACACATTTATAAGAACTTCTTGATTATTCAATTCATCAAAAAAAGTAATATATAGAATAATTGCATGAATATAATCGATTGTTGCAACCACAGAGGAATGCCAATCACTTTACATTGCAATCACAAAACAATAAAAGCAAGGTTAGCAAAACATTTGACCATCCTGAACCCTGATCAGCAGAGTCACACATTATGCACAACTAACCTGTACAACCCGAACCAGGCTCTCTGGGTACTTTTCAAATATGGAAAGGAAGGCTTCAACGGGCAGTCGTAGAACGGTGGACACCTCAGCTGCCCGTGCGGACACTGTCCTGTATGGCTTCTGGTGACCCTGGATGCATGGAACCAACAAAACACATGGCCTGTTATTACATAATCGACGGATCACAATTATTTTACATAATCACAATTATTTTGCATGTAGATCGGCTATTTTAGAAACATTTTTAAAATATAAAAGTTATTCAATGCATGACCAGTTTTGGCCATAGAACACATTATTTATTTTGATTATTGGTACCGGTCACTCTGTCAGGCAGAAACCTCTCATCTCCAATTCTCCATATTCTAACTTTTTGTGTTTTTTCGTAAATGAATGCCCTACTTGAGCTTGTAGAATTATTTTAGGACAATTAATGATCAACTATACTTTCATGATCGTGACAACCCTACTGCACTATAGTTTTATGGTCTTTTCTATTTTGTGTTGACCACATTTTCTCATATCCCCTCTTAGCTGCATTGGTAGGAGCTCCAACACTAGGCAACTGTGGGCGTTTACATAGGAAATGTGCATGTAGTCTGCTAAATATAGGGTAGGAAGGAATAGGAAAAGCTAAATGAATCAATTATTTTTTTAATTACTACATAAGAGGCACTTTGAAGTGTGATTTCTCATCCAGTTTATGCAAGTCATGCTCAACCGCAACGCACAACAAAGAATGGGTGAATAATAAGCTAGCATAGAAGGCTCAGCGAGTCACACAGGAAATCATTGATTAATTATAATTGCAGTCAGGGAGCAACCTTGTTTCTGCTTTTTCTACATTTTATGCTTTTTTTCCGTAAATGTATTCCCTTCTTCACCGTACGACAGTGTCACACAAAGGTAGTGAACATAGCCGATCTACAAGCTCACAACGTGTCACATTGCGACACTTTGTGAGCTGGTAGATCTGCTATTTCCCCCATTTCTTTGTGAACGTCGTTCACAAAAGAGCTTGTGACTAAATTAGAACCACGGGTCATCTTTTCCATGTTTGGATGGTGTTTCTGCCTGACAGCGATGATATGAGACAGGAGGGGGAATGTGGAGCAGGAAGTGGGCGGGGCTTACCGTAATGACATCTAGGATGCTGAGAAGGCTATGGACGCTATCTCCCGGGTAAACCTCTTTCACAACGCTGTCCTTGCCATCCTGCCGCGGAAATAGGATACATTAATGCAATAGCACTTACTTTTATTCCACTTCATCTACAATGCACTGACCTCCCATGAACTGTTTCTTCTGCTCTTTTCCCCATCAAACTTAACCCATTTAGACCGGGAACGCATTTTTAGATTTCTTTGGTCTAGTCAAAAATAGCAGATCTCATACGAGCTTGTAGATCTGCTATTTTTGGAAAAGAATCGTGAAAATGTGTGCAAATATTTGAATATATATATACATTTTTAACTAAAATCTTTGAATCTGGGGGGTCCCTGGAACAAAATATTTTGACATGGGGGTCCGCAGCCAAATACATGGCATTTGGGGTTCCTTGACAGAACCACTGATATTATAGCAACATAGGTTTTTTTCAAAAAACGGTTAGTATTTAGAAGACATTTGTAAAATCCCCAGAAGCAAAGATTTGAGTTAAACATGTTCACTTTAAAAAAATATATATATATATTCAAAAGATTTGCACACATTTTCACGATTTTTCAAAAATAGCAGATCTACAAGCTTATAGCGCGGCACTCAGTGCCACGCTATGAGCTTGTATATCTGCTATTTTTGAATAGCCAAAGAAATCTAAAAATTACAGAGATGCGTTCCCGGTCTTAATGGGTTAAATGGAAGGCTAAAGGATCATGGATTGACACCTAATCCTGGATTGACACACTTAAACAGACATACATGTATTTGTAAAAGATTACCTTGTTGACCTCGAAACTCTCTCAATATTTAATTGTAATGAAGAAGTTAACATTTGCTGATTGCTCCATATTCTTCTAAATCTTTCATGAGATTAACTATAGCCAAACACTAATAGGTGCTAATTAATGAATTGTTAAAAGCCTGTTTTTCCAGCTTACTGGTGGCTGACAGTTAAGTTCCTCATTAGAGTTTGTTTGCAAATTAGTAAATATATTAGTGTTTATTTGTCACTGTAATAGATAGAAGACAACACATCCACTTCAAAAGACAAGACATTATAGGTTTTAACACAGTAACTTCCTGGACATTTTCCATGGGAAGTTAAGCGTGTGAGTTTTGGAAATTGGGCCAAATTTCAATAGAAACATTGTGCTTAAAATATTGAACTTATATTCAGTGAAAGTACACATGAAAATCAATAAGCCTCACTGCATTAGTGCTCTAATGCAGTGCCAATGAGCCCACACTACTGCACTGCCTGAGCCAAAGGACCACATTTTCAGATAAGTGATTATATTAGGGTGACTATAAGTTGTATATTTCAGTAACAGTAACTAGCAAATAGATTATAGCTCAATATGTCTCCAAAGCTAAGCTAAATAAGTAGACATACGTGAGCATGAGAATAGTCAGTATAGGAAATTACACTAGCATTCTACAATTTTCATAATGTGAATAGTCGAGATTTGTCAATTTTAATAGATAGACACACAACCATAGAGTCTTGAGATTAATCTCAAATGATTCCTTGGGGTTCCAGCTTTCTGATAACTCCTGTATTTCAAATGTTATTCCAGTTCCCAAATATTCCCTTTAATTACCACGGGAAGTTTCCACCTTTGAATATTCCCTAAATTCTGTAACCATGTACAGACGCACACCCAAAACACAGACACACACACACACACGTCCCCATACCATTCCGGTAAGGCACAATTCTAGTTTTCCGTCCTGGACGACGTAGATGCTGCTGTCAGGCTGGCCCGGTCTGAAAACATACTCTCCTTGCTGGTACTGGACGAACACCATGTGTTTACACAGCTCCAGGAACAGAGGCTTCTCAAAGTGACCCAGTACACTGCAGCAAAGAGAGACAATACACATGAGAGTTTGGTATACAGTAGAATAAAACAGTGTGTGGTGGATACCCTATCTTTATTCAAGTGTTTTCCCTTTTTCTTTATCCTGCACCGTAGTGATCTGCGGGTCAGGTATTTTCATAATCAGCCCCGCCCACCCCGCACGGGAGCCCAACCTGCACCAACCCGTCCCACAAAAATGAATATAAATCAATGACCCAGCCCGTCCGGCAACCCGCAAAAAAAAAAAAAAAAACACAAGCAAGTGCATTCAATTGCTTTCCAGAGAGAGAGGGGGGCATAGGAAGGGAGAGAGAGAGAGCATGCGCGAGAGAGAGGTGTCTTTTGGTGGGGGGGTTTTCTTCCGTGGCTTTGCACGCCCGCGATAATTGCGGCGTAATCTATAACCCGTCCACCCGCCCCGTGGTTCAACCCGCATGTAACTGTATGTGACTTTATGACATACTTCTTCTGGTTGTTTGACCGGAGAATGTAAATATTGATGTGGACAGTAAGCAGGACTTATGTCTGTGATAGGCAACTTCCCTGACAAGCACTTTTCTGTGGTTTAAAGTCTGTGCAGTGTATGTATATTACCTCAACAGTCGACTATGTTTTGTGGTTTAGTTTGTCAACCATGAAAGCTAGCAAAAGCCATTTTGGCCGCATGGAGACCATATGAAACACACCCAGGTATGAAATGATAAAAGGTTCATCTATGGGTGCGGACATGTACGTACATAATCGTGAAATTATGCAACATCCCACCCACCCACGCACTCTGCTCTGGCCCTCAGGGTATGTCTGTCATCTGTCTTACCTAGTGGGTGCCACAGGGAGGCATAAATTAAATTGTTAACACTTAAGCCTGGTGATTCCATAGGCTTTATCATCCCGAATAATCAGTCTCTCTCCCCTTTTTGGTCTGGATTTTGGCATTTCCCAACACTGCACCATATCACATACTGTACCACTGACTTTCATAATCTTTTATTCTGATTATTTTAAATAAATTATGTTTTGCTGGCATTTTTCTGCAAATCTCCACTTTTTGTCTTGTGGTGTGGTGACATATGGGGCCTCGTTCATGGTGTAATTTTTCACCAATCTCCAATAATTGGGTTAAAGGTTCATATTTTACGTGCAGTTTTGTCTGAACTTGTACTTGGTTGTGTGTCTTCCATGATGTTGCCTTGTTTGACAAACGTGTTGATTGAATTAGAATAATCTCTAAATTACTTAAGCCATAATACCAGACTTGAGTTCAGGGAATAGTGCTCCTTGCCACAACAAGGCAAATCACGGGAGACACACAATCAAACTAAAATTAAGTACAAGTTCAGACAAAAATGAACAGGAAATATGAACACACAACTCGGCATTATCGTCAATTTATGAGGACAGAGTTCCAGTCTGAACGTACCGCACATTCTTCAACATGTACAGGACTTCGGAAGGGAGATGGGAGTTGGCCACGTCAAATTCTGTTAAATCCGCCTCAAGCACTGAAGGAGGTGGCTCCTTGGCTTGCAGTATGGGCACCTCCTTCTTAAAGCGCAGGAACCTGCACAGGAGAGAAAAATTATCAGGAAAGGTTGTGACCTTTTGACTGAAATGATAATTGCTCATAATTAAATGTTCGACACAAGCTTGGTGCGTTACTTTTTGGCAATGTTGAGCATCTTCTGCTTCTTCTTTAGGCGTGGCCGAGAGGAGGACGACGTTCCCACCAGGGAGGAGGTTGACTGGGACACCTGCAAGGAACGTGGAAATAATGACACACAAGAACGACATGGGACTTAAGATACATTTTTAAAGGCATTTCCGATTGTACCCAGGGTTGAATTTGCTGGAGAGATGGGGGGAAAAATCGAACCCTGATATACCAAGTAGTCGACTCGATGGGAAAGATGGGGACGCAGGAAAGGACAGCAATAGACAAAAGCCACCAGTCATACTCAAAGCAAACTGTATCATAAGAAAATGACATACTGTACATCCCAGGCTGCTGAGCCACCAACACAAAGGACAGCTTCAGTTACTGTATCTCACCTTGCGCATGATCTTCCGCCCATAGAACATCACTTTGTCCCTCTTGCGAAAGCGGTATTTCGGTGCTTCCTGGGCCTCCAGGTCTGTGAAACACAGCGGAAATGATACAGTTTACAGTTAAGGCAATTAGCAGACGCTCTTAACTCATCCGCTGCCACTGACATAATAAACGTAATTATTCCCGTTTACCAACCCTGCCACAGACGTAAAAAACGTAATAATTAATTTTTCCCCCCAAAAAAAAAGGAGATATGATTTTTCGAAGGAAAAGACTCCCATCCACTTCCTTGTTAACTTAAAGCTTAAAAAATCTGTATCTCAGCTCCTGAGTACTTTTTTTTTTTCAATGAAAAATCTCTGGCAGTGGGCAAACGCGGCCAGCAATAAGTCTGGCAGTGGATGAGTTAATCCAGAAATTTACAGTAAGCAAGAACACAAGATAATACATCATAATACATCAAATGCATAAAAATGTGTCATCTATTAATACAGTAATACAGGGGTATTCAACTAGATTAGGCAGGGGGCCACAACTGTAAATTAACTTGGAGTCGGGGGCCACACAGCGCAAATGCACGCGCGCGCAGCGCGCGTGCATGTGCGCACACAATTTGCGCGCGTGCGCAAAGCGCACGAAATTTTTCGGGTCTAATTCGGGTCTAATTCGGGTCTAATTCGGTTCTATTTGACCAATATAAATCAACCTTTTTTCGGGTCTAATTCGGTCTAATTCGGTTCTATTTAAGGTTCTAAGTTAAGTTCCAATGAAAGATGGCCTTTCAAGAACTAATGAAGGATAAATAATTTGTACTGTTTTAACTTTGATAACATAAATCAAAGTTAAAATAAATAATAATTATGAAAATTAAAAAAAAAAAAAAATTTTTTTTTTTTTTTTTTTTTTTTGAATATGGCCAGGGGCCACAAGGAAGCTCCTCGCGGGCCGCACGTGGCCCGCGGGCCGCCAGTTGAATATCTATGCAGTAATACATAAGTAAACCAATAATCGAATAATAACTAATACATACGTAAAACCAAGAACCTATCATCAGCCTGTATTGAAACTATACATACTATGTCTACATAACATGCTATCTAAATTACATTTTAGCCTTTGCATAATCCTGATAGATTAGACTATGAACAAAGGGCTCTAATCAACTGACTAATCTTTCTGCCTGCAGCATCAGCTGTGCAGGAGATAATGAGGAAGTATTTCACTGACTTCGAAGCTGGATCCTGCGCAGGATGAAAAAGATGAGGATGGCAATGAGGACTATGGCGATGCCCGCGCCAATCACCATTCCCATCATCTAAAAATAGAGAGGCAAATAAGACGGGGGACAGAGATTCAGGTTTCAGTGCAAGCCTGTGAATGCAAATACGTATAGAGCTATAAGACCTAATAACTCAATAAGTGTCCATGTCTATCCCCATTCTGGGCCCAAATCTGTATTATAAGTCAGTAACTACCGTTATCATTAACCCATTGAGACCTGAAGCCGATTCTACATGTCTCCTAAATCTCAACAGTATTCTGAAAAACGTATGTTTCTATATCAGTGGTGCTCAAACTTTTTCATGTCAAGGACCCCCAAAATTGTATGCATTTGGCCACGGACCCCCATCAAAATATTTTGTTCCAGGGACCCCCAGAAGCAAAGATTTGAGTTAAAAATGTTCGCTTTAAAAGAATATATATTCAAATATTTGCAAATATTTTCACTATTTTTCAAAAATAGCAGATCTACAAGCTCATAGCGCGGCACTCGGTGCCGCGCTATGAGCTTGTATATCTGCTATTTTTGAATAGCTAAAGTGTAAAATAATGCTTTTTAGCTCAAATCTAAAAATGACACAATTCCAGGTCTTAATGGGTTAAGTAGCAAAATGTAGCAATAATTATTATTATCTTTAAACACACTTGACATCAACATTCTTGATGTGAAACCAACATGATTCTTGAAGTGACACATGTCACAATGACACACGCAGCACTACTCACCATGCTTGTGTGCAGCTCCTCCTCCACGAATGACTTGATGTTATCGAACCCCTGCTGCTGTAACAGAACACACAGCAACGCATCACTAAACTAGGCCTGTCACAATTATTACATAATCGTCCAATCGCAATTATTTGAGATAATCGCAATTGTTTTTGCATAATCGTCTCCATGTTGAAAGATTTTCACAAAGTTTCAAATATATTTAAAAAAGCAGAAATAGCAGCTCTACAAGCTTACAAGCTTGTAGATCAGTTTTTCTGCTTTTTTTACATGTATGAAAATGATCAAATATGTCAATGACTTCTTTGCATATTTCAGTTGTTTGTCAAAACCGCTCTGTGCAATTTTTTTATTAAGAAGCATAAAAGGCTTCATATGTTACAATAGTTCAACGCCAAACACACAATTAAAATCGTTAATCGCAATTATTTGAGTGACAATTAATCGTCAACTTAAATTTGTAATCGTGACAGCCCTATCACTAACCTGACCAGACAACTACAAGAACTGCTACTACTACATCTACACCAGAGGAGTTTGAGCGTGAGCCTCTTCATGGAAGGCCACGGCGTCAGTGAAGTGGAATAGAATGTGGGAATATTAAAGAGATTTGCCCTGGAAGCAGGAATGTTTGGCTGTGTCGGTGCAAGGCAAAGAAGAGGAGGGAAAGAGGAGTGACGTTTAGAGCCAAACCGATGGCGGATTTCTTTTTGGCGGGCCTAGTCCACCGGTTACAGATGTTTTGTAAAACAATGCAAAATTCTCTAATCAATTACAAACACTTGAGATTTAACTACAATTCATTTTATTTCAACCATTTAAGCCAAAGCCTCAAAATTCTAGCCTGGCATGGCCAAACAAACATCATCGCGTTGTGAGCTTGTAGATCTGCTATTTTCATAATAATAATAGATTTTTTTTGTTTCTTGTTTTCGGGACAGCGGGTCCTTGGCTAGTCTCGCGTTACCAGACTGTTGCCTCCCACAATTTTCAAATGTTTCCGGCATACAGTCTGGGACTCGGAAGCTCTGATCATGATTAGAATATAAACCGGATGTGGAGCCTCCTCTCCATTTCCGTTTTGTCTTTACAGTCGCGAAAATGTATCCTAATATAAATACAAATCATCTAAGTATACATAGCTTGCTGCTTAGCAGAAATGGAAATTAAAAAGTAGTGTAAGTGTAAAGATATTTTAAAATATATTTTCGTGAACGGAAGTGCCAGTTTCCTCTCTCGGATGTTGGGAGTTGTAGTTCCAGACTCTATATAGCAGAGATTGTGGAATAGTTGTCTGGCTACGCAAGACTAGTCCTTGGCACCAAATACTTGTTAATTTGGGGGTCCTTGACATGAAAATGTTTAAGCAACTACACTTTAGAAACAAGCACGAAAAAACGCAAGCCGCAACTACCAATATTTACAAGCTTAACAGAAAAACAAGCCCAAAGTCGCTTATAATAAGACAGACATGGCAACACTGCTTGAATCAGCGCTGTGTGAGAGCTGTCCGAGGTGGGGGTGGGGGGCATACAGTGGCATGGGAATGTGACCTCTCCTCTCTTAACTTATGCAATTCCTCAAATGCACCCTTCCATCCTGTTCCCTTTCACCATCTTGCAAACTTGCTGCCAGTGTAAATTATAAATACACACTTACACAGCCAATATAACTCCCTGCAACTCTATATCAGGGGGCTAACGGTAACACCAAAAACACAGTTCGGTTTGTATGTTGGGTTTTTTAAGTCCTGGTTTAGTTCAATTTTGGTACAGTAAGGAAGAAAAAGAATGTTGTTTAATTATTATGAACTTTTGTTAAAAGCAAACATCTGTAATAACAATTTAAATCAAACATCAAAAACCCTACAAAAAATGTAATATGTGAACATAAAATACTGCTGCAAACTATCAAGTTCTCAAATAATTAAAATGGAAAAAAGAAAAAAATCAATTAAAAAAAATGTATGCATAGCGGTATATACATTTCAATCGCTCTTTCCTTTCAAAGTGGGTTTAGGGTGCAATTGTAAGGACCTTAGCCCATCATGTAGGCAGCCAATATAAATGAGAAGCAACAGCTTGAAGCCCCGTTATCATTAATGCTCGATTCATACTCCATCATACGACGAGGTCGCTCATCAAACATTGCAGATCTACAAACTCACAATGTGTCGCATCATGGCAAGTTGGCAACCCGTTGTGAGCTTGTAATAAAAGTACAATGCTTGACTCACTTGATCAATACGACCTTTATCACTAAAACACAGTGATCTTCTTTCCTTATCAAGCAAGACGTATGACTCATGCAAGACTCTGAGATCAGGACATTTGTGTAGCTGCAATAATGGAATACAATGTGCACGCATGTGTGTGTGTGTGTGTGTGTGTGTGTGTGTGTGTGTGTGTGTGTGTGTGTGTGTGTGTGTGTGTGTGTGTGTGTGTGTGTGTGTGTGTGTGTGTGTGTGGGGGGGGGGGTGCAACTGAATACAGTATTATCTTCGTACAAAGTCAATAGGCTTTTAGTACTCTGGCTGGGAGCCCATCATAGATTGGTATGCTGTTATCAGCGGTTATTGATTGGAGCGTGGGAGGGGTAAAGGTGTAATATATCTCCAGCTGGAGTCTGGGGATATAATGATGAATAGCAGTGGGTGAACTGAATAGTCACTAGCATGTAAATATCACAGTCGAAGACACACACACACACACACACACACACACGATAATTCACAAGAAGACTTGAGAAAGTGCCTGGGAGTCTAGACGATTATGTGGGCGTGTTCAGTGTTTCTTGTATAAATTGATGGTACTCTGATATTACACACAGGCTTAGACCTGTTCACAAACTCAGTATGTGGCAGGGCTGAGTGGTAGAAATGATGCCCTCTTTGTTCTGGGGGGGGGGGGCATCTGTAAAAGCTGAAACACATGCCTGTTTTTCTTGGCAGGTGTGTTTATAGGAACCATGTGTTTTCTTTTTTTTCTCACCTTCTAAACTGTATTTGCTATTTGTTGTATCTATTCTGTGTTGTTTTGCTCGACTTCTGTGTTTAATCAGCATACAATTAAATGAAGTTAATCAAGCAGGTCTGCTAACCTCAGGGGAGTCTCCATGGACCTCTTGTTCCGAGGTGCTCTGTCCCATTCTATTTCCGTCTCTTCATAGGGATGGTCCATTAATGGCCACTAGGAACAAACAGGAAGGAAATAGTCATCATGTATGCAAGGGTTAAAAAAAAAACACAAGGCGGTTCAAACACGGACAAACGCAGAAGACAAATCTATGCTTCAGTGAAAGGGTGTCATGTGACATGCCACTTGACAAACGCACGGCAGCATTTAGGCTTAATGCACGTGCACTCATAGAAATGGCTCCAGGCCACTGCTAAACTGCTGAAGTCACTTGCTCATACAATGGTGCTGTAAGAGGAGACACCAAAGCTTAACAATTACGCTTGCCTTAGGAAGAGGGCTTTACGGGGTCTGTTTACCAAACCGTGCTTAAACCCACATTCAAACCATTCTCTTAAATCATTAAAAGCATTAAGAATGAAGTGGTTTCAACACCCCTTCCCCCCCTCCAGAAGCCAGAGACTGATGAAAATACACATGATTCAGGCTATGCATACAGTACCCAGATGGCCACTCATGGCCCTCGTTTCATCATCCATTCATCCTCCCTCTCCATTCTTATTCCCGAGAGATTATCCTCTTACCCTACTGCATCATTTGGGTTATTTCTCTGTGGATTTAGCACAAGAGAGGTCAGCACAATACTGACCTAAACAAGGTACAGTATTCTGCCCTGTAAGCAGTCTGCAAAACAAAATCAGGATCTTGCCGTTTGGGAATTGCTCAATCACTTAATGAAACTCAGAATCTTGCATTTGCACTGTGTAGCACAAATGTCAAATAACACAGGCCTCCTCACTAGGGTAAAAAAAAAAGTTATTTGTTTATTAAACATTATATAAAATACACATTTTTCAAATTGATTAGAACGTTTTTAATTTTGACAAAATATCAGTCAACAGACTCTCCAAAATCGGGATCGAACCCAAAAATCTGGCATCGGTTGGGCTCTACTCTTACTTAAATCAGAGTCTGAATAGCCCATCTCTCTCCCTTTTCTGTTCCTTTCATTTTCATTTCCTGGGTGATACGGAAACAAGACAGACAGGACAGAAAGGTAGATCAACTAAACAAGCTATGTCAAACTATCTAATCCCCACTTCCAATACTATTTACTTTCTATCCATCACTAGACATCCAGGAGAAATGGACAGAGCTCATTTTCAGCCTTGATTTATCCAAGGAAGGATTCAACCTTTTTCACTACCACCCTTCACATGCTCACAGCATCATATAATGTAGGCTACATCCATTGTTGGGAACTGTCCAGTCCAACCACAGGCTTCCATAGTTCCATCCAGAGTCACAGCACAGCATCTCACTGCCTGTCTCTGCCACTGTAGAGCGATTCAGCTGACACAGGCACGCCAATGAGACAACAGTCATTTACTGTGCTGTGCACACTGACAAACAAACACGGCTAGCATCACTTGGCTTGCTGGTGTCCACCCATTTCCCTCTCCTACTCTGATAAGAGTATTTTTGCACGGGTGTCGCACACCGAAAATAGCCGATCTTCAAACTCACAACGCCCTGGAAGGCGTTCCAGGGCGTTCGCAATTATTTGAGTGATAATTAATCGTCAACTTAATTTGTAATCGTGACAGCCCTATTCATGTGTTTTTTTTCTCCTTTGTGCGGATTGAAGCAACAGTGTGCCTGACTGCCTGTGGCCCCTGATGTGGCTCCTGTTGTGACTATTGCAACAAACTCTCAATCCCCAAAATGCATTTTGTCATTTCTTGGGACCAAACGTCAAGCCCTCCAGGAATGCGGAAGTGCAGTTCTCAAACCCAAGACGTAAAATGGGTGACCGCCAAAAAAACACTTCAAACGACGGAGGCGCGCCATCTAAAGCGTGCCAAGTGTTGCGAAGCTGACTCAGTGCCATTTGAGCTAATGTCCTGACACGGACAGATCGTAACTCATAGGCAACATGTGCCGTATTTGCCAGTGGTGGAAAAAGTACTCAAATGTTTTACTTAAGTAAAAGTATCAATACTGCGATGTGGAAGTAATCTGTTACAAGTAAAAGTCCAGAATTCAAAATTTAAGCAGTAAGTAAAAGAACAAAAGTATTGGTATCCAAAATGTACTTAAAGTACCAAAAGTTAAAAGTACCATTTTTGGAAAATAGCAGATCTACAAGCTCGCAACGCGTTGTGAGCTTGACTATTGACTATCGTTGACTATTGTCATGGCAGACCCCTGAACAGTGTGTGTGGCACGTTTAGTGGGGAGTTGAACAAACGGTGTGCCTGTAGCCCCCAGGGGCCCCCCCTAACGTGGTCCCTGGGCACCCCTAAAGGCCAGTCCACACCAATGCAACTCCTTGCAACTACTTCACAGTGATGCTTTGTTCAGCTTGTAGAGCTCACCTGCTCTTTTTGGTGTGCAACACCCGCACGCAACTCAGACAATATACATGCAAAGTAGACTTATTCACCGACTAGTGTGTAGCCTATAAACAAGTCAACTAGCACCAAACAGCCAGTACTCTGGCAGAAAATTGCCTATGACCAACACACAAAAGGATCATGTCAACCATACAGGAGTACTGTGACCTTTTGTGTTCTAGTAACAAACCCAAACATTGGAGTTTTTTTGGGGGGATATGCTATCAATATCAGTACTTAAAGAGAGCAAAATTAACCAACTTAGCCACCCAACAACTAGCCCATGATGTCTGATGATAAAATGTGGCATGACGGTATATGTATTTTTGTACCAGTTAACTTCTACAGTTTTTACCTTTTACAATTAAAAAATTGTGTGAGAGAGAGATCATCATCAACACAAGAAGGGAAATGCATGTGAAATATAGTTAGTGATGACTAGCCTATAACCTGGTTGCTGATTTACGCGGCACAGAGTGCCGTGTAAATCTTTGGTGCGCAAATCTTTGAATATATACATTTTTAAAAGCAAACATTGGATTTGTAACTCAAATCTTTGCTTCTGGGGGTCCCTGGAACTCGATATTTTTAGATGGGGGGGTCCGCGACCAAATACATATAATTTTAGGGGTCCTTGACATGAAAAGGTTTGAGCACCACTGATATAGCAATGTCATACATTTGTAGATGCATTCCCGGATTGAATGGGTTAAGCTACTATGCCTAGGCTATCTTATGTATCAACCATAGAGGCCAACTTGTTTGCTTGTGCTGTATAAATTAAAATATTTTTGCATAACGGCAACAAGTTGTGCGAGTTTATTTTGACTTTAATTTCATCCACTGTGGTCAGCACCCCCACAACACTGGTGTGACCTCCTCCCTTTGTTTGTTTGTCATCATACCATAATCTAACATCGGTCTCACAGCCTGCACATAATGCTGCAGAATAAATAAAAAAAAGAGAGACTGAAATGCAGTGTCATGTTACATTCTCAGTGTATCTGTTACCAAACAAACCAAAGATTAATGTTAAAAGATACACAAAAAGTATTCAAAAGGAGCCAACTCTTTAAAAAAAAAAGGGACAGTTATTTTGGGATCAAGTAGCAGCTCCTCTCAAAAGTTGGGAAATAGACCTTTAAACTTCTCCGATTGATGGCTGGTCTAAGAAAAGTACACAATGTAATTAAGCATGTATAAATACGGTATGCTAATTTCACTATTAGCAAAGAAATTAGATTAGCATATATAAAACAGCCATGCAGGTATGCATATTTCAGAAAAAGTGGTTGCATCCAAATTGTAAGGATTTCATGTAGGCCTACTTTGAAAATTTTAAAAGAGTGAAACGTATTAAACCAGTCTATGGAAAGGGTTTATTCCCTACTTTTGAGGGGAAAGCATCCCAGTCTATAAGCTCACCATTCAAGAAAATACAAACATTTTGTCTGATACCGAGTAAGTAAGATAACTAGACAACCTTTACACATCAGGTTCAATAGCATGAAACATTGGTCTTGGTGTCCAAAGCATGTTTGTAACGCCGCAACAATAATGTTTGATTATCAATTAAAATACGTTATAGTCATGTTAAAAGGCAAAAACACAATTGAGCTGCTTTTTTAATGTTTTAAAAGACAAAAACAAGCAACAAGGCCACTGCAAGTTCACACTGTGTGTCTGGGGTCATGACCGTTTACCACTCAAGTAAGTTATTTACCACTCATTAGATAAGATAGCAATGGCATAGTCCTTATTTGATCCCTGGAGGGAAATTGTGTTCATGCAGTCGATCAAAATGGAAGGCTTGACGAATCCCGCATAAACTGAGATTTTTCTCCCCCCTCCTACCATTTCAGAGATCAAACATTCTCTGGTTCAACCCTTTCTATACTCTCTCTCATTTCTCTGTGCTTTGCTGATGAGTGCTACCGTGACCATTGTCCTAGAAAGGGAACACAACATTCTGTACAATGATGTAAACACAACTCAGCACTCAGCAGAGACCTATGCTTACAGAGACAGTGGTATAGATACATAAATAGCACAGTATCATGCGGTGATCACTTCTGTATTCTTATTGTATTCTTACTTACAGTATAATTGGTTATTATCGTGTGGAGTTTAAACTTTAAACAAAAAAGGATATTGAAGGATATTGCCCTTGCTTGTCAACTCAGTTTTCTCTAACAAAAAGCCCAGGCCTACTTTAGCCAAACTCCAGCTTGGGCTGGTCTCACAGGCTGCAGTGGCTCCGTATTCCTATTGTCCTTCTATAAACAATGAAGCCAGTGTTGACATCCCCTGTCTAGGCACAGACCCACTCACTAAGGAGAGACACACAGGACCGGTACCAACATAAAATACTGTAGGACTGTCTTCAATTAATACACACGAGGACGAAGGGATTCACACCAGTAAAAAATATCTGCATAGGCCTATGTTTTATGGGTTTAACGCATTAAAGGAGAATTTTGGACTAAGGTTTTCTTCCCTTTTCTATGATGTTATGATATCTTAGGTAGGATGAATGGTACAGTAGAAAAATGTCATAACTCCATCCCGGGTCTGCCACAGCTTAAAACGTGTGCGGATATGCCTTGCGTTAGATCACGTATTTTAATAGCTTTTTTCCCCTTTTTTTTGTGAGATCTGACGTTCATAGTGACATAACACTATGCAACCGAAAAGAAAAAAAAACGGAAGTCTCGCTACACGAGATTGAAATATCGAGATTTCAATCTCGTCTAGCAAGACTTCCTTTTTCTTTTTTTTTGCAGTCACTATGAACGTCAGATCTCACAAAAAAAAAGGGGGAAAAACTATTAAAATACGTGATAGAAAAGGTAAGAAAACCTTAGTCCAAAAATCTCCTTTAACACCTGAGGCCGATTCTACAAATGACTTCTAGATGTTGCTATATCAGAGTGGTTCTCAAACTTTTTCATGTCAAGGACACCCCAAAATGATATGTATTTGGCCTTGGACCCCTTGGACCCCCTCCCCCCCTTCCTTCTTTGGCTATTTTTGAATAGCCAAAAGAAATCTAATATTACATGGATGCTTTCCCGGTCTTAATGGTTGAAACCATGCTCAGAGTCAGGCCAAATTTGTATATCGATTTATCATGGTATGATTGAACTTCACATGTGTTTGCACTATAGCACACATATGTTGATTCTCTTTGCAGTGTGCAAAGGAACATTTTGTAGCCTATAATGTTTGGATGAGGAATGTTTCGGGTGACAGTGGCAGAGGAAAGACACTTGGCTGCAGCATGTGCTATACTCTCTCAACACAAGCTTGCAGAAATTTAGAGAGACGAAACCAGAGAAGAAGAACAAGACGGACCAACCATAACCTTTGCCCCTGAAAAGTCATAGCCAAAACATGCAGAGCCAATTATGTCACAGTTCACACAGCAAAGAGAGGTCATATCAGTTACAAATGAAATGACACTAAAAGACACAATACTAATGACAGTCAGTGTGTGTGTTTTTTTATACATGTAGCTGAAAGTCTACAAATGGAACCAAAGGGTTCCATTTTGTTCCAATTGTACACTGTCAAGAGTTAAAAGACTGATGATGTTACTGTGTAGACCAGTGGTTCTCAACCTGTGGGTCGGGACCCCCAGGGGGGGGGGGGGGTACCACAGGACTTTGGTGGGGGTCCCCAGATAACAGTCAAGTGACAATTTAAGGACTTCAATAATTAAAATAAAATAAAAAAGGGGGTGGGCAATACTGCATCAAAAGTAATCAACAAACTATACAATAAAAACCGGTCAAACTTTGGCCAAATTGTCAAATAATATTATAAATATAATATGATAATAAAAATGGTGAAAATAGCTGATCTACAATGTTATCTGTGGGAACTGAGTGAAACTAAATGGAATACCTCAACTCCTACAATTCCAAGTGCTTATCAGGGTTGGGGGGTCTCCACTGCCCAATAGGATTATTTTGGGGGGGTCACGGTTGAGAACCACTGGAGTAGACAGAGCACCAATCTGTTCATATTATCTGCACAAACACACTGGTCTGACGCAGCAGGGCAGACGTTAGTCCTACAGCACAGACACTAGACTACAGGCCAAACTGGGTTACATTTAATAGAGCTCTTCCACCACCAGGATGAATACGAATAGTATCGTTAATAAGCTTTAGCATTGGGTTATAATGGGTTAAAAACATAACAAATACAGAGCCCGATTCCCCTCCAGTTCTAGAGAGAGGCACATCTCTTCATCTCAAAAAGAACGTTATGGTTATGAGCTGTTCCGGAGGAGGAACAGGGTGATGCTCTACCAACAACACTGGGCTAACGGTAGCTAAAGATGACGTTATGCTAATGGTTGTTTACAACAGCAGGAGG
This sequence comes from Gymnoscopelus microlampas, assembly GCF_963454915.1. Taxonomy (NCBI): domain Eukaryota; kingdom Metazoa; phylum Chordata; class Actinopteri; order Myctophiformes; family Myctophidae; genus Gymnoscopelus; species Gymnoscopelus microlampas. The sequence continues at coordinate 19,171,286 of NC_139939.1, forward strand.
GACAGTTAGATTATGATGTGAATTACAAAACACAAATACAACTCGATGACAAACGATGAAAGATGAATGAAGCTTTTCTCTCTTGTCATTATGACCTCCGCACAGGACTTGATTTAATCCCTCCTCTAGCCATTGTACGCATCACCACCTCTCTGACAGTCACACTACTAGAACATTTACACACGTCACATGTATTATGGCATTGTTTTGGATTTATTAGAGATAAATGCACACCTAGAATACATATTATATATAATATCTTACCTGATCAGTTTGACGCCGGCGACCGTTACTCCAACAAGAGATAAAATCATGTTTGACGAACCCGATCGCCTGTCGTTACCATAGTAATAATAGTTCAATTGATCGCGATCGTCTGTGACAATCGCACTGCGGTCCAACGAGAGCCCTGGTAGAACTGTGTCACATGTATTGCGACGTTTTAGTGATAAATGGCGCGTTGTAAATCCACATAACCTTACCTGATCTGTGGAACTATCCGGTCAAACAACAGGAAATCACGTTCGACCAAACTCCGCCCACTTTTTTAATTCCACAAGAACCCCGACAAGTGTTGCCAGATTTTGTGAGAGAGATAAGCAACCAAGTCTATGAAAACAAGCCCAAAAGAAGCCCACTGCTAGAACCACATTTTGGAAATAGCCGATCTACAAGCTGAGCTTCAAGATCGGCTATTTTCAAAAAGATCTGAAATAAGAAGTGAAATATTTGGAAAGTATTTGAAAGTTGTTTTTTTCAGATGGGGGTATGCAGAGAAATACATTAATTTGTGCGTCCTTAACATGCAAATGCTTGAGAACTGGTTTTAAAAAATACAAAATTGGAAGCAACTTAAGCAAGTGTAAATAATTACACTTGCTTCCAATAACTACACTAGAAACAAGCCCAAAAAAAACACCTACCCGCAACTTCCAATATTTACAAGCACCTTTACAGAAAAACAATCCCAAAGTCGCTTATAATAAGCAGACATGGCAACACTGACTCTGACCAATCACAGCACGAGAGTGAAAGCCAATGGAAATGTACAAGTGAAAGCTTGTGGTCACAGAGCCCTCCCAGTTTTATGCAAATGTTAATCCAGTAGCCAATAACCGTCGAGGGGGAGCTCTTAGTGAAAGCCATGATTGACAGGTACCCCTACGAATAGATATGCAGTTTATGTATTTCTATTAAGTCATTCCAAATTACATTAAACAGAAAATTAAGTAGTGTAATTACATTAGTTAATAATCAAATAGCCTTCAAAGTACACCATCAGTATCAGGAACAAGATGACTGATTTAAGTCAGTGGTTCTCAAGGGTCCTGCTTGGACCCACAGAGGTCCTCGAGGGGGGTCCCCATTCTCCCAATACAATGAGGGAAACATTTTACCACTTAACCACATTTTATACTTTGGCTTTTCAAAAATAGCTGATGTACAACTTCACAACGGGTTACAGTGCTACACGTGAGCTTGTAGGTGGGCAATAAATGAAAGAAAAAAATCAAAATATATTGTTCATAATTATCAAAAATGCATATCAATTTTGGGAGCCTTGCATTGAAAACGTTTGAGGGCCACTGACTGATTTGAGTGAACCACCACCCACTGCAGACTTCAGTGATGTTCCTCATTCCACACTTTCCAACTAAAATACAGTAATGTAGCTTTTCGCCCTAAGTAAAGCTGTGCCCACAGTGCCATCTAGTGTAGCATAATTCATCCGCACATCATTTCCAAATGGTCACACTACTTTAGGCAGTCATATGCGCACACCCTTCAACTGGATTGACTGCTTTGCAAGATATTTGAAACATTTGGATTTGTCTTTATTGAAGAAGCCAGCCATGACATGGTTCTCATTAAATGTACATAATCTTTATTGTGGGGCAAGTGTCCAGTGAGGAGTTTACAGCTCGGCAATAGGCTTGTGTGGCCAATAGGGGTATTTGACCTTGTCCAGTTTGGTCTCAGGGAAAGTGTCATTCAGATCTTCAATCGTCATCTGATCGAAGGGGATCATATTCTGGAATTTAGCAAGCTGCAAAATGAAAGCAAGAGAGGGGGGTGGGGGAAGACATGGTTAAGAGATGGAACTGATAGTGGAATATAGTAGTGTGCACTAGTAGGGCAGATACACATTAGTCTAGAGATAAGACATGAGTGATCTCAGGCAGGAAATTCAAGCATTACATTAGCCAAAATGATTTTTAAAAAAAAGATGCATGGTTGCATAGAACAAAGACATAAGGAATAGAAGGATATGTCATTATTGTACAGTTTATTTCAATTCTATACCTCTAATCAGTCTTTATTTACATATTTGGTACTTGAGTGATTATATATGTCACGCTCAGTGTAATCAAGTATAATGTTAGTACACTGGTGAGTGTATACCAACAAACATCTATATTTACATAAATCATAGCTCATCTACCTCACATGTTGTTTAACAAGTGAACACATCTATGTCTAAGTATTGTTTAAAATAATATTACATTTATTTTCATGTCATCTACACTGCAAAATCCTGAGTATTATAATAGAAGAAACTGGAACTCTGAGAGTGTACACTCATAGAATTAAATTAATACTCAGGATTTGACTGTGTATTTAACTATGTAACCACATTTTTGTGACTTTAGTTTCAAACCATTGACAATCAGTGAACTACGCAGCCTCACCTCTGCCTCATACGCGGCAATACGGGCCTTCGACTCTTCGGCGTAGGCCAAAGCACTTTTATTCTGTTGGAAAGGACACAATTATTATCTCTTGATGTAAATGAGAGAACACAAACAGCACTACTGTGCTGAAATCTGAATTCATGAAAAGTGGACATATAGTAGCATATCGTCGCTGTTGGGCAGAAACCAACTATCTCTGTTTTTCACCTTTTTTATTTTCTTTAATAAATCGGTGCTATTGAACACCCTTTATGTCTGTGTGTGGGTTTTACAAATACTGAAACAATGAAGTGTTAAGAAGCACTTCTGACTAAACTGTCGTTCAAACAACCTAACTCCAACTCAGGTTTCTTTCCCGTCTGTCTTCGTCATTCTAATGAATGATGGAAAAAATAAGTATAATGGTCAATCTCCTAAGGACACATTCAAGTATCTGACAATGTATAAAGTCACCATACCAACTTAAATGAGGCAGTGTTGTTTTAAAAACATGTATTTTTGGTGGGGGGTTTTCCTGAAAAGTTTATATTTTGGATACTTTTTTGGATAGTTGGTTTCTGCCCGACAGCTGAGATATGACATTTTAAATGATAAACAAGATAACAGCCTTTATAACATTGTACATTCCTGAGGCAGGATGGACTGAAAAATTGGCAAATTATTTGTTGGGACACTTACTGCCTCTGCCTCCTGTGCGTCGATCAATGCAGTTTGTGTGTCGACAGGCTCTGGGATCTGCATGGCTGAGAACTGTTGGAAGAACATCTGTGTGAGCCGTCATTGTCACAAAAGCTTAAAGGCATTGTAGGGAACATTAAGCCTAAATTTAAAAAATATTTATATATATATTTTTTGCATTTTTTCCCCTCTATCAGCCACTATATAATGATGCTGGGGTGTTTTCCTGCACTGAAACACAGGCCTCTTTCTGAAAACCCTATTTTCCCTATTGTTGTTGTTGTTGTTATATTTGTCCGGTACGTAAGGAAGTCTATGGAAGTCTATGGAGGCATCACCCCCTGGTGGCCGGGAAACGAACTGCACAAACAATAACAATGAGGGAAAATAGGGTTTTCAGAAAGAGTACTGTGTTTCAAAACACCCCAGCATCATTATATAGTGGCTGATAGAGGGGAAAAAATGCAAAAAAAATATATATAAATATTTTTTAAATTTAGGCTTAATGTTCCCTACAATGCCTTTAACAAAATCCTAACAAAATCCCATCTTAACCCATTAAGACCGGGAACGCCTCTGTGCCATTTTAAGATTTCTTTGGGCTATTCAAAAACAGCAGATCTACAAGCTCATAGCGTGGCACTGAGTGCCGTGCTATGAGCTTGTAGATCTGCAATTTGTTTTTTAAATCTTGAATATTTGTGCAAATCTTTGAATATATATATTTTTTAAAGCGAACATTTGTCTTCAAATTAGGGGTGTGCCGATACACTAATTTCACGAAACGATACGATATTGGGCTCACAACTTCGATATGATTTCGATATGCACTTTTTTATTATGAAAATATATGGGGAAGAAAAAAAGCAAATGTGCAAACAAATAATTCTGTTTTTGCATTATTCAGACATGCAAACTTGTAGCTTTTCAGCTACAATAGCCGTTTTGAATCCAAATAGGGCAATAGTGTGGCAATAGTGTGACACCTGACCCGAAAAAAAACAACATGTTGTCACCCTTTTCACCTCGGGGCTGTTTGCATGCCTGATTATTATTATTATTGTAAAAAACAAAACAAAAAAAACGATATTTTTTTATATTATTTACATATCGTCACGAAAATGTATCGCGATATATCGCGGGACGATATATCGGCACACCCCTAGTTCAAATGTCTTCTAAATCCTAACAGCTTTTTGAAAAAACTTATGTTGCTATAATATCAGTGGTCTTCAAACTGTACTCATGTCAAGGACCACCCAAAATGATATATTTGGCCGCGGACCCCCCATCTCAAAATATGTTGTTCCAGGGACCCCCCCAAAAGCAAAGATTTGAGTTACAAATGTTCGCATTAAAAAATATATTATTGAAAGATTTGCACACATTTTTCAATTTAGATTCGATTCTTCTAAAATAGCTGATCTACAAGCTCGGTGCCGCGCTATGAGCTTGTATATCTACTATTTTTTAATAGCCAAAGAAATCTTAAAATGACACACAGATGCGTAGCCGGTCTTAATGGGTTAAATCTGCATTTGATTATCACAAGGCCTGAAAATTGTCTTGGCCTGTATGAAGGTTTCATTGAGACCGACACATATGTCAATGTGCCACCTATAGATGTTGTTGGTTTTTCCTCCTTTCTAAAGCATGTTGTCACAATCTAGCCACCCTCTAAGCTCCAACTAAAGGCTGTGACACCCCAAGTCAACTTGCAAGAACTAAGAGCGACAAGTCAGATCGATGTGTGTCACCTTACATCTCCAGTACATGTTGAGCTGGAACCCACCAAAGGCTAGAGCTAACAGCCAGTTGATGGCCAACTTCTGCACTCTCTATACCAGGAGGGGGGCAGTAGTCTGTATCATGGGATATACAGTATTAGCAGAGCAGCAAAGAAGAGGAGGCTATGGTAAAAGGACACACAGAGTTCCATGCCATAGCATGTGCCATAGACACTACAAGGAGGCAAACTGGACCCAGATGTTTGATGGAATGCACTGAAATCAAGGAGAGTGAACAAATGATTGTGTGATAATGATCATCAAATAATCAGTTCGGAAAAATTATTCAAGACATATCACACATTTTCTGATCTCTTTTTTTGATGTGCACACTACATAAAATAGTTTTGAGGTAAGCACGTTTCTGACTGACTGGGCAGTATTCTCTGTGGCAGATTCATCAGGTTTCCAGGCTAGATATCCCATACAGCTGTGATAAATCTCTTAAACCCGTGTTAACTACAGAGATGATTTCAGGCATCTAACCAAAAACGCATTCAAACAACCCATTGACTTTCAGATAAGGGAATCGTTAAATGCAAAAAATGCTAACTTGTTTCCAGGTTTTAGGATTAATCACTTCGGCAATATACAGAAAGAAATATCATTCTCAAGATAACTTTGGGAGGACTGTCAATGAAAAAAAAAAACACATTTAGTGGAGGTACTTCTGTGGCCCACTGGCAGTGTGCACAAGACATTTGGTCCAGAGTCAGACACACAGACACACACACACACACACACACACACACGACGCCTAGCTTCCTGCAGAACCACACCATAAAAACACAGCCCATTTCCACATTACTCTCTCTCACGTCTATATTGCTGCATGTGCCCTCTATTTTTCTGTCATTAGCTCGCTGCTTAGGTCTTTTCGAGGTCTGATTTGCTCAAGATTAACAGCCAAACTTAGATCTCTCCCTCCTAAATGATTCAACATGCTCAGTCGGGGGAATGGATCCTGGCTACTGGCTGACTACCGCCAAAGATTGTTAATTTAGCAAGATACGCAATCTCCGGTTTACTTCCCGTTTCTGCGTGACGTAGGTGGACGCCTTTTTAGGAGACAGGAAGCAAGTTGGAGTCTATTGATTCCAATGGAAGAGTGAACGTGAACACAGCTTCTGAACCATTCCTTAGCTCCATGGTTACTGAACTAAATATTGGACCCAATCATCACAAGCCACACAATATGTACAAGATTTTCATACTAAAATGGCTTTTTTTAGAGACACAAATTAGGAGAAAATCTACTTTGTTATCGACCTTTCTCTATCAGCAACACACTCTTGCGACATTTGGGAAGATATCTGAAGAGTCCATCTGCAGTCTGACCCACGAGACATAGAGGGCTCTGTCTGTCCCTTATATTATATTGTATTATATTAGATTTGAACTCTATGCTCTGTACGCATAAGATATGTTCTAGAAACTAATAAACTGAGATTCCATATGTGAATATAGTATGTGAAATATGGACATATTAAAAATTAAATAAAATGTGTGTTCCAATGCTCTATAATTTTCCATTATTACAGTAACTGTCTTTGTTGATGGTGTCTGATTTGGGAATCATCATGCTAAACATTCATGCTAAACACACTAGTGGTAAAATATATACATTATAAATAAAAGGCCCTGTTACAATATTGAGCAGAAACAGGAGCACATCTAGCATAAGACTGAAAAATACATGTGTGTTTGTAGTGGGAATTTCATAGGTTTCTTAAAAGCATCTTTGCGAATAACAGTGCACTTTCAAACATGTAAAGCATTTATTTTCTTACACAAAAATAAAAAAACACAAAATACACAAATACACATCCATATGACGTTGTCAGCCAGGGAGAGGGGAGTGGGAGGGTGGTGCGATGGTCGGGGGAGAAGACAACCATGCCTACTTAGGAGACCATTTGTAGGATTTGTGTACTACTTCGCCTCTAGTGACTCCAATGGAGAATGTGTATCTTGCTAAATTAACAATCTTTGCTACCGCCAATGGCCCAGGACACACCACAAAAAAACAAACTAACCTTTGCAACACTGACGTGTTTGCGAGGCACTGTGAGCTTGCAGATCGGCTATTTTATTACAACAGTCACAGAATAGGGACCCTTGGGTTCATGTGGTTAATTGGCTCAAGGAACTATTTTTCCATAGCTTTGACAAGGCATTTGCCACACTTAATAATGTAAAAAATTTAATCAAAATCTCACCTTCTGTTCAAACTCAGCCACCATCCCAGGTCTGGCCACAGCTTTTTTGTAGTGAGCCCAGTCAATCCCTACAGGGGCCTCTGGAAGGTGAGCTAGCCTGGTGTACAGAAAAATACAATGACAGTAAGATGACCAGATCTAGTAAATGAGAGACCTATATAGTATGACTCTTCTACACTATGAGGAAAGTGTTTAGAGGAGAGAAAGTGGTCAAGCCTGTTCATAAAACTGGGGTAAAAACAGGAGGTAACGAATAAGTTTATGCAAAGCAATAAATCATGAGGGTTTTCAAATTCTTTTAAATAAACAAACTAATATACAAGGCAATACGCTGCCACAAGATAGCTTAACTATGAATACAAGAACCGGTATACAATATAGGTGTACTTTGGTCTGGCAGATTACTCAGACTCTGCTTTAGATTTCTTTCCGGACAGTACACAGGAACATGAATGTATCTAGAAGTATACAGATTCAAGGTTGTATTAATGCTAATGATGGAGCATGCACAAAAACAAATTCCACCCACTTAACCTATGATGTGACTATAAAAAATGATTCTGATTCTACTGTCTGTGCAGTATAAGGTTGGTGACTTGGTGTGTCATGTATACTCGTCTTTTGTTATGTCTAATGTGAGCAGTACTGACTTTCCACCGATGGCATCGCTGCGAGTCTTCAGGGCATTGAACATGCCCCTCTGGTTGGGTGGCACCCTCTCTGCAAATGCCACCCAGTCAACGGCCTTCATCGCAAAACGGCGAGCTGCCATGGTAATCTGAAAGAAAAGCAGCGGGGGGAGAAGAAATGGGTTATAATATGGTCATAGATTGATACACAGTCAAGAAATGTACACTCATTCATTGTAGAATTACAATGATTTTGTTTAGTTCAAACTAAAGTGAGGACTATTAAGACATTACGTTAAGTCAATATTAAGAAGACAAGTTAGTGCATAACGTGTTTACAAGCAAAACAAGTACACAGTAAAGGGTGTGTATCAGTGGTCGAGAGTAACTAATTACATTTACTCAAGTACTGTAATTAAGTTAACAATTGAGTTATTTTTACTTTCTTCAATACTTTTACATCTCAGAGGCAAATGTTGTACTTTTTACACCACGATAATTATTGAAAAATGTCGTTACTTAGTAGATTTGGAGTATTATTACAAAACATACAGTAACCACTTCAACACTATATACATTTCGGCCATTTGAAAATAGCCGATCGACAAGGTCACAATGTGTGGCGATGCTAGGCATTGTGAGCTTGTAGATCTGCCAAATTCAAAAGATTTGAAAACTTGTGAAATGGGACATTCTGCATAATGAGTACTTTCTACTTTTGGTACTTTAAATTCATTTTGATAGCAATACTTTTATACTTTTACTCAAGTAAATATTGAATGCCGGACTTTTACTTGTGAGTATTTCTACATTGCATTGTATTGATACTTTTACTTAAAAAAGTTGTACCTTTTCAACAATATTACAGACAATATTAAGAAGACTAGTTAGTGCATAACGTGGTTGCAAGCGAAAATAATGACAACAGTAAAGGGTGTAGTTCAGTGGTTCTCAAACCTTTACATTTCAAGGTCTCCCCTTAACTCTGACAGCATACAAATGGAACCGTTAGGGTCCATTTGGTTCCATTTGTATGCTGTCAGAGTTACATACTTGTAAGGGTCCATTTAGAACCCCTCAAAGGAACCCAGAGAGTCCCTAGAACCACTGGGTGTAGTTAATCAACACTGATGAGTGTCCTGTATATTCATTACTGAGTGACATTCATGAGTCACATTGATTGCTGTCAGCTGTCAAAGTGACTTTATTATGTAACAGGCATGAAGCCATTCAAGATGAAAGCCTGTATTAAAAGAACACGGATATAGAAGCTTTAACACGGTGTTTATGTCATTACAACTAGACTCAGACTCAGGTCATTCTAATGTAATTCGCAGCTAAAGACAGGCTAGCAGATTAGCTAGCGTTAGCCTCCTGCTAACGTTGTTTCTAAACCAAGGTCAGATTGCCATGCTTGTATCTCTCCATCAAACGGCCACATGGAACAAGTGTTAGCTTTTGCATGCGATGCACACGTTGTAAATGTCTGCTAAACACACCGTCATGTTCTAAACCGCGTGTATTAAGTTAAATAAGTGTGAACAAATTGTTCTTTTGACTCACTCACCTCTCAGTTGCTCCTTCGGACAGGGAATGCGCACGCAGAACAGGATGTGATAGACCGCTTCGTCTCCGCTTTTCAGAGCTGAGAGACCCTGCAGCGAGTCGGCTACTGCCCTCTGGTGGTATGGTGTATGTATGGTAGACGCATAGCCCTGAAACATGACTGTCATACCGTGACAGTCATGGCGCTACTTGTTGCTGTTTTTAGAACATTTTACATTTACAACCAGTGCATCTACTTGAACGTTTACATTTCAAATATAAAGTACTGGCCCTACGGCCACGGATGTTACAAGTTAAAGCGCCTATATTTAAGTACCCGTATCTTCCGTATTGTTAAATACAAATATTTTTAATCTGATCGCCAGTCATTTTCTTTGAATTTTCTCCATATTCTTTCAACTACGCGCCCTTATCGGTTGAGAGGTGTATTGCACTCTAATACATTTTTTTCTTCTAAATAAAGAAATAAATGGCCGCCGATCGGATTAAAATGCTTTTTATTGAACAATACGGAAGATACAGGTACATAGAGGTAGGCGCTTTAACTTTTAACATGTGTGGCCGTAAGGTCAGTACTTTATGTTTGAAATGTGAACGTATATGTAGATGTACTGGTTGTAAATGTAAAATGTTCAAAAAACAGGAACAAGTAGCGGCATGGCGCTTGTGACAGACGAGCGTCATGTGAACCATGGCTAGGTAGTGCTGACTGCTGAGGGTATTAATGACTCAGTGGTTCTCAAACTTTTACATGTCAAGGACAACAAGTGAACAAGCCAGGACCCCCAATTTGGCATTGGTGTGTAAAGTAACCAAGTACAGTCATTTACTCAATTACTGTACTTAAGTACACTTTGTAGGTATTTTTACTTTCCAATTTTCAATACTTTTACTTCTACTCCACTACATCTCATATTATTACGTAATTATTATTACGAAACATAGCCTACATTAACCACTTCAGCCCTATTAACTTTGGCTATTTGAAAATAGCCGATCTACAAGCTGATCTATACAAGCTTCAGCTTGTAGATCTGCTATTTTCAAAAGATTGTAATACATTTTATACCTTGTGAAACGACACATTCTGCATAATTAGTACTTTTACTTTGGGTACTTTAAGTACATTTTGATACCAATACTTTTGTACTTTTACTCAAGTACATTCATTCCGGAATTTGACTGGTATAACAGAGTATTTCTAGACTACAATGCAGTATTGATACTTTTACTTAAGTAAAACATGTGAGTACTTTTTCCACCACTGCCAATTGGCTCCAAATTAATAGTATTTACAGGCGGAACCCATTTGAAAATAAAAAAAAATCGCCAGGCACTATCAGACATGATTTGTAGTGTTCAAATGTATCAAAAACATTCAAGGTTTCTCCATTTTTTCCCTGAATTTCTTTGAAAAAGGCAGATCTACAAGCTTCACAACAAGTCACTTTAAGATGTGTTGTGAGCTTGTAGATCGACTTTTACAAATAGGCAATGAGGCCTATATCATGTATATAGGGTTAAACTTGTTAAAATGTTGATGCAGCTATAATAACTAATGTTGCTGCATGGAGACCCCTGGGGGTCCCCGGAGTCCTGGACCCCACTTTGAGAACCACTGGTAGGCTGTAGCCTGTGTGGGCAAGCATAAAAGTGTGATTATTGAAGGTTTAACAGAGATCTTACACTATTGATAGGCTATTATAAACGTCAGTTTTTCTTGGCTATAGCTGAAGGGATGTTCGGTCCTATAAGGCCAAACCACCTTCTTAACACAGGGGTTATCAAAGTGGGGTCCGGGGACACCCAGGGGTCCTTTGGTGTGTCCAGGAGGCACACCAGTTTAATTTCATTATTCTATAATTTCACCAATGAGAGAAGGTATACAGTGGTGTGAGTGTAAGTAACTAGTGCATTTACTCAAGTACTGTAGGCCTACTTAAGTACAATTTTGAGGTACTTTAACTTTACTGGGGTATTTCCCATTTATAATTCTTCTACTCCATCTCACAGCTGTTCCCAGCTGTGAGCTTGTAGATCTGCTATTTTCAAACATTTTAGTCCTTTTACTTTTGGTACTTTAAGTACATTTTTATACCAATACTTTTGTACTTTTACTCAAGTACATTTTTAATTCCGGACTTTTGCTTGTGACAGAGTACTTATATTGATATACTTTTATTTATGTAAAACATTTGAGTTCGTTTTCCACCACTGAAGGTATAAGACAATTCAAATAAAGGTTTTTTACTTATGCACTCTCTGGAGTCTCTCCACTGTTATCTGCCCAAACTACAGTTGTTATCATATACTAAATCTAATTTAACAACAAAAATCGTCTATTGAGGTGGTCCCATGGCACACAATTGTTTAAAAAGGGGTCCGTGGGGTCCTAATATGTATCAATTTGGGGGTCCTTGACTGGAACCACTGACACAACGAAACAAACCATTGTTAATTATACAAGTATCAGCCCATTAGGATGCAGTTGAAATGTAGCCAACAATTGAACTTGAATTAAATGTACATAATTCATATATTTTACGCTCATTGGCTTACCGTGCACACTATTAACACTAAAAGCATGAGGCAGCACTGTTGTAATGGAGGCAGCACTGTTGATACAATATTCAGGTTTAACTGATTTAATCAATTAATTATGGCTATGAAAACGTGTGCCTCAGTTTAGGCCTAAAATGGGCAGATGGGTCTTGAAGTGTAAAGATCTGCATTGCGCATCACACGTTTTAGAACACTGTTCCCAAACAGTGGGTCGGGACCCATATGTGGGACACGGACCAAGTTTTTATGGTTCGCAAGTAAATGGCCATTTATTTTTAGTTTCCTACATTTTGTTTTTTATTATTATTATCTCAAAAGATTTTCAAAAAAATCCCCCCAAAATCAACATTTTTCGTAAGTTTCGTAACAAATTCAAACGTTTTTCAAAGGAATTCAATTTTTTTTTAAAATCCATTAATTAGAGGCGGGGGGGGGGGGGGGGGTTCTTAATTAGAAAATCTACAAGGCCTTTAATACAGGCCTTCATCTTGATCTACAAGCTCACAGTCACAACACGTGGCATCACGAGCTTTGTGAGCTTGTAGATCTGCTATTTTCACTAGTTTGGGTCCCGGGGAGACAACAGATTTCTCTTTTGGGTCTTGAGCTATAAAGTTTGGGAACCAGTGTTATATAGAAGACTGGAATTTCTACAATATAGCCTATTTAAATGTAATGATGACGGCTTTGTTGAGCTTTTTATATTTTAAAGATATGGCAGAATTCTGCTTATTATTATCATCAATTAACTGGTGAAAACACGTATGAACAATTCGTTTCCTAAAAAGAACTAAACTGCTTTTCAATGAGGAGACTCTTGTAATTGATGTTGTTTATTTGCTGAACTCAGTCTTTTTACAATAACTGATATTTTAGATAGGTGTAGGTATGTACACAGTACAGATACAACAAGAATACTTAATAAATACCATTTTCCTGCGTTTTCTTCAAACAGTGTTGCAGGGCATATTATAAACAATACACATTTTATTTACATTATTGTTACAGCAACATTTCTTGGAAAATAATCTATTTCTTTATCATAACACTCAAAAAGGCCACGGCGTGAGTAAAGAGATCCACTTAATATCTAAAGACATGCGTTTCCTAAAAAATAGAATTTCTCTCCACATGTTTTTACAGAATAGAAATATGAGAAAAATACATTTTGCAAAGAAATAATAGACATTCAAACAGCAATGCTCTGGGAAACTGCAATTTTACCCAAGGACAATGGAATGATAAATAAACTGTCAACGTTCAATGTGAAGAAACAATTCAAGTAATTAGAGAACACATTGGTCTTAAGGCACTGGCGCCGTTTAAGTACTTTTATGTTGCTTTTTAACTAACTTTCTATGCACTAGGTCAGTGGTTCTCAACGTCTTTTAGCTCGAGACCCACAAGATCAATTTAATGTCTCCCCCTGACCCAAATTAGTCAAAATAGAAGATCTACAGCATGTCACAGTGATCTTGTAGATCGGCTATTTTCATTACTTATTAAAAATTAATGGAATTTCTTAGATTTTTGGCATTTATTCATGACATTAGAAAAAAATGAATTTGTTTTTAATTCATGAAAATTTTAGATTTTGGGGGGAACATTTTAATAAATTCTTAAATAGGCTAATTAAAAACTAAATCTAGGAAATATTTTGTTTTACGGGTCCGGGATATTTACTCGCATTCCATAAAAATGGACCCGCGACCCAGAAATGGGTCCCAACCCACTATTTGGGAACCACTGCACTAGGTTATTGCGTTCATATCTTTGACCATTTCAAATGCCCTTTTCCCCCAAACGAGCAGGAACATTGAGGTCATTGGGCCCACACAATGTGGTCATTTGGGTGGAATTATTAGATATCCAGGCACATCGCTTGAAAACATGACATTTATGGTTGAACTTGAGTCTATGTCTCAAATTACAGCACATAATTCGATAGAGCTTGATGTTGACTCAATGTTATGTATTTTGAGATACCTCCCATCCTAATAATCCTGATATTATGTCTGGCATAACAATCCCAAATAGAAATGTTTTTTTTTTCTTCTTTTCTTAGATAATAAAACATCATCCTCATTTGTATCCTAAACCTGTGGGCCTGTTTCAACCACACAGTAAAATTAATCAATTTGTAACTCTGTGTTGTACAAAATGTAAGCAAATGTTTTTTTGTTCTTTAGGCTACGGGTCCATTTGGTTACATTTATGCAAGGAGTTAACCACTTGAACCCCAGCATCCAAATTCCATGGGGGAACCTTAAAATCGCAGATCTACAAGCTCACAGCACATCACCTTGTGAGCTTTTACAATTTTGGCGAAGACATTTGGTGTAGAAGGGAAAAAGTGGTCCAAGTAGCCTTTGCAGTTGCAACTTTTTTTTTTTTTGTACTAAGAATAGAGGGTTTAAGTGGTTAATTGTACTGTAATGCCTGTTTCAACCATGAACAAGACTTCAAACTGATTTTTTAAAGGCAAAGAGCAGTGGTGTAAAGTACATTTACTCAAGTACTGTACCTTAAGTACAGTTTTGAGGTATTTTTTTCTTTACTTGAGTATTTCCAATTTTAAATACTTTCACTTCTACTCCACTACATCTCAGAGGCAAATATTATACTTTTTACTCCACTACAATTATTTGAAAAGTTTAGTTACTAGTTACTTTGTAATAGAGTTTGATCATTATTACAAAACATTTCAATTCAGCCCTGTAAATATAACAGCCGATCTACAAGCTCACAATGCACCACGAAGCTATGCATTGTGAGCTTGTAGATCTGTTATTTTCTAAAGATATTTTTGAAAACTTGCGAAATGGGACATTCAGCACTTTTGGTAGCCTACTTTAAGTACATTTTGATGCCAATACTTTTGTACTTTTACTCAAGTACATTTTGAATTCAGGACTTTTACTTGTAAGTATTTCTACATTGCAGTATTGATACTTTTACTTAAAGGAGTATTTCACCCCAAAAAATGTCTTATATTCTATCAATTACACCCATGAAGCCTTGAATTCATGGAGATTTTTTTGTTTTTGTCTCATTCCTGAGCCAATAATTTTATGACCGGGTCGTCGGTCAATAGGAGACTGGAGACTACGCCGGTCATCAAATTATTGCCTTAGGAATGCGACAAAAACAAAAACAAATCTCTAAGAATTCAAGGCTTGCATGGGGTGTGTGTAATTGATAGAAAATAATTAATGTTTTGGGTGAACTACTCCTTTAAGTAAAACAAAAAAAATGCGAGTACTTTTTTCCAACCGCTGGCAAAGAGAGGAGGCATGTTTTCTAAGACAGATAGTACATTCCATAAGTGACAGGTCCACTGAACAGTCCGGGGACAGGCAGGGTGGGCCTGGGGAAGGCGCTGGCGTGATGTCCGTAGAGGGACGCGTGGGAGCCCCCCAGGTGCGCTCCGAGGGGGAACGGCAGCCCGAACGGGGTGAGCACCGTGGGCTTTGAGGCCAGTTTGTACTTCTCCAGCTCGGCCTCCTGCAGCCTCTTGGCCTTGGCCCGCCTGTTCTGGAACCAGATCTTCACCTGGGTCTCGGTCAGGCTCAGGGAGTTGGAGAACTCGGCCCGCTCGGCGATGGAGAGGTACTGCTTCTGGCGGAACTTGCGCTCCAGCGCCAGCAGCTGCGAGGTAGTGAAGGGGGTGCGAGGTTTTCTGTTGTTCTTGTGTTTCCGCAGAGGACACGCTGGAGTGGGACTTGAGCTTCCTAATGGACACAAAAAAAAAACACACAATAATGTAGCATTGTTTGTCATTAAATGTTTCGAGGAATTGAATACACATGGACCCAAATGGAAACCAGCCATAGTGCTTTGAAAGCATTGCCAAAAGGATGAAACCTCATCCTTTAGCAGACCTTGTATAGAACTGGACTTTCTGTGCTTTTTTATGGCAAACTCAAATTGTTAATAAAGTATTCAATCAATCAATCAATCAATAAATCAATCAAGCAAGCAATCAACCAAATCAATCAATCAGCAAGCAACGTGTAAGGTCAATATAGGCAGATAATATGTCAATAACTGCGTCCTGAGTTGTTTTGTTGTTGTTTCTTAACTACATAATTACAAAAATATACATTGCGCTGCCGTATTAATATGTAATATGATAGGCTGTGATATATTCATATGATATGAAGTATAGGCTATTTAATGCTAAAAGGCAAATGGTATAAAACACTGTAGGGACCCATTTGTGGGTGGCGGGTCCATTTTTATGGTTCGCGAGCGAATATCCCCTTTAAAAAATCCTATAGTTTTTCATTATATCAAAATATTTGAAAAATGTTCACTAAAAATATATATTTAATAAATAAATACCAAAAATCTAAGGAATTCCATAAATTCAAAAACAAAATGTTTAAGAAGTAGTGAAAATAGCCGATCTACAAGCTCTCAAGGCGTTGTGAGTTTGTATTCCCGGCAAACATTTCATTTCTCTTTTGGGTCTTGAGCTAAAAAGTTTGTGAACCAGTAAAAGCATACAGTATAGAACTCAACAGGCTTATGGCATATCATTGCCGCAGAATAAAACTATATATTTTCCCTGGTGTAGTTGCTCATAATTCATCTACAATCCATAACTGACTAACTGCAGTCTGCAGTAGCCTATAGACTATGGATTTCTTTCAGTTTTGCCAGACATGTCAAGCTTTCTGATCGATTGATTGAACACTTTATTAACAGTTTCCAAATAAAAGCACAGAAAATACAGTTCTATACAAAAGGATGCTAAAAATGATTAAAACCCCCAAAAAAGCACAATAGCTTGTTTCCATTGGGGTCCTGACTCCTGTGTATTCAATTCATCAAAATTGTCACAACTTCAGAGGGAAGGAAGGACTTACTGGTAGGAGTAGAAAAGGAGGACGACTGATGGAACCAAGTGCTCTGATCTTTCTCACAAAACGGAGGAGTGGATCGGTCGTTGGGCTCGCAGGATCCAGTGGATCCACTTTGAGAGGAACTCTCCGCGGAAACTTTCCTCTGATCCGCGTAAAAAGTCTTTGGAGAAAACTGCGCGCTCTGGGCCGCTAGTGACTTCTGGTGGACGGGACTCAAGTCTGAGGAGGGGGAGTAAACAGTCCGACAGGTGGTCTTGGTCTTGGAGATCAGCGATTCCACGCTGAACGGAAGACAGTTGCTCCGCTGGGTTTTGTAGGATCCTTTGTCGGTTGTCATGTCTTTAGGCTGGAGATCCTCGGATTCCTCCGTATCATCCGTGTCTTCTTTCTTGTGCGTGAGTTTATTCTTGTCACTGATCGGCGACCCCTGTATGTGATTCATCATTGTGAGGGGGTCTGGGGGGCCATACACCTCCGATCAGGCCGCTAACAGGACAGTGGGCTGGATGGAGATCTTAGCCTGTGTGAGTGTTATAGTGATCCAATGTTTTCTGCTGCTGTCAGAACGTCTCACAGTAGCTTAACTCCGCCAGACGGGGGTCGTCTATAAAAGGGCAGTGACCGGGGTTGCCAGGTTGCGCGAGAGAAACAAGCAACCGGGTCTAGGAAAACAAGCCCAAAAGAAGCCACATGAGCACTCTAACCCTGTATGCACATTGGCTATTTGAAAATAGCCGATCTACAAGCTCACAACTGCAGATCTGTTATTTTCAAAGAAAAAATTCTTGTGGGAAAAAAGTGAAAATGTAGGAATATTTTTCTAATCCAAAAAATCTTGTATGGGGGTCTCTGGCACAAATATTTTCAGAAGGTTGGGTCTACACACAACTAGTCAACTACATATTAATTTGGGGGTCCTTATGAAAATGTTTAAGAACCACTGGTTTAGACAAAAGTAGGAAACAAGCCCCAAATAAGCAACTTTAGAAACAAGCCCCAAAAAAAAACCAACCCTACCAATAATTTACAAGCAACTTTACAGAAAAACAAGCCCAAAGTCGCTTATAATAAGCGGACATGGCAACCCTGGCAGTGAAGCGTTCCCCTCCCCGAGTCGACCAATCAGCTCACCACGTTGTCCCCCGTGACGTCATCTCCGACCCTCGTTCCCTATTGGCCCGCTGCCTTCCATAAGAAACATCAAGGGGGCCTTTGAAAGGAAGGAGAAGTTAATCATACAGACCCCATGCTGTGCAGGGGTATTGATGGCTCAAGGGGTTTTGTCTCCACTGCTCACAAAGTAGAGCAATTTTAGTGCAATTACCCAGTGGGGAGGACTTTTGAGCATTATTTAGCCCTCTATCCATTTGGTACTAGGACACTATTTGGAACCTTTTTGTTGAATTAGCCTAGGCAACACTACTGTAAAAACCAGTGGTGGAAAAAGTACTCACATTGTCTTACTTAAGTAAAAGTATCAATACTGCAATGTAGAAATACTCTGTTACAAGTGAAAGTCCGGGATTCTAAATTTACTTGAGTAAAAATACAAAAGTATTGGTGTCAAAATGTACTTAAAGTGCCAGAATAGAAAGTACCGTACTCATTATGCAGAATGTCCTGTTTCACAAGTTTTCAAATGTATGAAACTTTTTGAAAATGGCAGATCTACAAGCTCACAATGTGTCGCATTGCAACGCAATGAACGCATTGTGAGCTTGTAGATCGGCTATTTTCAAATGGCTGAAATGTAGGGCTACTATGTATGTATGTATAAGTTACTGTATGTTTTGTAATAATAATCAAAATATACAAAGCAACTAGTCACTAAAGTTTTCAAATAATTGTAGTGGAGTGAAAGTACATTATTTGCCTTTGAGATGTAGTGGAGGAGTAGAAGTAAAAGTACTGAAAATTGGAAATACTGCAGTAAAGTAAAAAATACCTCAGCATATAAGTACAGTACTTGAGTAAATGTACTTAGTTACTTTACACCACTGGTAAAAAACTGTACTTAAAGAAAGCCACCATCAGAACGTACAGCTATATCCTATAGGCATGCGTACATCTTTTGGCCTGTGACCGACCAAAATAGCCCAAACTAATTTCAAAGAAATATTTTTTTAACTCACAATTTTTCATGAATTAATTCTGCAAACAACCTGATTTGAAACAACCTTTATAGGCGCATGAAAGGAAGACGGGCAGGGAAACGTGCATAATGAGGAGAGAAATTCATTAAGTATGACTGTTGGTCACACAGCATTACAGCAATTTAAGGCCTGTCATGGGCCCTTTTTGTTCCACTGCAGCCTCAGTTGAGAAGCAACAGGCGTTTTTTCTCCAGGTCAAACTATTTAATAAGCCAGACAAGTTGTGTTTTGGAAGGCGCCAGGCTCGGCAGGATCAAAAAGGAAGATACCTCGGGGAGAAAAGGCAATGGTTAACTCCACTTAACCAATTGTCCTCTAAATATTTCATAGTCCAGTGAATATAGCTGGAAGGAAGCAAGTTCTGACAGTTAACTGTTTCACGTCTAAACCTGAAGTTGATGACGGTACAACGTCACAAAGCGTTTCTGCAGGGGTTTTTCTGACATCCATAGACAGGGACACAGATGAAGAAAGAAAGAAAAGTCGGTCCATTAGTTGTAATTGATTTTCAACTAAAGAGCAATTTTGAAGGAATCACATTAATTGGTTAGTGGTGAATAGCCTACCCATTATAGTGGGCCTACAGCTTAGTTCACTGGAATGACCTTGCATTGAGAAAACACAAATTAAATCAATGTAATATTAGCCTAACCACTTGGTTTCTTCTTAGGAATTTAGAGTCATTTAACATAATTATTTCCCTGGGTAGACCTATATAAATATCAGCACTTCAGGTGAGGTGGCACGTACCATTCATTATTTAATGTCAATCCTTTCTCTCTACTTTCCCACCCTGACACATGCATTCAGTCAGCACAAGATGGTTGTGCGCCTTTGGTTTATCCATCCAACCCAACCCCAGAGCCCAGTGAATGACTGACAGTCACCAACAGTATCAAATACACAATTAGGACTTAGGGAGAGAAGATAGATGGTTCTCAGAAGACAGATTTCTGTTTAGCTTAATTGGTTTAACCCATCATTCTAGAATTGCCAATGAGAAAATAGCTTGTGGTCAGTCCGAGCACACAAGATCTCCCTCTTCCCACCCTACTTTGCTCCGCAAATAACTTTATCATTTTTTTTTCGAGATGATTACAGCCTAAATAGATTAAACAACATTAACATCATTGAATAGTTTACTAATTTGAATCTCACTGTTTAACCGTGTGTAGTTTTCTATGTTTTATGATCCCTGACTGTCACATACCCCAGATAATTGAAAATTATATCTTTCAAGGGAATTTGGCCTTCTTTCTACCCCCAAAAAAAGAATCCCAACAGCATTAGAATGATTGACCAAACCTTTTGGTTGTCTGTTTCTTTAAAATGCTCATTTGGGGATACTCTAAGTAACTTATATCTCATCCAGGTAACCATAACTTTGCTTCATCGTTTGACTGGCGTGAAGTCTGATTTTCATGCCGTTCTTTCATTTCCTATCTGAAAAGCTGCCTCTCTGTCCCCTCATACAGCGGGGGCCTCTTGTGACCCAGATGGTTTACGTTTAGATCCCATACCCTCAACTCTATCTAATCTCCATAGTGTCGTGCAAGATGGGGATGAGAGTCGAACAGTAGAGTGCCCGAACCCATGCCGAGATTCATCCGATACAGGTACGCTGAGAGAAAGCTACACACAAAGTGCAGTTACCTCTCCCCCCCTGATGTTTCGCTGAGTGTATTTAGTTTTAGACTCCCTCTCCCTATACCCCAAAGGACATTTCTGTAACAGCATGCAGGCGAGTGAACTGTGTCAGAAGTTGTTACCGAGTCTGAAAGCAGATCTGTCCTTCAAGGTCAGCTTGAACTCCATGGGAAGCACTCTCCCCTCAGCCGGCACCAGAAATGAAAACTCTTTTTGCATGTATGTATGTATGGGGCCATTTCATTTACTTGCTTCAGCGAAACCACTTAACCAGTTCATAAAGCGTAGTGGCCAAGTTTCGACACATTAAGTTATGTGAGAGAATAAAGTATAAAAAAAATCAAGTCTGGTTGTTGTTCGTTCACAATCCAGGAATGTAGCTTTTTTTGGAAGCCTCTCTTGTTCGAATCCTGGGTATCACGGCAGGAAAGACAGGGATCAAATCGAGACTGTCCAGAGTCGCATGCTTGTTGTACCAACCATTGAAGCCATACTTTGTGTGAGTCCAGATGAGTTGAGCTGTCCACCACCAACAATGTGTGAATTCCCTGCTGAAGTGGGGCCCTCTTGACAAACAAACCGATCATTTACAAGAGTGAGGGAGTCATGGAACCCAATACCTGTGAGATGTGTTGACAGTGACACAAAGAATCGCAGGTACAGGCCTAACAGTAAGGTGGACATTTGCTGACACCACAGAGTATACGGACGGGGCCAAAAGTGTCATCCTCAGCAACATCGCCACACGTCACTCTCACCCTGTTTGTTCTCGCTTCTCGCATCTGAAGTCTTTACGCAGTCTGAGGATGGAATGTGTTGCCAGAGTCGTCTCTGGTCTGGGCAATCAGATGTTGAGCAGTGATGTGAGATAGGATACGCAGGCATGCCTGCCACCAGAACCAAACTCCAAGGGAGAAATTCATATTACCGTGAAACCAAGAGGTAACTATCTATTTTTCCATGCATCATGTGAGTTTGTACCTAATTCCACATTTTCTGCTTTAATCTTACATCTAGCCTCATTGGTCTTTTTTCACATAAGGTCACCCGCATAGACATGCCCACTTAAGAGCGGTTTAAATAGCATTGGGTTGCACAGTGCCGTGGAAAATATCTTGACCTTTCATTTGACTTAACAAGTTGATCCAATCCACATCAGAACGGCTTCGAGCCTGCATTTAAATACTGGTTTAACGTTTCCTGCCAAAGATACTTCCTCTTATGGCTTCACAGAGCCCTGTATTTGAACGCAGGGTAATGAGAGAAAATATTCTTGCTGTACTCAAGTGAAAAGAATAAGGAAATGCCATTCCTAATGGCTCCTTTCCCAACAATGATTCAGCAGTCACCTTGTCATCTTTGACCAGACAAATAAAGAAGAAATGTATCAATTCACTACAATTAAGGGTGCCATAATTTGAAGAATAATTGATTTGAATTCTTAACCAAACAACCTCCTATGCTATGTTTAATGCTAATTGTGTTTTTAAAGTCACATTATTTTAATATATTACAACACTTGCACAGTAAAATCCCCAGTGTTCATTTATCAATGTGTACCTCTGAGAGTGTAACCAAAAGGACCCTCATGGGTCCATTTGGTTACATTTGTACAGTCTCAGAGTTAAATGAACACTGAGGATTTTACTGTCATACCAGGTTCACAAACAGATGCTTTTTTCTTTTGCCTTGAGAGGGTTTCTCCTGACTGTCTGCTGCCAATAGAAAGTGTTTAAGAGAAAAGCCACGAGAGGTGACAATGCAATTGGCAATTTTGTCTGGACTGTATTTGGCCATAGAAGTCAGCATTCTTGAGGAAAGTCGAGAGACAATGCAAGTGGGCGAGTTAGGTTGAGGGCTTGGGACGAGGAACTTTGTGCGGCCACGCTGTGGTCTCATTCACAAACCCAAGAATGTCACCACAATCTCATACGCTCTTAGCAGCCAAAGTTGTGATGCACTATATTTGAGAAAACCCTCGGCAGCAGCATCAATTTTCTCTTTTACTGTTGGCTTGAAATCCCAGCAAGGCCAAAACCAGTAACTATTGTATAAATTACAGCAATTTGGTATATATTATATGAAATGTTCTTTTTCACATCGTAAAAAATAAAAAAGTGTTGGCTGAGAAATGAGCAGTCTGCAGTTTGGGATAGCGTAAAATGTGTCACAATCAATTTGCGTGTTAATTACATTTCAGGCTCTAATATAAAGAGGTTGTAAATGAGAGGATCTATTTTGAATTCATGCACTGTGTTGGACCTGCGTGCAAGTTGTCTAGCGTCCGGCAATGGAGGCAACTTGTGACAACAGATCAGCACAATCTGGTTCCACTAAACAACAAAGAGACAGACATGTAGAACTTTCCTTTCCACATTTTTCTAATTTGTTTTTATGAACAGGAAATACAATTAATAAATCTAACACAATATGCTATTTTATGTACACGTTGTATCACTTTACACAGAAATGTTCCTATCATCTTACTGAAAAGGCATAACATTGTGTAGTTTCTTCTCTGGACCTTCCCTGACATGATGATAAGATTTCTCACAAGATCAAATGTTGACTTCATGATTGAGCATAAAGATGCTGTGTATGATATGAGGTATTGTCTTTTGAAAATAAGTTCCAGTTACAGAATGTTATAAAGCTCCTTCGTCTCTGAATATATAGAGAATAAGAAACGTTTACGGTTGACAATTGATTTGCATACATTACTTCAAAGGGTAGTAATCTTTGATTTCTGATTGGTATTGGTAGTTCTTCTGAGCGCTCATTGAATACATTTTGACTTCTGTTTATTTGCACTTTACTCATGCAATTTCATTATATTTGACCATATTTGTTGTCATAAGTCTGCTTTCTGATTCTAATGTCTTTGATTAAATGCCAGTGGGAATATCCCAATTAAAATAAACATGAATAAATACTATTGCAATTTTTTTCTTTTACATTTAAGTCACAGTGGATGAGTGTCAAATTTCTTCAAAACCTGCCGTCCATAAAGAGAATCACTGATTCCTCCCAGACTCCATGTTTACTATCGGGCAACAGTTGTCAGATAGTAATAATGTTATTGCAGGCACTAAAGGTCAGTGCAAATGTGTGTGTGTGTTTGAATGTCCCGAGATTACAATTTCAAAGCCCTCCCCATGAAAAAGCCGAACAATGGAATGGGTGGGAAGTTAAAGAAGGGGGGTCCTTTTCAAACAAACAAGCATGGATTTCTCCTGAATAGTGCTGATGCAGAGCAGCCGGATTGGTTCTCAGAAGATTGAGAGAGGGACCATGTAGGCTGTCCTCCTCCTTTTAAAGCTCAGAATGAAAGCTGTGGCTGCTGCTGCTGCTGTAGTATAAAGCACAACAACTCTGAAACCGTCTCACAACTTTAATTCAACACGTCACCCCTTATTTCTCTATCCCTCCTCAATCTCTCCTCCTTTCTCTACTCTTTCTCTCCGGCTGAACAGAGAGGGTGGACACGGGAAAGCTCCCCTTTTTTGTGTGCTATTGCTTAATGAGCCTGAAAACACAATTGCACTCCTCTGACTGTGAAGGTATAGCCTGCAGGCTAGTGTAAATGAGCAGTGTCGAGGAAGCCCAGAGGGCCGCGTCTTGCTGGGCGGCGAGAATGGAAGGATGTGGAGTGGGGTTAAATCCTGTTAGGGCATGGCATGTGGTGGAATCGCGGTGGCTTTCAGGCCCGACAGAAGCTAGATAGAGCCACTTGTTGAAGCAGCAGCAGCAGCAGCAGCAGCAAAAACTCTGTCGCTTCAGATGTGTGGCAAGTCTCTCTCGACTGTGATGATGTGTGAGATTTATTGAGGCTGTGCCTCGGCCGTGTGTACCGTTCTTGGCATTCATTAGCTGCGCGAGATGTCGGTTGTTTGTCACATCTCCAACCTATAATTTCAGCCCGTCCCCACACAATGGCTCTTTTTGAAGCCTTTGGTACAATCATCATTCAATTTTAATTTTCCATTCTTCTGTGGATTCCGAGGCAAAAGGGGAGCTGAGGCGAAAGTCTCCCACACTGCATATGTCCTCCTCCATGTGAGCTTCGGGTGCTCTTTTGACCGCTCCGCTAGGCATCTGCTGCTCGTAGCCTGCCCATATCTGCATTCTAATGCACATATCCTGCTGGGATGTTAACTTTAGGCCCTCGGTAATTGATGGCTTCCACACTTCAGCCGAGCCCCCTCCTTTCTTCATCCTTCGATTGTTGGTATATCTCAGTGGTTTGGGGGTCTTTCAGGGAGCCATTGTTCTTTTATGGAGGAATTATAATAGACTAAAGGAGAGAGAGGGAAAAAAGAGAAAAGAGAGGAGGGTGCATCGGGGGGTGTATAAAAGAGAGTTGCTGCTGATATTTAGTGAACTCCAAAGGGGGACTTTTCATTCTTATTCTGCAAGTTTGGCACATGCCTTCTGTTACTAAGTGGCATTGCATTGAAAAAAAGGGCTGTGCATTTCCCATTCTCCGGCACTGCTAGGTGCCTAGACTTACAACCCTGGCAGCTGTTGGGTCTTCTATAGACCTCTCTCCACAGGTGAGCTGCCCCTACCAAATTCCCAGTCTCCACTTCTCGCACTAGGGCCTTTTCAATTATTTTATTGGTTGAGAAAGAGAGAGAGAGAGAGAGAGAGAGAGAGAGAGAGAGAGAGAGAGAGAGAGAGAGAGAGAGAGAGAGAGAGAGAGAGAGACACACACACACACACACACACACACACACACACACACACACACACACACACACACACAATTGAAATTCATGGAACGGATTTTAATATACTCAATGTTTACTCTGTGCACTAGTATTCATGCACTCTAATTGTCTCATTGTTCAATCTCATTGTTCCTCCAATACCCCTGGCCATGAATATTGTGTTGCTGAGTCAGGTGTGTTTCAAACAGTAGCTGAAGTGGCTAGCACTCGTGGCCTCGTGCACAGTGAAATCCTCAGTGTTAACTTAAACACTTCTAAATGAGCCCATTACTGCGTGTTGGTTCTCTGTGATGCCACTGCCACTTTGGAAGCCATCAAAACGGCTGGACATGTAAACCAATTTAAAAGATGATGTTTTGGTTTTGGCAGGCGTCAAACAGCCCCCCCATTTATTTTCTCCTGCCACCAGTGGCAGAGCATTCCCCCTTTTTCGACTTCTATTTTTTGCTTTGTGATGTGAGCTGTTACATATTACTCCTGAGGTGTGGTGCCTCTTCCCTCAAAGGCTTCCAATGTTTCCCCCCAAACTGCTGCCAAGCTGGGCTATCTATTCATTTGGTTACTTAAGTGTAATTGCTCCCCTTTGAAGCTTCAGAGAGGCAAATCATTTGCTTTGGCCCCGGGGCAGTAACGGTCACCGAGCCAGCGACCCCCTCCCGGCCCGATAGCGCTGGAGAGCCCGCGAGAGACCAGCTCCCATACGGAGAAGAAATAATATGGCCAGGGCCGCTCAATTTCACCTCTCTTTTCATCCCATTCTTTGAAAACTTTTTATTAACAACAGCTTTTCTCTCTCATACTGGGGCGCCAGAGGAGGGGGGTGGGGTGGGTGGGGGTGGAAGAGGAGTTTGGGGGTGGTTGTCCCTCTGTAGATGTCTGTCAGTCTCTCTCTCTCTCTCTCTGTCTGTCTCTCTCTCTGTCTCTCTCTCTCTTTCTCTCTCTCTCTCTCTCTCTCTCTCACACATACACACAGACACAGACACACACACACACACACACACACACACACACACACACACACACACACACACACACACACACACACACACACACACACACACACACACATACACGCATGCACGCACGCACACGCACACGCACACGCACACGCACACATTCACACCCGAGCGCATGCAGATACACACACATCATCAATAGCGACAGGTCAAGGAGGCATGGAGAGAACAGCCTCTCCCCTATGGTTCACACTGCAATACAAGACTTATGTTTCATATACCACAGGCCTCAGATTCCTGTCTGTTCCATAGCACTTTTTCTGTGTGTATGTATGCGTGCATTTGTGGGTATACTGTAACTCTGAGGGCCCTATTTTGCGCAGCGTCTTATGCCTTAGAGCGAGAGAGAATCTTATTAAGCTTTTTATTTTATTTTGAAAAACATTTTAAAATACTGAAAATAGCCGATCTACAGCGACGTGTTGTGTGAGCTGGTAGATCGGCTATTGTCACCATTTTAAAATGTTTAAAAAAAAAAAAAGCCTAATAAAATATCATATTGTGATAAGGCATAAGACTCTGTGCAAAAAAGGGCCCTGAGAGTGTAACTAAAAATGGACCAAACAGACCTGTATGTGTTTGTTTTGATGTTACTGTACAGTACCTTATAGAATGTGATTGAACCACTTAATGTGACGCATTGTGAGTGTGTAGATCTGCTACTTTAGCTATTTTTGAAGGAATTTGAAAATTTTAGAACATTTGTGGGGAAAAACATTGAAATAGAAAAATTGTAAAAATGTTGACGAGGAAGAATGTCAATTACAAGGAGCAATGACACGCCCGAAAAGGGACGCCAGGTTGAAAGTGGTTGAAGATAGAATGTGTTCCTTCAGCCAATGACAGTACTGAGGGAATATAGAGCCGGCAAAGTACACAAAGAACCCATTTTATGGCAAAAATTACCCCCACCACTTACTGTTATTGTCACGATTGTGAGCAAACTGACGTTGTAATCTCATAATAAGGTAATGGGGGCTGGCGAAGCCGTGTAAAGGGGTGCGATTAGATGGGTGGAGTTTACGGAAAGAGGCCGAAATGAAAGGTCCTGCCATTTACCAATCTACACACAATACTTCTATAGCAATATGCCATGCCATCCGAGGACAGTGATAAAACACTGTTTTCATGAAAGCTTTTAAATAGCAAGGAAGGAGTCACCCTTCTGTAACCCAAATAACTACTTCTATAGCAATTAAGCCCTACCCTTGAAGGGCATTGATGAATCCAAGCACAAAAATCCCCCCCCCAAAAAAACCCTGATAACTTCTAAATAGCACAACTCCTCCTTAAGGCACCGTAGAGCTAAATTGATGTAGACGGGCGGCCATAAAAAGCCAACCTGGTTATGAATGCTGCGTTTTAGTTGTATCATTTTGACTTTGAGGTTTTTAAGAGAGAAGCGTTCCCTGCAGTCAAGCCAGATGGTAACAATTCTAAGACATATTATGAGCTGCTCTCTGCCAAATAGCATACCTTTGGGCTATGTTTTCAGTGCACTATAAAAGCCAATAATGTAATTTTGATCTAGTTTATCAGATATCACCCGACTGGCTCTGTTTATATAAGACACAGTTTAAAACAGGACAGGAGTTTCCTTTTTTCCCCTTTCTTTTTTTTTTTTTGAGGGGGAGGGCTCGTTCTATAAGTGCACTATTTTCAATATCTGACCTGCTCTGCCTTTGCCTGTTTGACTTTTGCATTGGAGTCGAATGTGGAACGGCCGGCAATGGCGGGTTTAGCTTCCACATTGTCAGTCATAGCGTCAGTAGATAAAAATACACGGCTATAAGTGTGTGGTTGTCCACAGAATGACTTGCGTCCCCCAGGAAAGAGAATGGGGCTATTCTTTGTGGAAGTACGTACAAAGTATGACCTTGACACCACTTAATGTAAAGATGACACGGTAGCAAACTATCCTGTGCATCACACCACACTCTCCAGTGGTCTGCCATCAGCCCACTGACTCACAGCTGACCTTGCCGGAGACATTCCAACTGTTTGCCCGTTTAGGAAACCTTATGGGACAATTCCATTTTTCTGTATCCAACTAGATGAAATAGACACTTGATAGAGTGACGCTAAACATGCACAATCACGCGTACACACACACACACACACACACACACACACACACACACACACACACACACACACACACACACACACACACACACACACACACACACACACACACACACACACACGCACACACACACTCCCTGCAGACAGACACGTTTATGGCCCATACACACACGCACACACCCATGCATGCACACACGCAACGCACACACACATAGACTCACACGCACACACGTGGATGTTTCAGGGCAATGGAGCCAGGAGATTATATGCCATCTGTGGGTATTTCTCTCCCATAACGTCCAAAGAATGTAATTGGCCCAATACTCAACCACAACAAGGTGGGACAATCAGGGACATTAACTCAGGTTTTCCATTGTGGGGAGTGTTGTTTTCTTCTTGTCCTGAACTGATCACATGCACAACTGGAGACCTGCTGTGTGAAATTACTCGCACTAATGGCACTACACACTTTTGTTGCAGGAAATCGGACAGCCACACTGTAACTGCTAAAACGGTGATAAAAAAAAGCCTAAATTGCATCATGATGTTGAGCAATTTAATCCCTCTAATCACAGAAAAAAAACTCAACCTTAATGAAGCAAATGGCTATTGACCAGTTATGGGATGTGTAAACTTTGTTGCTGGTCGGTCTCTTGGATGTCTTTGGAAAGATATAAGAGTTAAAAATAACTTTTCCAAACGCGAAGGTGTCATTAAAGATGCGTAATTAAAGATCACAATATTAACTCTGTAATTTGCTCGTCTATAAGGTCATTACGTGTCTCCACACTTTGGTTTAATGGGATACAAAGTGCAGTAAATGAGACAGTTAGCTGTAGTTATGCCTGGCTGACTGTTGGCTGAGAAGCTGTGAAGGTTTAAAGCCCGATTTACACTGTACTTTGGTTCGTGCATCTCGTCTCGCACCAAAAATAGCTGATCTACAAGCTCACAACAGATCGCAGCATGACGTGTTGTGAGCTTGTAGATCTGTTACTCACGGTGCAAGACACCGGGTGCAACTAAGTAGGCGTAACAACTCCTTTAGAGAAGGCTCTGTACTCTGAGCTGAGACTGATGAGACAAATCACAAATTATGTGTTCCAGACAAGTTTGAGGTTTTACTGCAGTGAAAAGATTTGCCGTTTGTAAAATTGACATTTGAAAATGTGGAAATATGACTTCATAAGTGAACTTAAAAGAGGGCAAGCTCTCACTGATAAAAAATGGAGGTCTTTACTTGAATATCAACAAAACTTTTCATTATTCCACAATCTACCCATTGGGAAAGAAATACACATGTAAAACTCTGTGGTCAAACAGCTTTTAATCCTTTCTGACCTTTTAAAAAAAGTATGGTCTCAATCTAAGCACATGAGGGAGGAAAGTCCTGTACAGTGTGTGGTTGTTTTGAGGTTTTATCCCCTTACATTCATATCCTTTCCAAATCCCGTCATTGCTCATGGTGCTTGTTAACAGCCGCCGTTGATAACAAACAAACATTTTCCCGTGATAAAGTGGCTGAGACAGGGGAGACTTATGAAGCAGTCTGCACAGAACTGTCTTTGTCTCTCTCGTCTCCAGCGGCCAGTTATGAAGACGAAGTTCCCTGCGAGTGAAGTCTAAGTTAACTAAACATTTTTTTCTTCTTATCCTTCTCTCTCCCCCCCCGAATTTGCGGTTGTGTGCAATCTTTTAACGAGCTCCATCTTTGACCTGGGTTGTATGTTTCCAGAGATGTCATGTCTTGTAAGTCAAGAGAAGACTTTAATGTCCACATGATTTAACATTAAAGGGAAGGATCCCAGAAAGGGGGCTCTGTGCCAGTGAGGTAATAATACCCCCGTAAAAAAGAAATTGTAAATGCTAAATACATCCCGCAGATCATGGGAGTAGATTGAGAACAGCTACTATGCTCCTGTGTTTTTTTGAAAACCTGAGGCAGAATGGGCCTAACTCATAGCTGTGCCTCACTGACTTGTCTTTCTCCTCAGCATTGACCTAAATCTCTGGGTTATCTTTTTGTTTTTGACTGTAGCAGAACCCTTTCAAATGATTTGCGAAGAGGGATTTTCATAAATTCATCCTGACATGAGAGAAGATGAGGGAATCGCTGAACTCGTGCACGCAGTTCACAGACTCCTCGAGATTAGGTTCTAAAATGCTGTTTTTGTTTACCGTTGTTAAAATCAGCCGTTGTGGGTTTTCCCATGATTTTTTCCCCCCTCTGTAAATTTGTACGGTATGTTTCCCGTTAAAAAACAACACACATTATGTCCTTATCCCTTATTTCAGATCAAAAAGAGATGAAAAACACAAAACAAACAAACAGAGCAGGAGTTTGGCTTGTGACATTCTGTAAAGCGACATGCTTTGCCACGGCATTGTTTGTGGTTTTTGCAGACCTGTAATCAGATTTGAAGAGGTTTGGAAGCCTATCGTCATGGTAATTCTTTAAACCTTTGAGTGTGCTCTCCAAGACAGGACGATGTCCAGTAAAAAAAAAAGAAAAAAGATGGGGAAAAAAGTGAAATCTCAAAATGCTTCCCCACATACTGTAGGCTACACCCTGCTGTGCAACAGCAAAAAAAGAAAAAAGTAGAAAGGAAATAGGCACGGTCATCTTTTTTCCACGCACCATGAAAAATGGTTACATTACACATACAGTTGTTATGTCCTTAAATATGTTTGTTTTTGTTATATTGCTCTAGGGGTGTTTTGTTTTTTCTTTCTCGCTCGAAACCCTGTTTCAATTAAATGTGATGGAACACATGTGTCCCTTATCGGGGCCAACATCTTCTACCGTTGGTCTTTGAAACGACTGTGGCTCCATGGGATAATTGGTCTTAAAAGGTGGATTCTCCCAGCGTGCCGCGCGGTGTGCCTGTTGGCGTGGATCACCTGACACCTTGTGTGTCCATAGACTCGTTATAAGTGGTTGTAAGTGGTCATGCATGTGGTAATAGCCGCAGGGATGATAGCGATCCTTGGACACGACACTCTTTCATTTGTGGCCTCTGGTGCGCACACATACACACATGCACACACACACACACACGCACACACGCGCACACGCACACACACACACACACACACACACACACACACACACACACACACACACACACACATACACAAACACAAAAACGTGCACGCACACACACAGACATACAAGTCAGACATGCCGGTCATAGGTGTGTGTTAGATGTGATCAGATTATACAGTTGTAACTCAGTGCAGGTTGATCTTTTGAAGTGAAGTGAACAGAACACACGGAGCTGCAGACAGCACCAAGTTACTTCCTTTGACACAAGATGATGCTGCTGACAAGGACGATGATGATCTTTGTATTTTTTTATGTTAAGATTTGAAATATTATGACACATTTTACAAACGTGCCCTAAATGGATGCCAGGGTTAATGTGGTCAAGAATCAAGAAGCAAAATGCAATGTTGTGCAAATCCTCAAAGTACTGTGCTATAGGAATAATAAAATAGTTATATGTATTTTTAAGAAGCCTTCAGCAATGAGGCACAATTAGGCATATTATCATGAAAGATTTTTATAAAATTGTTAAATTGTGATATTATCAAACATAAATATCAAAAATATCAGACAGCCTACAATCCTCAAAAGAAGCAGGGATAAAATATATCCTCACCGGTGAAAAAACATTAATGACAAAACCTCACAATAAAAG